>NW_020837952.1:3516495-3620316 GCF_003676395.1 Aethalodelphis obliquidens | reverse complement strand
CCCCCCCCCCTTTTTTAAATCAATCTTTTTCTACTGTCAAATCAGTTAAAGGAGCCAAAACCAGAAGTCTTATTAACAGACTGAAAAGTGCCAAGACCCACAAATGACCCTTAGCAGCAATTAAACCAAAAAAGAATCCGTCAACTGGAACTGAAACAAAAGGCTAAGTACTTATCCAAACTCTGGCAAAGACACAGCTCTTTCCCCCCATCCCCCCTGAGCCTGTTAGGAGCGGGGTATCTGAAGCTGCTGCTCCGTCTCCTCCAACTCACTTTCTGCGTCAAATAGTATGGGTCAAAGTCCTCCAGGGGAACCGCAACCAGGCCTTGGGGGATGTCCCCATAGATGAAAGGCAAACTCTTCCCTGCTTCCAGGTCACTGTTTGGCTTGGGCTTGCTGTCCTCATCATCTTCCCGATGACTGCCATCGGCCTTTGGCGGTTTCTTGAGCTTGCTCTCGGCAATGCGCCTCTCAATGTTTGCCAGTGACTCAGGGGTGAAAGGCTTGAAACTATCAGGGCCTGGTGGTGCGAGCAGCCGCGCTGCCATCTTCTCATCCTGCAGCAGCTTCGTTAGTTATGCTGCGTCCAGGACAGGTCAGCTCTGGAAGAAACGGCAACACAGACAGCATTAATCAATCGCTGCTCTAAAAAGAGGCCAGACCAAACCATCTCACTCTCAACCTTTAGTCACAACCTTCGCAACACATAGTTTCTCCCATGACATGGGTATTTTTCTCTTCAGAAAGTCTGTGGCATGAATGGACGAGGCAATGTCCATAACCACCCCTCAGGGGAATGAGCAGCCAAGGAGATCAGAACATGGGAGTCTCCTGAATTGCTAGTTTTTATTATTGACTTAGATGCAGCTCACAGTTAGGAACCACGTACAGCTACAAAGATATATTCCATACCCTCTGTGCTTAGTGAAATAAGTCAGACAAAGACAAATACTGTATGATAGTACTTATATGTGGAATCTAAAAAATACAGCAAAAACTAGTGAATATAACAAAAAAAAGCAGACACAGATATAGAGAACAAACTAGTGGTTACCAGTGGGGAAAGGGAAGGAGGAGAGGGGCAATAAAGGGATTAAGAGGTACAAACTATTAGGTATAAAATAGGCTACAAGGATATATTGTACAACATGGGGAATATAACCAATATTTTATAATAACTATAAATGGAACGTAACCTTTAAAAATTGTGACTCACTATACTGTACGCCTGTTAACTTATATAATATTGTATAGCAACCATACTTCAATAAAAAATAAAGTGATTTTCTTATAGACAACATTAAAAATATATATATTCCATACCCTCAAGTAATTTCTATTCTAAATGAATAAGGTATGTTTAACATGACCGAGAGGCACCTATTAGCTTTGGAATCCTTATATGCTCAAGTCATCTTCCTTTCCTAGAACTCTGCTCCCTAAAGAAACACTCTTTTTCCAAGGACAACGCAAGGGTAAACTGCCTCTCCTTTCAAATTTCAGTTTCTGAAAACACTAAACCCTTCAAAACTTTGGAGGCACAAAAATATAGACAGAAATGCTTCTATTTGCTTTGGCTCTTCTGTTTCAAGTTCTTTTTCAATTCACCAAGGTTTGTAAAATCCATCCAGTATAAAAGTCCAGAAGTACCTGCTCTGATGACCAAGCTCGTGCCAGGGACAAACACAAAGCGCTTTTCTTCATGGAGAGGGAAGCTATTGCTCTACGTACCTCCCACTCAGCAACAGGAAAAGCAAATGGGAGAGGAATCTTAGAGACCTTCCTCTGATGCAAGAGCCCTGCAGCACTGCAGGGTGAACGACAGCAGAAAGGCCCCTGAGCGGGGCTCACGCCAGAAGGACAGGAAGTGAGAAATGAATCACAAACCAAATTCCTTTCTAAACAGAGAAACTGAAGTAGTGCCATACTAGAGCCAAAGACTTCTAAGCATGGTATCTGAAAAGCCCATTTTCATTTATGTGTATACAGAGTCCTAGGTTATTGAAATACACACCTTGGAACAGGGGGCTCCCTAATGTCAAAGCAATGGGACTCTTGCCACGAAAGCTTTAGGGCTTCACTGGCAGTTCATCTGGCGCTCGTGGTGCTGCTTCTTCCTTTTGTTTTATGAGCTTCACAAAGACAATCTGGGACATTTTTTTAAAGGCTAAACACAGTTCTTTCCCTCCTACTTAGCCCTCAGGGTCCACTCCAAGGCTAGCATCCATAAAGCTTGAGGCTCCTTAAGAGAACAGTAGTAGAGTTGGCGCTAAATAATCTGGGAGTGAAATACCCAAGGGCTCTTTTCATAAATACCCCCGCAGAGAGCCCAGAGTTTTCCAGTGGTGGTGATGGCTGCGAAAGGCAGTGTGTGGTATCCACATGGGCTGATCAGCTCACTCGGTTACAGCCTGGCACTGACGAGGCCAGAACCGCAAGTCAGCTCCGTGCTGCACACACACAAAACACCACTCCTCAGACGATGGGGTCGAAGAAATCCTTTTCATGTGTGAGGCATGTGATTCTAGAGCTGCGAGGGACTTTATAGATCCAGTCCACTTCATTTTAAGAATTGGGAAACTTGCAGTCTGAAGAGATGAGGTAACGTGCCCAAAGTCACAGGGCCAGGAAAAAACACACAAAGAGCTCTGACTCCCCCAACCCAGACTTCTTTTATTCTGACAAATATCAGTGACCCCTCTGCCTGTCCCAGCCTGACTCCCACTACTCCGCAACAGGAACAGTCTGGTTCAAGTAAACCGCACGCAAATGCCAATGGTTTTACTGATCTAAGACTTTACTCCCACTGTTTCCCCCAAACCTAAAATTCCTTTCCTCTTATCAGTCCCTGAACTGCCTCCCGTAAATCCCTACTCCTCCGAAGAATCTTCCCATCAGCTCCAGCCCTTACGAATTATTTTCCCCTTGTGAACTCCTACAGCTTTATCGTGATCTCTTAGCTAGCACTTATCACATACTTGCTATGTTTCAGGTATTGTTCCAAGCGCCTTGTTTGTATTAACTCGTTTAATCTCCAGAACAGCCTATGAGGTAGAGATTATTATTATCCCCTTTTAACAGATGAGGAGGAAGAGGCACAGAGTCCTAACGGAGCTTGGCCAAAGTTACACAGCTAGCAAATGACAAAGTCAGGGTTCAAGACATCTTATTCACACTGGCTTTGGCTCTCAGTCATTGTCTAACTGCACCATATAAATCCCTAGGGGCATGAGTGGTGTCTTAAACTTCTTTCGTATTCTTCTCACAGAGAATACGATTATGCCTGGAACCCATAACTGGTCCAAATACTTGGGACTCCTTGGTTCCCACAGCCACACTCATCCTCAACCCTGGGTCACCCTACTTAGAGGACAGAGAATACTGCAAGAGGAAGTCACTGCAGATGCTGACAAAGTCTTGTAACCTGACTGTACACACCTGGGCTCTTCATAGGTACAGCCATCCTAGGCTAAGTCCTCTGCCTTTGTTTCCTCCTGCCTTCTCCAGGTTCCCTCAACGATCACGGGTCTCCAACACATTCTCAATCTTCACTTTTCCTCTCCTACTTCTGTATTTTCTCCCTTTACATCTTCATCCCCCCCCCCCCCACTCTCTCTTCATTTGGCTTAAGCGATTCTGGTTCTCTTCTGATACCCTGGTTCTATCCTGGTTCTTCCCCTACCACCTTTTTCTTCTGTAAGGGCTGGTTTTCTGCAATCTCTCTGCATCACTCCTCCTTTTAGGAATCTCATCTACTCAAAATAATCTGTATGTGGGTGATTTTCAGATTTCTATCATCAGCCCTGATTGCTCTTCTGAGCCCCACAACTGCCTGTCACCACTTCACAATTAAAGCATTTAAAACCACTCATCTTTTCGCTTCCAAGACGGAGTCCTCCACTTGGCTTTCTTAATTCTGTGATGGGGACCATCGTTTTTCCAGCCATCTAGCGTGGACCTTCAGTCATCTTTGCCCCGTCATCCTTTGCTGTCCTTGCCCAACCAGTCACCAGCCTCACTAGTTCTTCTTCCTTCAGAGTTTCCATTTTCAACCTAATTCAGGTCCTACTGCAATAGCCTCCCACCTGTGGACCAGTCCTCAGCCCACCAGGCACATCTCCAAAGATCCGTTTCCCTAAAAAATCTGCTTCCATTTTGTCATTTTCCTCCCTCGAAGCTACTGGAGTTACAGAAAAGAATCCAGACTTCTGCCATTTCACTGCCATTCAAGGCTTTCTACAACCTTACACTTCTCAGATATTCATCTACAACCGTATACTTCACAAACATGCTTTTCTACTGCTTCCCTGCAAGAACATCTACTCTGGCGACTGGTTTTTGTTTTAATTTTCTAGTATTTTTTTTTTAATTTTTTTTTTTTTTTTTTTTTTTTTACGTGGGCCTCTCACTGTTGTGGCCTCTCCCGTTGCGGAGCACAGGCTCTGGACGCGCAGGCTCAGCGGCCACGGCTCACGGGCCCAGCCGCTCCGTGGCATGTGGGATCTTCCTGGACCGGGGCACGAACCCGTGTCCCCTGCATGAGCAGGCGGACTCTCAACCACTGCGCCACCAGGGAAGCCCTTCTAGTATTTTTTTTAAAGGTAGAACAATAAAGTGTATACGAATCTTAAGCGCACAGATTAGTTTGTAATATGTATACACCTGCGTAACCACCACTTAGATCAAGATACAGAAGGTATGTCTCCAGCACCCCAGATGGCTCTCTTGAGCTCCCCCGTCAAAGACCACCACAACCACCCCTGCCCAGCAAAAGCGCTTCTGACATCTACCACCATAGATTAGTTTGGCCTTAGCAGAAGATAAAATATACTCTTCAAAATCTGGCTTCTTTCATTCAACATTATTTGTGAAATTCATCTTTACTGGCGTGTGTAGCAGCAGTTCATTCTTTTTATTGCTCTGTGGTATTCCATGTAGGAACATACAATTTATTTACCCGTTCTACTTTGCTGGACATTTAGGTTGTTTATAGTTTCAGGCTATTATGAATGAAAGCTGCTAAGTACCTTTGTGTGCACGCCTGTTGGTGGCCATATGTGCTCTTCTCTTTCCAGCACATAGGCAGGAGTGGAATGCTGGGCTCAGAAGAGAGCATACGTTTATTTAGCTTTAGTGATACTTCTACCAGCGAGATAAGAGCGTTCCAGTTGCTCTACATCCTCACCAACACTTGGAAATGACAGCCCTCTTAATTTTTACCCATTCTAGTGAGCATACGTATAGTGATAGCTCATGGTGTTTATAAAATTTACCGAGGTGGAATTAACCACTTTAAAGCGAACAACTCCGCGGCAATTGGTACATTCACAACATACTGCAACTACTGCTTCTATCTAGTTCCAAAACATTTCCATCACTCCAAAGTAAAACCCTTTACCCGTTAACCAGTTTCTCTCCATTCCTCTCCCCTGCACCCACCCAACCCCCCAGCTCCTGGCACCCATCAGGCTGTGTTCTGTCTTTATAATCTATTGATTGATCTATTCCAGGAATTCATATAAATGGAATCATACAGTATGTAACCTTTCATGTTTGGCTTCTTTCATCCTCATTGTAGCATGTATCAGTTCTTCACTCCTTTCTATGGATGAATAATGTTTCAATATATATCTGTATCATGATCTGTTTATTCATCCATCCACTGAGGAACAACTGAGGGGGGAGGTCTTTCCACTTCTTGGCTATTGTCAACAGTGCATGCACATGTACTTATTTTAGTTCGTCCCTGGTTTTTTTTGACGTGAACCATTTCTTCCTTTTTTTAAAAAAAAATAATAAATTTATTTATTTATTTTTGGCTGCAGTGGGTCTTCGTTGCTGTGCGCAGGCTTTCTCTAGTTGCGGCGAGCGGGGTCTACTCTTCGTTGCGGTGCACGGGCTTCTCGTTGCGGTGGCTTCTCCTGTTGCAGAGCACAGGCTCTAGGCACGGGGGCTTCAGTAGTTGTGGCTCGCAGGCTCTAGAGCGCAGGCTTAGTAGTTGTGGCGCACGGGCTGAGTTGCTCCGCGGCACGTGGGATCTTCCTGGGCCAGGGCTCGAACCCGTGTACCCTGTGTTGGCAGGCGGGTTCTCACCCGCCTGCGCCACCAGGGAGGCCCTGATGTGGACCATTTCTAAAGTCTTTACTGAACTTGCCACAACACTGCCTCTGTTCTATGTCTTGGCTCTTCGGCTGCGAGGCGTGTGCGACCCCAGCTCCCAGGTCCCCGACCAGGTATCCAACCCTCACCCCCTGCATTGGAAGGCAAAGTCCCAACCACTAGACCGCCAGGGAAGTCCCTTAGTCCCTGTTTTTAATTCTTTTAAGTATACACGTAGGAGTGGAACTGCAGGGTCACATGGTAACTCTAAGCTTTATTTTTTGAGGAAATGCCAAATTGTTTTTCCACAGAGGCTAAACCACTTTGCACTCTCACCAGCAATATAAGCAAGGTTCCAATTTCTTTACATCTTAGCCAACATATATTTTCCTCTCATTATTATTATTATTTTTTTTTTGCGTTACGCGGGCCTCTCACTGTTGTGGCCTCTCCCGTTGCGAAGCACAGGTTCCCGACGCGCAGGCTCAGCAGCCATGGCTCACGGGCCCAGCCGCTCCGCGGCATGTGGGATCCTCCCGGACTGGGGCACGAACCCGCGTCCTCTGCAGCGGCAGGCGGACTCCCAACCACTGCGCCACCAGGAAGCCCTCATTATTATTTTTTTTAACAGCCATCTTAGAGGGTGTGAAGCAGTATCTCACTGTGGTTTTGATTTGCATTTTTCTAATGACTAATTATGTTGAGCATTTTTCCATGTGTTTGTTAGCTCACTGGAGTTTTAATTTGCTTTTCTCTGACGACACTGAGCACCTTTTCATACGTTTACTGCCCATTTAGAAATCCTCCTTTGTGGAACGCCAGTTTCAATCTGTGCGCACTTTTTTCTAGAGTCATCTGCATTTTCTTATTGATCTGTCGGAGTTCTTTGCACATTCCCCATACAAGTCTTTTGTCAGATATATTTCAAATATTTTTCTCCTTTTTACTTTCTTAATGGTGTCTTTTGATAAAAAGTAGTTCTTAATTTTACTGAAATCCAATCTATCAACCTTCCCTTTCATGTTTTTTGTTGTTGTTGTCATAAAGAGATCTTTGTTTATCCCAAAGTCATGCAGCTATTAGCCTAAATTTCCTTCTAGAAGCTTTTTTGTTTTACCTTTCTTATTTAGACTTCACATAATCTGGAACTGATTTTTGAATATTGTGCGAGATAGAGGTCGAGGTTCATTTTTTTTTCTACGTGGGTCTCCAATTGACCCAGCATCACTTAATAAATGGTCACCGTTGTTTTCGCTGACTCCTAAACACACTTTCATTTTCTTATTTTAAATCTCCCGAAGTCTTTCTCTCTTTCTCATCTAAATTCCATTCATCTCTAAAACCAGCTTAAATTCCTCCTCCTTCTGAGGACTAAAAATAAAAATAAACTTTTTAGATTTAGAAGGAATTTAGAGACCATCTAGTCCAACTTTCCTTAACTTTACAGATAAGAAAATTTAACAGTAAGTTAAGTAAGAGAGGCTGGGTTGTCTAACTGCTAATCGGTGACAGATGCAGAGCTAGGGCACAGGTCTCTTGGCCTCCAATATAATGCTTTTCCACTATGCCACACAGTCTCTTAGGCAATACACCTCATCCATCATAACAATAAATGTGACTTTTAGCCCTGAGAATTCTGAAAGAGATTGAACCAGGCTCAAAGTTGGGAGAAATCGATGATTAGGGCTCCCTTCTGTTGGTCACCCAGGAGTATTAAGGCCTTAAAATGTCAGTTGTGGCTTGAACACACTAAAGATGACTCTAAATTAAGGAAAAGGGGGTGGAAGAGGGAAAGAAAACGGGCACTGGAGTGAGGTTATGACGGAGATGAAGGAAGAGAAGTCATCTAGGAGGAGTTGTTAAGGGAAACACTATAGGCGGGGGTACACAAAAAATGTTAGAAGGAGGATCAAATAGCAAGTAGTATTAAAAACTTGTCAGACTTAAAAAAGAACAAGTTGGAGGACTCATATTTTCTGATATCAAAAATTACTACAAAGATACACTAACCAAAGCAGTGTGGTACTGGCATAAAGACAGACATACAGACCAATGGAATACATTAGAGAGCCTAGAAACAAATCCTCACATATACGGTCAAGTGATTTTCAAAAAGGGTGCCAAGGCCATTCAATGGGGGAAAGAACAGTCTTCAACCAATGGCGCTGGGAAGATCGGATACCCAATGTGAAAGAATGAAGTTGGACCCTTACCTTATTATACCGTATACAAAAATTAACTCAAAATGGATCAAATATCTAAATGTAAGAGCTAAAATTATAAAATTCTTAGAAGAAAACATAGGGGAAAAGCTTCACGAAATTGGAGTTGGCAATGATTTCTTGCATATGACACCAAAAGCACAGAAATAAAAGAAAAAATAGATATATTGCACATCATCAAAATTAAAAACTTTTCTGCATCAAAGGACACTATCAAGAGAGTGAAAAGGCAACCCACAGAATGAGACAAAATATTTGCAAATCATGTATTTCATAAGGGATTAATACTCAGAATATATAAAGAATTCCTACAACAACAAAAACAACAACAACCAAAAAAAACCCTAATTTAAAAAATGGTCAGGACTTCCTGGGTGGTGCAGTGGTTAAGAATCCACCTGCCGATGCAGGGGACACAGGTTCGAGCCCTGGTCCAGGAAGATCCCACACGCCGTGGAGCAACTAAGCCCGTGCGCCACAACTACTGAGCCTGTGCTCTAGAGCCCACGAGCCACAGCTACTGAGGCCGCGTGCCACAGCTACGGAAGCCCGAGCACCTAGAGCCCGTGCTCTGCAACAAAGAGAAGCCACCACAATGAGAAGTCCATGCACCGCAAATGAAGAGTAGCCCCCACTCGCCGCAACTTGAGAAAGCCTACAGGCAGCAACGAAGACCCAATGCAGCCATAAATAAATAAACAAATAAATAAATAAATAAATTTAAAAATAAATAAATAAATAATGGTCAAAGGACTTGAATAGACATTCTCCAAAGAAGATATACAAATGGCCAATAACCACATATAAAGATGCTCAACATCACTAATCATTAGGGAAATGGAAATCAAAACCCCAATGAGACACCACTTCACACTCGTTAGGATGGCTATTATAAAATGAAGCAAAACAGAAAATAACAACAGTTGGAGAATGGGGAGAAACTGGAACTCTTGTGCTGCTGCGGAAAACAGTACGGCGCTTCCTCAAAAAATTAAACACAGAATTGCCATAAGGTTCAGCAATCCCGCTTTTAGGTACATACCCAAAGGAACTTGAAGCAGGGACTCAAACAGATATTTGTACACCCATGCTCACAGCAGCATTATTCACGATAGCGAAAAGGCGGAATCAACCCAAATACCAACAGACAGATGAATGGATAAATAAAATGTGCTATATACATACAATGGAATATTACTCAGCCTTAAACGGGAAGGAAATTCTGACACATGCTACAACATGGATGAACCTTGAGGACATTATGCGAAGTGAGATAAACCAGACACAAAAGGACAAATATTGTATGATTCCACTTATATGCGGTACCTATAGTCAAAGGCATAGGGACAAAAAGTAGAACAGTGGTTACCAGGAGCCGGGGGGCAGGAGCAATGGGGGAGTTACTGTTTAATGGGTACAGAGTTTCAGTTTGGGATGATGAAAAAGTTCTGGAGATGGACAGTAGTGATGGTTGCACAACAATGTGAATGTACTCAATACCACTGAAGTGTACACTTAAATGGTTAAAAAGGAAAACTTTATATTATGTATATTTTACCACAATTTATTTAAAGAGAAAAAAACTGAAGCATTTACTGTGTCCCTACTATATGCCAGAAACTGTACTCACGATCAGTATAGCTCCTTGCCTTTAGGGACCTTTAAAGTCTTCTGGGAGTGGAAGACAAACAGGCAAAGTACAGTAACGATAAATCCAGTAAGGTAAAAGGGGCTTCTACAGACAGACACAAGCAAGACACCTCATCGGGGAGATCAGGGAAGGCTTCCTGAAGAAAGCGACATCTTAGCTAAAGCCTGAAGCTGGTGAAGTACAAGGTGGCAGGGAAATGGAGAGAGCTTTGCAGGAAGAAAATATAGCACACACAAAAGACCACAGACAAGGGAGATCAAGCCCCTTAGGGACTGCAAACAGTTAGGTGTAAGTGGTCTTTACAAACTTAACTAACAGGTAAACAGGTGCCACATCAGGGGGGCAAAGCCATTATCATGGCAAGTGGTTCTGATTTTATCCTGAAGGCAATAAGGAGATACCGAAGGTCCGAATGACTTGATCCAAGTTACACTTTAGGAAGATTATTCTGGCTACAGTGTAAAGAGACCGTTGTAGCAATTCAGTTGAGAGGAAATGATGGCCTGAACCAGGCAGCAGCAATAGGGATGATGTACAGAACGGGATGTCGGCTAACTGAAGTGGGAGGGAAGGTAGAAGGAAAATCAAGAAAGAGGCCCAGATTTTTGCTGTGGGCAATGGATGCAAGGTAGTACAACTCAGAGACAGGGAATAAGATGTGATGCACAGCTCTGGGGTTTACGGTTATGACTTCACTTCTGAGTTGCTTTGGTACATCCAAATGGAGATTCTGAATAGGCAGTAGACACGTGGTCCTGAAGTCCAAGGGAAAGACTTAACGACAAGAACTAAAAGGAGAGAGGCAGCTTTGTATAGAACTACAGCTAGACTCTGAGGACTGCCAGCCAGTCTCTGCATGTTGATACATAGCTCATTTGGAATTAGCCAGAGGAACAGCAGTGCACTGGGAGGAAGGTGGGCGGCTCTCATCACAGGAGAAGAGAGAAATGCAGCCAGATGGATAGAGTTTACACTGTCCCCACTCCCTGGGCCCCTCCTTCCTCCAGTGACAACTAGATTCTAGGCTGCCAATTTTCTACTTTGTCACTTACAGATTTCATTTTGGAAAATCATATAACAGCTCTAGAAACTGAAATAAAAACAATTTTGTCAAATCTTAATTTTACTCATTTGAAACATTAAAAATTGCTGTCTCTCGATAACATTGAAATCTGGCTCTCCCTCCTACAAGACGTTATGGCCCATCCTCACCCTGATGCATGTCAGCACCTGCGCTAACTGACAGCGGCCCTGTGCATCCTTCTGTCTCGCTGGCTTTCCACCTCACGAGGCCACTTCAAAGTTGGTTCTTCTTAAGCCTCACACCCACCCAACTTTTCCAAAGCTGAGCTATTTGCCTCTGATTCTCAATAACTGGTCTCTTCTTAATCCTCTGAGATAGTCACTCTTGGTTGACTTACATCTGTCTTCCTGCAGATACCCTTTGAAGGATGTGTTTATAGAATATTTTGAAAGAGGGCTAATATGGATATAAATTTAAGATTAACCATGGTAAGTAACTCACTCTATCTGGAGGTACGTGTGAAGCACCTACACGTTGAGTACTTGAATATTTTGATCTAAAAATGCTTTTAAGTGAAGTCAAAACCAATGATTATAATGAGTTTACATGGATCTAGAAGCTTCTCTGAGCAGGTCCCATCAGCCCAAAATGAAGATAGGTTTCCACCTTGTCTATGTATCCATGCAACTATCAAGCCTAGTCTTCCATCTGCTACTCAATACACAGCCCAATCAAGAGGTCATTAGACTTCCATCTCTCTGGCCCTGCGGACACCACAAGTCACATTTTCCCTCAATTTTATCACCTATCCCCCATCACCAATTTTCTTTTTTTCAAATTTAACTGGCTTTCCATGTTCCTCTTATTTCTTCCACAAGGTACAGGAGCCTTTCCCCTTTCTAGCCCTTTGTAGGCTCTGGTTGTTCCCCCACCCTCCCACCTATTGCCATTCTCTTCACTAGTCTCCTGATTCAAGTTACGATGCAAACAGTTTTTCTTGCCTATTGCTTTACAGCTGAGAAGGGTTTCATTTCTGTGATCTGTGGTTCTCTACTTCTTTCTGCCTCTCCAACATACCCATTAGATTTTACCCTCCATTTCCTACGCATTTCTTTCACAGTAGTATTGAGATCCCCCTCTCACCTATGTGGTCCCTTCCTCCCATCTCCACGCAACCCCACGCAATTGTCTAAAGAGACAGCAGATGTTGTCTTATTTTCCACTAGATTGTCTCCGTGTATTCCAGAGAACTAAACTACTGACATGTGCTTGACGCTGAGAAAAGAAATGTCAATTCATAGGTGTTCCCACTCTAAGGGAAGACCAAAATGTTTAGGAAGCCATATTTTATCTCCAGTATCTAAGACAGGCTTCTAGGTACTACTCTAGAGCCTGGATGAGAAACTCTCACTTTATACCATCTCCCATAAGCATTTATTGGGCGTGGTGGGAACAGGAAAATCCCTCCATATGAAGGAACATGTTGGGAGTGGAGGAAGGAAGTAGCTGTACACACACAAACATTATAAAGTTCCTAATTATAACTGAGGGAATCAACGAATCTCATATTTGATGTTGTTTTTTCCTTTATAATTATACACAGTTAATCAGCTTAAGTCCAATGAATATGCGATTTGGACTCATATATATATGATTCACTGCTCTGACCAAAAATCCAACGGTTTTAAGCTTTGCCTCTACTATATAATGACTGTGAGACCTACTAATAGACAAAGAAAGCACAGGGTTAATATGGTGTCTAACATGCAGAAAGGGCACAGTAAATATTAGCTCTTAATACCATCTGTATCACCAGTTTCATTTCTTCCATTCCACACAACCTTCATAAAATAAATAAAAATCCAAAACAATTTCTGCAAATCACTGCATAAATCCTGCTGAACAAAGATGCCATCACTGTGGAAATTCATCTGTGGTGGGCAGTCAGTGAAGGAAACATTTTATCTATAATGTTCACTTTTCAGTTGATACAAAAAAAAATCTAAATGTGGGTATAAATGGTAGTTAAGGGGTATCAATATATCATGTGTACAAAAGACAAATGTAGCCGAGTTGTAGATATTCTCTACCACATTACAGACTGCATATAGCCAGAGGCACACTTGCCAAGCTCAACTGAGGAATGCAGACGATGTCACTCTTAGCAGAGAAAGAGATGGTGGAAATGCTTGCTGGACTTATCTTTCACAACTGAGGATGAAGGTATGGAGTACGATAATATTAATAACATCACAGGGTTATATTACTTTCATCTGCATATACCCTTTGTCATTGCATATAGAATTCAGAACTTAAGTCACAAGATTTCACAGCTAGCTTTAACTTTGCCATCTTCAAAATATGGTGTTTGACTATAATGAGGATTACAAGGTTTCTGTTTTCCACAATTGGTAAGACCCCAGCCCATATGCGTCTATAAAGCTTGACAATTTGCAATCAAAATAATGGTTGTAGGGCTTCCCTGGTGGCGCAGTGGTTGAGAGTCCGCCTGCCGATGCAGGGGACGCGGGTTTGTGCCCCGGTCCGGGAAGATCCCACATGCCGTGGAGCGGTTGGGCCCGTGAGCCATAGCTGCTGAGCCTGCACATCCGGAGCCTGTGCTCCGCAACGGGAGAGGCCTCAACAGTGAGAGGTCCGCGTACCGCAAAAACATAAAAAAAATAATGGTTGTGGACAGCTGACATCACCTATGCCATAGAGATTTTTTTTACATTAAGACATCAGATCAGGATCTCTACTACACCCCCCAAAGAGATACAGTCCTAGGCCATGCTTAAGAAACTGATGTTGTAATTCAGATATTGTCACTGACCAGCCGTATGGCCCTTAATAAATCAATTCACCTACCCAAGCCTTGGTCTTATTTATAAAAGGAGGGAGGTGAGTGAAATGATTTATAGAGCCAGATCTATATTATGGAGGTTCCATAATATTATGGAATTTGCCCAAGGTCAGTTAAATGACCTTGGAAAAATTCCATAATATTATGGAACCTCCATTTCCTCATTTGAGGGTTAAATGAGACAATGCATGTGAAGTAGGTCTCGATAAATAAATGATCATCATAATACTACCAATAATAATAGTTAATATGGAGTATTTACTACATGCTCTAGGCACAGCTCTAAGAGTTTTCATTATAATTCTTTTGATCCTTCCTACAACCCTGTGAGGTAGGTATTATTACCATCCCATATTACTTGTGAGAAAACTGAAGCACAGAGAGATGAAGTAACTTACCCAAGGTCACAGAGTGGTATTCAAGCCCAAGTTGTTTGGCTCCAGGGTCTGTGTTCTTCATCATTTCACTATACCACTTCTTGTTATCAGCACTCTTTCCCTTTCTCTGAACCTCTTCTAAGATCCCTTTCAGCTCTGCTTCCAGAAAAATAGACTAATTAGCTACCCTGGACTCTGACAGGCTAAGCAAAGTTGGCTTCTCTGAGAGAATTACAAAGGTTCTAAATGTATAGAGGCTTACATCAGAAAGAATTGTGTCCGGATTCAATACCTATCATTAAATGATTATGTGTTGCATAAAGGAATGAACACAGAGGCTAAAAAGAAGTCAAGTGCCATTTGGTTGATCCTTACGACAACCGTGACCAAGAATGCATTCATTCAATAAGCACTTCTTAGGTGTCTACCATATGGCAGGCACTGGCAAGCTCATAACTTAGAGAACTGATATCAGAACACATTCTCCTAAGTCATTATTTGGCAGTCACGTTGTAAAGTAGATTCCTGTACTGGATAGTAGAAAGTTGGATGAAAACTTTAAAGCTTTTTTGTTTTTCAAATGAAATCTCAGATGAAATGTCAATATATAACATACACGAAAGCATCTCTGCTCTGGTTGAAGCAGGGAGTGAGCTTGAAGTCCACCTCGCTCTGCCCATGTCGCCCCAAAGACATTCCCAAAGAGTGTCAGGATGGCTCTAAAAGTATTACACAAGACAATTATTGGGTCTCTTTGAACTCCAGAATCAGTGGACACCTCTTATAGCAATGGACCGTGATGGTTTACTAATAAAGTTCACTTGATGTGGACATGCAGAAATATATGAATGTGGTTATGTGCCTGTGTGCAAAGCTGGTGTAATGTCTATAAAGATTATTATAATATCGATTGGCAGGCATTTTATAAACATTACCTGTAATTGTCACAACCACCTAATTAAGCAGGTATTATTGACAGCTTCATTTTACAAGCGAGGAAAGTGAGACTCATATAAAAAAATATGAATTGCCAAGGTCATATGGGAAGCAGCCTTCCTCCAAAGCCCACAGGGTTTCCCTTGTAGACTAAGGTCAGGGACTTGCCTACTCCAAAGAAGCTCTATAAACAGGAAGAAGACGCAAGAATGGACAGCTTATATGGAGTTTTGCTACTCAGGCAACTCGCAGGTTGTTTCACTGGTCAAAAAAGGTGACACCCCAACTGGGTCAGACCTAGGGCATTCAGCAGCATTGAGAACCAAAGCGTTGCACGTGGCTAAGAGGTTGGAACACAGGAACCACAGACGTCTCGCGGAGCGCGTACGGTTTTTGCTCTTCACTTGCTGAATCAATCTCTAACGAAGAGCAGGGCAGACCCACTAAATGGTCACTAGAAGATCACCTACTTACCAAACTCAGAAGCACGGCTCACACTGCTATGAGGTTGTACGGGGGAAGGGAAGATGGGTCACCCAAGTAGCTGCTGTGGTTCTCAGACACGGTGACTACAAGCAGGGAGACACACGCAACAGGGGGGTCTGAGATACTGCTTCAACCAGGGGCTCACGAAATCCTCCTCACGGGGTTACCGCGAGGAGCTGATGGGAGAGTATCTGCGAAGAGCTCTTGAGGTGTTATACAAACGTCAACACAGCAATACACAGCAGCCTGCCCGTGAAGTGCTAGGAGGTCATCGCAGCAAACAACCTGGTGTGGTCAGCCACGATGAAAAACAGCACAGATCTTTCCTGAACAAGATTTTAGACTTGCTAGGAATCCTAGGAGATTCAGCTGACAGAGCGACAAACTCTGCAAACAGTTGCTGAGGCTACAAATTAATGCAGCCTCATATTTGTATAGGGCTGTAACATTTACAGAGCATTTTCTTATCCTTCACCTCATCTCAGCCTCACTTGTGAGGTTAAAGGAGCAAATATTGCCAGATTCAATTTCACAGAAAAGGTATTTGAGGTTAGGGAGGCCAACTGACTTGCCTTGTTTCAAAGAGCCAGTGACACGGGGACAAAGTATTAAATGCGCCCCTATCCATTTTCTAAGGAGGGAGAATTCCTTACCTGTTAAAACTAGCTATCTTCCTAATGCTGAAAAGAACAATAGGTAAGAAGGGAAAGGGGAAAACTCTTTAAATAATGATGATGGTAAAGAAGCCACGAAGGAAAACTCCGGGAACGTGGCTGCTGCTGGAGGTGGCTGTCAGTGCAGCTGGGAAGTGTGGGTACAGAAAGAAAAAGAGGAGAGACGGCAACTATTGTATGGAGTGGCTAAAGAATACGCTTCAGGAAGTCTAGCAGTTTAATGCCCAACACGCTTTGCTAATCTCTTCAAGAATCATGCACTGAAGACACCCATTACTCACTAAGTCTTTAGGAGGCGAATTTGAGGGTGTTTTGTTCCTGTTGCTGTTCTGTTTTGTTTTTATGGTGCATTAAGACAAAAGCAAGGTAGCTTACAAAAGCAGACAGTTACATCTGAGTTACACCGGCAAGTGGCAGGGTGTGGGCTGCTTTCTACCCCAGTGCTTTTCTATGACAACACACTGCCTCTAGGCACTGTGGACGTGATGTAGACAGTCTTTTCAGAAGCATCCATGAACATCATCTCCGAATATATAGCACAGCAACGTGCATCCCAATACTGTTAGTAATGCTTTCACAACTACTTTCCAACTGAAATCCCACAATCACCCTATGACAGCCTCACAGAGGTTAAGTGACATCTTCAGGGTCACAAAGATAGCAGGTAGCAGAGCCAGGACTTAGACTCAGGATATGACTCTGCATCCAGTGTGCTTTTCTGTAGGTTGATGTTCCTCATTCAGGAAAAGAATGTTATAATGGGACGAGCACAGTGATGACAAGATGAGAACTCTATTTCTAATCTCATTTGTAAAGCATTAACAAAAATTAATCTTATGCTTTCCCCTACAACGTTCAAAGTTCTCTCTCTCATCTCAGAGAAGATGGGACTAGCAAAAAATCCTGTAGGAAAAATCAAAGCAGAACATTGTTCATGATTGTTATGGTGCCTTAACTATTGCTAACCACCTCACTGATGACAAATGAATCCTTTCAGCCAGCACAACCCATGCAACCTCTGGACAGTACAGTAATTCTAAACTGGTGGATACACTTGGAAACTGGTATGAAGTTTAGGTTTGATGGCCATGGTTCCCTTCTGCTCAGAAACCTTCAGACTCTCCACAGCTTTTGATTAAAGTTTCAAATCCTTAAATGAGCACTCAGGGTCCTTTTCAGCCTATTAATAGCCATTCTCCGCTTGTATCTCATGCTCCATAAAACCACTCCTCACTCCTTCTGTGCTTTTCCACTCCCACACCTGTGGTTGTACCACTCCTTTTGCCTGGAATGCTACCTTACCTATCCTTGTTTGGGATAGCTGTTCATATTCCCCTAGTCAAAAACAATCTCACCCTCCCCTCAGTATTTTGTATCACTCCTAAAATACTACTGTAAGTTTTATGTTTCTGTGTTTCTTTTTCCCAACCTGATCGTAAGTAACTCAAGGGCAAGATCATGCTTATTAATCACTGCATCCTCCGAATGCCTTTGCCTTGTGCTTTGCCCACAAAGAGGAATACAGTGGGATGTCAGATAATTGTGGCATAAATGAAAGAACGAGATTCAGTTTTTGTCCTAAGACAACGGCTATACTGGGAAGCAAACTGACTCCAATACCTTTTAAATAATGCATCCAAAAGTCTTGAGATCGTCAGTATCCAAGAGAACCAGGGCTCAAAAATCGACTATATGACTAACCTTCTATTAATCACCTTTCCACATACCCATAGTCCAAGATCTCTGTGATAAAAGTTAAGTGATGGCTCGGGAATGTGGCATTCATCGTCAATAAAATGAAGGATCTCCTTTGGGCAGAAGCTGCCATGCCCTCATTCAGACCACTAGATGGAAGATGGTAACGATCTGAATAGTCGGACCCAACAGGCTGACTTACTCCTGATATTAATAGGAGTATGACAGGTTGAAGTAGTCTATAAAAACTGTATTATTAAAAAAAATGAAGACTCAGGATAGTAGCTCCACTGGGGAAAGGTAGAAGAGGCAGGAGGAGACTTCTGGCTTACTGGTTACAGAGGTTATGTTCACTGAAAACTTACCAAGCGTACAGTCATGGTTTCCGCGTTTTTCTATATGCATGCTACGTTTCAATATGAAGTTTTTATAAATGATGATTAAAGAAATTATCTAATATTAAGAAACCAAAAAGAAAACAAAAAAGAAACCATACCATTTAAAACAATATCTTAAAACAGCACTTAAAATCAGGTAAGATGAAGGAGGAACCAATTAAAACTTTTTTAAATCATTATTTATTTCAATCCTAGGTATACTTTCTTCATTTCACTACTTCCTCATTCATTATGTCTAGTAAGGCAATGGCATTTAAAACTCTGGCTTTTCGTTTCCCCACTTAAAAGTTCCAGACAGGGGCTTCCCTGATGGTGCAGTGGTTAAGAATCCGCCTGCCAATGCAAGGGACGTGGGTTCATGCCCTGGTCCGGGAAGATCCCACATGTGGCGGAGCAACTAAGCCCGTGAGCCACAACTACTGAGCCTGTGCTCTAGAGCCCACGAGCCACAACTACTGAAGCCCACGTGCCACAACTACTGAAGCAAGCCCGCGCACCTAGAGCCCGCACTCCATAACAAGAGAAGCCACCGCAATGAGAAGCCCGTGCACCACAACTAAGAGTAGCCCCGGCTCGTCACAACTAGAGAAAGCCCGCGCGCAGCAATGAGGACCCAACACAGCCATAAAAAATAAATAAATAAATAAATAATTTATTTTTAAAAAAAAGTTCCAGAGAGAATTCTGGAATTCTTATTACTCAACCTAATGACTTCTCTTGTACCTATGAGTAGAAAACCCTAGTTTAAAGTTTCTTATCAGGGTGGGGGGGTGGTGGTGAGATGAATTGGGAGATTGGGATTGACATGTATACACTGATGTGTATGAAATGGATGACTAATAAGAACATGCTGTACAAAAAAATAAATAAAATAAAATTCAAAAAAATAATAATAAATAAAGTTTCCTATCAAATGGCTCAGTTTCCAGAATGTCCCCTTCAGTTGTGACATTTTCATTAACTGATTCATTCAATTTATTCATTAATTCAAGCATTACCAGTGCTTTCTATGTGCTGGACATTGTGCTAGATACTGGGGATTAATTGAACAGTGAACAAAATATCTGTATCCCATCCTGTGGAGCTTAAACCCCAGTAGAGATAGACAGATTATCAGCCAATTACAATGCAGTGACACGACAGGATTAAGGATAACCCAGAATTAGGGGCAGATGGGTGTGGGTGGGGAGGGGGTAGAGGTAGAGTTTCCTATAAAAGTAATACCTAAGGTGAGAAGAAAAGGTAGTTTGTTCGATGAACATGTGAAATGTGAAGTCCTAGGGACAAGACAAACAGAAAAGAACTTAAAATTAAGTTTATTCCTCTGCAGTCTGATCCAGCCTGTCTTCAACTCTATGAGAATTTCTTCAAACTAGGAAGTGGCTAACTTGTTAACCATGCTGTCAGTCTTTGAAAATCATTATTTGTCTTAACATGATTTTACATAATATTAAATAGCATTCTTTGCCTTTAAAAATCCTAGCAGCTTTTTCCTCTAAACCCAATTCTTTAAGAAAAAAAAAATTTTTAATGCAAACAGAACAATAAAGCACTCATCAAATTAAAGTGTTTGAAAATTACAGCTAGTAAAATAGTCTCAGGTCCAGATTGGAGAAAAACTCTGAGTGGCTGCCAATACTACTTTACTGCCTTATTTTGATATCCTGTGATCTCTTAAATAAATATTAAATGAGTAATATTTATTATCGTTTTTCCTACAGAAAACTCGAAAAATAGGAAAATATAGAAAATGAAAACCGTCTAGAGATGAATGACTATTAAATCCTTCCATGTTCTTTCCTTTGTCCATAATTTTACAAAGTTGAGGGTCATATTTTATATACATTGCTATAAGATATCTGTGTCCTCCCAAAACTCACATGTTGAATTACAAAAGATGAGTCCCTTATAAAAGAAACCCCAGAGAGCTCCCTTGCCCCTTCCACACATGAAGACACAGTGAAAAGACTGCCTTCTATGAACCAGGAAGCAGGTGCCCACCAGACCTGAATCTGCTAGCACCTTGACCTTGGACTTCCCAGCCTCTAGAACTGAGAAATCAATGTCTGTTGTTTATAAGTCACCCAGACTATGGTATTTTGTTATAGCAACCTAAATGAACTAAAACATACATTTTGAATTCTTTTTATTACAGTTGACTTATTTTATGAAATATTTCAGGTATTAAAAAAACACACAGGGAATTCCCTGGCAGTCCAGTGGTCAGGACTCCTCGCTTCCACACCAGGGGGCATGGGCTCGATACCTGGTGGAAACTAAGATCCTGCATGCTGCAGCCAAAAAACAACAACAACAACAAAAACATATAGATAGTAACAGAACTTTACAGATACAACTGAAGCCCCCTGTGTATTCTTTTCCATACAATTCCTCTCTTCCCTCCTCAAAAGAAACCACTATTTTGAATTAGGTGTTTTTCAAATTCTTGCACTTTTTATATTATTACCACATAAACAGTGTATCCATTTATAACATAAAGGACTGTTTTGCATGTTCTGAAACTTTGTATAAATGCGAAATATTGATCATATCCTGAAACTTGCATTTTTCCGTTCCACATGATGGCTGACATTTATTCCTTCTGACATATTTTCTGCTAATTCATGCATTTTCACAGCTTCATAGTAGTGGGTCATTGTTTGACTATACCACAATTTATTTACTCTCCTATTGATGAATCTTTGTTACTAACAGTCTTGCACTATTGTCAACAACACTACCATAAACATTCTTGTCCAGGCCGCCATGTGCTCATGTGAGAAAGTTTCTCTTGGGTATATATATACTTAGGAGTTCGATTACTGGGTTCTAGAGTATACGCATTTTTAATTTCTACACTTGAATCTTAAACGTTTTAAATAATAAAACTGAATAGTTCTTCAATACAATTATTCAGGAATACCTTCACCCAAGTATCCCTTCTCTGGTTTGGGCCAGGGTATCATAATTTAGTAAATGTGGACGCCTCAAGACAATGAGCGGCGACCAGGATCTATACAGACAGCCTGCACACAGTGGCACAGAAATGGTTAAACAGTAGTTACACCTGACTATCTTCAGTTTAATGCGCTATGAAGGAATTGTTGAGGCATCCTTAACTCTTACCAGGAGAACTCTCTTCAGACTACATTCAGCAGGAGAAATAAAGAACAAAGGAGAGAAAGACGTATTCTGGGGTCATAAAGAATTGGTAACAGGGGTTTCCCTGGTGGCGTAGTGGTTGGGAGTCCGCCTGCCGATGCAGGGGACGCGGGTTCATGCCCCTGTCCGGGAGGATCCCATGTGCCGCGGGGCGGCTGGGCCCGTGAGCCATGGCCGCTGGCCCTGCGCGTCCGGAGCCTGTGCTCCACAATGGGAGAGGCCACAGCAGTGAGAGGCCCGCGTACCGCAAAAAAAAAAAAAAAAAAAGAATCGGTAACAGAAATTTTGCAAAGCGTATTGGTAAAAGCAAACCTCCTTAGCCAAACAGTTGATGAAGATTCTCATTGAAAATGTGATTTTTGAGCAAACAGAGACTAAGAAAATGACTTTTTTTAAGTGGACATTCCACAGCAAAACAATGTGGGAGATAGGTCAGAAAAAAGCTCAGAACCTTGAAAATGACAGAAGGGAATACAGAGATGATTTCCCCTTGGTCTCTGCCTTCCAAGTATTTCTAACTCTCATCTGTGCGTATGTACATACGTGTGTAAACACATCCAAGTGTAAAGTAGGTATGTTAGAGTTTGAAACAGCCCTTGGGAATTCTGATATACCGCTTCCCTCGGCAATCTCCTTTCCTCCGCTCCCCCTCCCACAGCCTTGGAAAACATCGCTGTGGGTTCTCTATCCAGGTGACTGATGCCACATGTAACACAGAGCTTTACAAACGACCTCCACATATGTTACTGAATTTGATTCTCAAAATAACTTGGCGGCGGCAGGTGCTGCTATTATTCACATTTTACAGAAGAGAAATATAAAGCTCAGAGAGGTAAAGCGATTTGCCCAAGGTCACAGCAAAGGATGGGGAGGGGAGCTGTGAACGCACTTGAGGAAACAGAACAATGAATATAGGCTTTGTAAGGCAGACCTCCTACAGGGAGGCTAAGCGCTCTGCAAAGAAGGTCTGTTCAAAAGAGTTGGGGAGGGGGCGCACACGGCGATTCTGGGCTTCGGGTGAACCCATGATGATTTCTGACATTCAGAAAGAGACCTAAAGCAAATATTATATCATTCTCTATGTTGTTCTGTATGCTTAAATCATTTCATATTAAAAATAAAAGAATTCTGTGGGCGAAGTTTAGAGATACCAGCATATTGAGGTTAGGATGCCAAGGAGTAGACAGTACCTGAGGCCCAGGTAGAAAAGGTTTTACTTCTCCAGGAATCAGAAGAGGTGAAAGGTATAACTATGTTTAGGGTGGAGGTTGACACAAGAGCACACAAGCAAGAGAGACAGTTATGCAAGCAGTAGACCTAGAGGGGAACTAGGCAGCCCCCAAAGAAGCCAACAATACTGTACACTGGGTCAAGCTGATTTCCGTAACCTGAGGCCACACACCTAGGACGAACTTTCTCCGTAAACTGTTCTGAAATAATTCCCCCGCTTAACAGAAAAATCGTTTGTGCTTTTTAAAACAGCTGAATGTATCCAAGCACAATGCAGTGAGTCCCGTGGCAAACAGGCATGACTGGTTTGAAAAAGAACAAAGACTAGGAATGCTGGGGTTCACCTTGGAGGAGAAATTCCTCCTTACTTTAAAAGTGGAGGGCTTCCCTGGTGGTGCAGTGGTTAAGAATCCGCCTGCCAATGCAGGCGACGCGGGTTCGATCCCTGGTCTGGGAAGATCCCACATGCTGCGCACAGCAACTACTCCCGTGCGCCACAACGATTGAGCCTGCGCTCCAGAGCCCGCAAGCCACAACTACTGAGCCCGCGTGCCATAACTACTGAAGCCCGCGCACCTAGAGCCCATGTTCCGCAACAAGAGAAGCCACCGCAACGAGAAGCCCGCGCACCGCAACAAAGAATAGCCCCCGCTCGCCACAACTAGAGAAAGCCTGTGCACAGCAACAAAGACCCAACGCAGTCAAAAATAGATAAAATAAATTAATTTTTAAAAAAAAAGCTTGAAAGAAAGAAAAGCGGAGGCTATGGTAAGTTACTTGAGCAAGGGTGGTGACAAAGCCTGGCCAACCAGGAGTCACAGGGTAGGGGGCCATGCTGCCTCATAATCTTGCTGGGAAAACCATTTTATGTAAAACAAGTCTTCTATCTCATGTGCTGGTTTTACCTATTTCCCTAATCCTTCCATATTAACACGGTGGGGGTGGGGGGGGGGAGAGGGATGTATCTTGCTGAAGGTGCATGGCTGGGCCAAGAATAGAACTCCAGCATCCTGTCTCTCGGTTCACTTCTGGATCATGCTACCTCAGGAAGGAACATTTGGAAATAGTGATTCTCTCCCACCTTGCAAACAAGCTGTGCACAAGCACATGATCAATGAATGAAGTTGCCTAAGTGACTCAGCACCGGGCTGGCTCTCTTGTGAGTCAGGCCCAGAATCCTGAGTGGCTGGAAGCACAATCTCTTTAAATGAGACTTTAAAACCAAGGTCTTTACCACCCAAGAGCACTGAAATATTTCAGGGGTATTTTATTTCGTTTGAACAAGGATCAGGATGTCACTTCTCACATCTTGGGTGTGAATCAGCTTGAGTAATTGTATCGTCCATAATTTCCATGGATGTACTTTCTTTGTACATCGTAGGTGGATTCAGGTAGTAGTCTTAGAGTCCAGAACCAGGTGAAGTGGACAGAGGCAAGAGCATAGACAGGACAGCGGATAAGCGGCTGGACTACAGAAATTAACTAACGATTTAGGATCACATCTGCATCCTTCCTCTTTAATGCAAAAAAGACCCAAAAGTAAGGCCTTCTCATATTCCTCTGAAGATAACAACTAAACACACAGCTTTGGGGGCATACGGGTAAGCTGCCCCAACCTGACCCTGTCAATAGCCATTGCTTTTGACCACCTGCTCCCAGTAGGGAGGAAGCTAGCCTCTGAGCAATGACCCCTGTGACAGATGGCACGGCACAGACAGAAAAGGGTCAGCCAAAAATATTCCTTCCCACACAGGGAGGGAGCCTGGGTGTTTAAAGGCAGGAGTCAAAGGAACAAAGCAATGAAATTCACCAAGTGTATCTAAAACTTACCCTCAGGATATCAATAGTCTTTTGAATGACAAATGAATCAAAACCCTTGATGAAGGGACCTCAGGACCCTGGGCACAGCAAGCTGCCACCAGCAAGGTTTTAGAACAAATTATCTTGGGGGAAAATGTGACAATGGAGCCATTAAAGAGAACCTGAGCACTCAAGGCAACCTTAAGATCAACTCCAATTTCCAGAGACTGACTAGTCTTGCTATAACACAAAGAGTTCAGAGCACAGTGATTGCAGACATCCGTCCTGGAATGGACTTTAAGTGGCAGGAAAAAAAAATCCATTAGCCCCTGCTTTGCTTTGATTACCAGTACTAGGACGGAGATATAAAAGAAGCAAAAGTGAAGAAGCTGGCATAAAAAATGGTGAGGAAAGGAAATGTCACTTATCATGTGCCCGTGCCCGGCACTCCTCAAGGAGCCTTTACACACAGTACAAAGGAAGCATTATTTGTTGCCATTTTTAAACAACAACAACAACAGAAAAGGAAATACCGTAGCAGCATTATTTGCAGTAGCCGAAAAGTGGAAGCAACTCAAGTGTCCACTGATAGGTGAATGGATAAAGAAAATGTGGCAAAGCATACAATGTAATATTGTTAACCCTTAAAAAGCAAATTCCGACACAACCTACAACACGGATGAAGCTTAAAGACATTTTGCTGAGTGAAATAAACTAGTCACAAAAGGACAAATACGATATGATTCCTCTTATACAAGGTACCTACAGTAGTCAAATTCATAGACAGAAAGTAGAATGGTGGTTACCAGGGGTTGGGGGAGAGGGAAAATGGGGAGTTACTGTTTAAATGGGTACAGAGTTTCAGTTCTGACAGATGAAAAAATTCTGGAGGTGGATGGTGGTGATGGCTGTACAACAATGTGAATGTACTTAATGCCACTGAACTGTACACGTAAAAAACAGTTTAGGGGCTTCCCTGGTGGCTCAGTGGCTGAGAGCCCGCCTGCCGATGCAGGGGACACGGGTTCGTGCCCCAGTCCAGGAGGATCCCACATGCCGCGGAGCAGCTGGGCCCGTGAACCATGGCCGCTGAGCCTGCACGTCCGGAGCCTGTGCTCCGCAACGGGAGAGGCCACAGCAGTGAGGGGCCCGGTTACCGCCAAAAAAAAAAAAAAAAAAGTTTAAATGGCAACTTAAGTACCCATCAATAAATGAATGGATAAAGAAGATGTGGTACATATATACAATGGAATATTACTTGGCCATAAAAAAAGAATGAAATCTTGTCATCTGCAACAAGATGGATGGACCTAGAGGGTATCATGCCAAATGAAAGAAGTCAGGCAGAGAAAGACAAATACTGTATGAGCTCACTTACACGTGGACTCTAAACACCAGAACAAATGAATAAACATAATAAAACAGAAACCATGTCACAGATACAGAGACCAAGCAGGTGGTTGTCAGAGAGGAGGGAGTGGAGGGAGGAAAGAAATAGGTGAGGGAGATTAAGACGTATGAACTTCCAGTGGCAAAATTATGAGTCATGGGTATGAAATGTACAATGTGAGGAACAGAGTCAATAGTTATGTAATATCTTTGTATGGTGACATATGTAACTAGACATAGGTGGTGATCACTTTGAAATGTACAGAAGTACCGAATTGCTATGCTGTGTAACGAGAACTAGCATAGTGTTATAAGTCAATTATATTTCAAAAACAGGCCAACTCAGAAAAAGAGATCAGATTTGTGGTTACCAGAAGCGAAAGGGTGGGAGGAGGGGGAATTGGATGAAGGCAGTCAAGAGGTTCAAATTCCCAGTTGTAAGATAAATAAGTAGTAGGGGGGAAATGCTTAAAGTGGTAAACTTTATGTTATGTATATTTTACCACAATTTTTAAAAATGAAATAAACAGGGCTTCCCTGGTGGCGCAGTGGTTGAGAGTCCGCCTGCCGATGCAGGGGACACGGGTTCGTGCCCCGGTCCGGGAAGATCCCACATGCCGCGGAGCGGCTGGGCCCGTGAGCCATGGCCACTGAGCCTGCGCGTCCGGAGCCTGTGCTCCGCAACGGGAGAGGCCACAACAGTGAGAGGCCCGCATACCGCAAAAAAAAAAAAAAAAGAAAAGAAAAAGAAATAAAGCATAGGAAACAAGGTTAAGAAATTTGTCAGGTCAAAACTCATAAATGGAGGAGCCAAGCTTCAAGCTCGTGATCTCCTCGGGCACTCCTCCCTCCTCCACCCCAGAGCTGTCCAGGCTTTCAGAGGGAAGGAAAAGGATGAGGAAGAGAACATTGATGTGCTGCTTGACCACAGTGGACTTGGCTGTAATGGCTAATTCACATCTCTCCCCTTGCTCTAGTCATTCGGGTGTCTTTACTCAAACCTTGTCTAATCTTCTCATTTTCATCGCATAGCTCTCTCCCAAGAGTATGCCCTGTTTAAGAAACGTCCTGTATATTCCAAGCTCATGGTCACTCAACAGGTTCTGAAAACCTTCCAACCCTAGAAAGCCTCCCAGAATTGGAAAGTAACTGAATACCACGACTCCAATTATGCAGGCCCTCTGAACAGTTCTTTCTTGCTGAAAAAAAATGTATGCTGCAGAATTCACTTGCAAAGCAAAAAAAAAGTTTAAAAAGTTCTGAGGCACCTTAACTTCACCTGGCCCAGAGGTTCTCTACCGGGGCAGTTTTGCCCTTCAGGGAACATTTGGCAATGTCTAGAGACATTTTTGAGTGTCACAACTCGGGGCAAGGGGAGTGCTACTGGCATCTAGTGGTAGGCCAGGGTTGCTGCTAAACATGCTACAATGCACAGAATACCCGCCACATCAAAGAATTCTCCCAATCAAAATGTCACGGGTGCCAAGGGGAGATATGCTGATGCTGACAGCCCGACCATTCCACGCCACTTGCACTCCCTTTACAAACTGCCAAGAGACAACAGCCTCTGCTGTCGTGATGAACAGAGAGCTGTGACCTGAGGCAGTTCATTTCATCTGGGAACAAATAAGTGCATTCCTCACACGCCATCAGAATTTGCCTCTAAGGAGCTTTCACCTGTCAACCATAATGCTAATTCTTGAGGTCAAAAGGTAGTCAACTCCCTGATCTACGTGGCGTCCTTCAAAACCAGAAGATAGTTACCACATCTTATAAATGTAGTAGATGGACATTTATATATTGTCTAGACATGCTTTTATGTTTATTTTGGTTTAAGAGCCCTACACTGAAATTGTCAGGCAACATGTCTAAATTGTGTTGCCCAGTTTACCAGTAAAAATATCCAGACTAGTACTTAATAGTATATAACTAGTACTCATTACTATACAACTAGGTTGATGGTGAACATGAAGGAGGTGACACCTGCCAACCTGCTGTAATTCCTGCATAAGCAAAACGTTCCCTTATTTTACAGAAGTACCATCACTAGCCCACACAAACACAGGCCTGTTGATATCAATACTCGACTCCTCTTTCCACTTTAAACAGTCTCTACCACGGAGGCCAGCATGTAGACACAGACACACACACACACACCCCAGCTTGTGAGAATCCCTACACAGCAAGAATTCTCTTCATCCTCCAGAAGGAAAGTAACCCAAACATCTCCATAAAAGGCTGCTAATTCCTGGCCTATCTGCTTATCTGAGCTACAAAACTGCTAAAAACCCCTGACACTCTACATGGATTATATTATTAATGACATCAGCAGTCTAAGAGATTGGCTCTGCAGAAGCAAGAGGCTTTGTAAGCATTAAGTCTAAACCTTGAAGAGCTACTCCATACAGTGACAAGGACTCATTTCTGAACAAAGTTCGAAGGTTGCTTGTTTGACTCTGACAAATGTATAGCCACAGTGAATAACTGCAAGTTTTAAATGATTCCTAACACCTCAACAACTTGGCCTTTACTACTGTCCCACCAGTTCATGCACCTCCTAATACGCCACTGTCATTCCGACCTCTAACCCTCCATCAGGCATGCCCTTCTTTTGTTTCCCAAACTAAACCTCCAGTGTCTTTAAGGGCTACATCAGGATCTGCCTCCAACCTTCTATCAAGTCTTTTTATTAAATCCTTTCCTTGATGATCTCTCCCAGGCAGTACACCAACTTCTCACTCACTTGCATATATTCTGCTTTAGAATTAGTTCTCAAAGCGTTTAGTTAGATACCCTAAACATTGAACCAGTATCAATGAATCAACAAGTATTTATTGAGTACCTATAATGTACTTTGCACTCTAGGTTCCATAGGAGATAGGAAATATATATACTTTTTAGTTACTCCCCTTAAAGTGCAAAAACTAACTCACTCAAAACAATCACGAAATATAAGGAAGAACATAATTACTAAATTATAGCTACAGATGATAAATACTGCCGAAGTTCAGAAAATAAGATCAAGGTCGCTCAGTCCTCATTCCTTGGAGTGAATGTCAGAAACAAAAGAAAAAAGAGATATATTCATTCATTCCCTCAGTATCTTCTGAGGCTTTTTATGTATAAGGCATTGTAGTATACCTTACATTTATAATGGACTTTAAGTCTTATTATCTCATTTCATCTTTAACAACGAGATAGGTAGACAAAGTGGTAATCATCAACCCCATCCGTAAATGAGGAAACTAGGCTTAGAAGGGGGAAGACATCTGACCCAGATGCACATGTTAACAGCAAAGTCAACAGCAGAGCAAGTTTCCTGACTCTAACTCTCTCCTCACAGCCCCAAATAGTGCCCCACAATCCCTCCTCCCCTAACTCCTTCAGCTACACGCACATGACTATGCTCCTTCCCCCATCGCTGCTTTGCAGATGCAATAGTAAAAAGACAACTACCTAAACACAACTTTGGGTTTTTAAAATATCTGCTCCAGATCCTTAAAAGAAAATCTGTTGATCATATGCCGTTCCTTATATCTGTCATGAATGGGAAAGCTCAAATCCATAAAATAAGCTCCTCTAAATCTAAAGTATTGGGTGGGCCCAAAAGTACCTTCGGGTTTTTTTGTTTGGTTTGATTTTGGTTTGGGTTTTGTTATTGGGGTATAGCTGTTTTACAATGTTCTGTTAATTTCTACTGTACAACGAAGTGGAGTTCCCTGTGCTATATAGCAGGTTCTCATTAGTTATCGATTTTATACATATTAGTGGATATATGTCAATCTCAATATCCCAGTTCATCCCACCCTGCCAACCCCCTTGGTGTCCATACATTTGTTCTCCACATCTGTGTCTCTATTTCTGCCTTCATCTGTACCATTTTCCTAGATTCCACATATATGCAATAATATACGATATTTGTTGTTCTCTTTCTGACTTACTTCACTCTGTATCACAGTCTCTAGGGCCATCCACGTCTCTACAAATGACCCAATTTCGTTCCTTTTTGTGGCGAGTAATATTCCATAATATATATATACCACATTTTCTTTATCCATTCGTCTGTCGAGGGACATATAGGGTGCTTCCGTGACCTGGCTATTGTAAATAGTGCTTCAGTGAACACTGGGGTGCATGTGTCTTTTAGAATTACGGTTTTCTCTGGGTATATGCCCAGTAGTGGGATTGCTGGGCCATATGGTAATTCTATTTTTTGTTTTTTAAGGAACCTCCATACTGTTCTCCATAGTGACTGTACCAATTTACATTCCCACCAACAATGCCAGAGGGTTCCCTTTTCTCCACACCCTCTCCAGCATTTATTGTTTGTAGATTTTCTGATGATGCCCATTCTAACCGGTGTCAGGTGATACCTCACTGTAGTTTTGACTTGCATTTCTCTAATGATTAGTGATGTTGAGCATCCTTTCATGTGCTTGTTGGCCATCTGTATGTCTTCTTTGGAGAAATGTCTATTTAGGTCTTCTGCCCATTTTTGGATTGGGTTGTTTGTTTTTTGATATTGAGCTGCATGAGTTATTTGTATATTTTGGAGATTAATCCTTTGTCCATTGATTCATTTGCAAATATTTTCTCCCATTCTGAGGGTTGTCTTTTCGTCTTGTTTATGGTTTCCTTTGCTGTGCAAAAGCTTTTAAGTTTCATTAGGTCCCATTTGTTTATTTTTGTTTTTATTTCCACTACTCTAGGAGGTGGGTCAAAAAAGATCTTGCTGTGATTTATATCAAAGAGTGTTCTTCCTATGTTTTCCTCTAAGAGTTTTAGAGAGTCCAGTCTTACATTTAGGTCTTTAATCCATTTTGAGTTTATTTTTGTGTATGGTTTTAGGAAGTGTTCTAATTTCATTCTTCTACAGGTAGCTGTCCAGTTTTCCCAGCACCACTTACTGAAGAGACTGTCTTTTCTCCATTGTATATCCTTGCCTCCTTTGTCATAGATTAGTTGACCATAGGTGCGCCTTCAGTTTTTTAAGTAAAAATAAAAGACACATTTTTCTTTTTTTTTTTAACATCTTTTTTTTAACATCTTTACTGGAGTATAATTGCTTTACAATGGTGTGTTAGTTTCTGCTGTATAACAAAGTGAATCAGCTATATGTATACATATATCCCCATAACCCCTCCCTCTTGTGTCTCCCTCCCACCCTCCCTATCCCACCCCTCTAGGGGGACACAAAGCACAGAGCTGATTTTTCATTTTCACCAAGAACTTTACTGAACAATGTATTCACCCTTTTGTTCTACTACCTTCTGCCATTTTTCAGGCAACTTCATAATTCCATCTTCCCAAAACTTTTTATCTCTTGAGCAAAGAACTGTTCCAGGTGCCTTTTACAGTCTTCCAGGGAATTGAAATTTTTTCTATTAGGAGGATTTTGTAAAGACCAAAATAAATGGAAATCCAAAGGTGCAACGTCCGGTGAATACAGTGGATGAATCAGAACTTCCCAGCCAAGCTGTAACAGTTTTTGCGTGGTCATCAAAGAAACATGCAGTCTGGTGTTATCCTGATGGAAGATTACGCGTTTTCTGTTGACTAATTCCGGATGCTTTTCGTTGAGTGTTGCTTTCATTTGGTCTAATTGGGAGCAGTACTTGATGAATTAATCATTTGGTTTTCCGGAAGGAGCTCATAATAGAGGACGCCCTTCCAATCCCACCATATATACAACATCACCTTCTTTGGATGAAGACTGGCCTTTGGTGGTGGTTCATTTCGCTTGCCCCATGATCTCTCCCATTCCACATTATTGTACAGTATCCACTTTTCATCGCCCGTCACAATTCGTTTTAAAAACAGAACATTTTCATTACATTTCAGTAGAGAATCGCATGCAGAAAAACGGTCAAGAAGGTTTTTTTCGCTTAACTTATGTGGGACCCAAACATCAAAGCAATTCACACATCCAAGCTGGTACAAATGATTTTGAACACTTGACTTGGATATTTTGAGTATGTCAGCTATCTCCCGCGTGGTATAACATTGATTGTTCTCAATTATTGCTTCAGTTTGATCACTATCAACTTCAACTGGTCCACCTGACCATGGAGCACGGTCCAGCGAGAAATCTCCAGCACGAAACTTCGCAAACCACTTTTGACGTGTTCAATCAGTCACAGCACCTTCTCCATACACTGCACAAACCTTTTTTTGCATCTCAGTTGCGTTTTTACCTTTCTTGAAATAATAAAGCATAATATGTCAGAAATGTTGCTTTTTTTCTTCCACCTTCAATGTTAAAATGGCTACACAAAAATTCACCAAATTTGATGTCTTTTTTTAAATGCTCGCTGATAAGACAGCTGTCACATACAATCTAACAAAATTGTTTCAAATGAAGTTAAATACAACTAAGTGTTACTAGAGCCATCTTAGGGGAAAAAATGAACGAACCTTTTGGCGCACCCTATATATTCGGAAAACAACTGGAGTGTAGGGGGTAGAGGGAAATTGGAAACACAGAGCAAAATAAGAGGATATATTTTTGTATGAAACATTAATGTTTATAAGGGAGAGAAACGTACTCTATTTATTTGGTTACAAGCTTTCCATCTGTTAGATTAAACCCTGTGTCTTCAGAGACTAGCAAGTGCCTGGCACATGGCAGATGTTCAATAAAAGTTAGCAAATGAATGAATCTGTTTTTTCTGATGTATCATGAGCTCCCTGCGGGCAGAGACCTCATCTCATCCACTTTTGTACTCCTGTTTCATAGTAGCCAGTCGATAATGTATTGAATTAGATTATCCGACTGCTGGGTAGAGGCAGCACCATGCAGGAAGGCTCCATCCGTGCTCTGTGTTTTCGCAGAGCCTGGATTTGTCTGTTTGGCATCCATTAATCACAGGGCCAAACTAATGCCCAGCATCGTCTACACCTCCCCTGCCAGCAAGAGCCCATATTCGGGACGATCTTATTTAATTCTCACACACAAGGCCAATACTTCCCCTGCCCTAAATCAAGCCAGGGCCAGGTACCAGACAACAAGGAACAGCCCCTAGGCCCCAGGATCCAAGGAATTATTCAAACCAGCCAATTCTAAGCCATTTCCCCTGCCCTGCCTTGCCTTTCCCGTGGAAAACACAAAGGCTCTGGGCCATGCCTTCTCCTTGCTACTGACCAAACCAGGTGCTTCTCCTTGCGTCCCCGTGTGATGTGGCATGTCCCCTTCTCCTGGGAAATGTAAATGATAAATTTTTCTTTTAATGGCATTGACCTCTCCACGTTTGTCGCCTTTATATTTATTTACTTATTTTGGCCAAGGGATCCTAGTTCCCTGACCGGGGATCAAACCTGGGCCCTCAGCAGTGAAAGCGTGGAATCCTAACCACTGGATCACCAGGGAACTCTCTCAGTCACCTTTATAAATTAAGACTTAGGCACAAATCAGTTGGATACTATCGCTACCACACCACCAGACACAAAGAACCAAAACTCAACCCAGACTAATCCTATACGCCGGCTTATACCACTGCTTACAACATCTGACCTCCCCTATCAGATGGTACCTCCTTTGACGACTTAAACAAGACCTGCTCTTGTATCACGGACTCACCAAAGTTAATGCTATATACACAGCAGCCACTTGATAAGTTGAATGTTACAAAGATAAGTAAATAATCAGTTGACTTTTTTCAGCCCAAATTTTATCAATTGTTAATTATTCCCTCTGCCCTCAAAAAAGAAAAGAAAACACCTGAAAATGGGTGACTAAACTCTAATGCCGCACAGCTGAGCAGTTTACTTAAGTGTTTAGAGCAACTTTATAACTTTAGTTATAGTCCTATAACTTTAAACTGGAAACAACCAAGATGTCTTCCAACAGGTGAATGGATAAACAAATCGTGGTGTATCCACAGAACGGAATATTATTCAATGACAAAAAGGAACAAGCTACTGGTTCATGAAGCAACATGGATGAACCTTCAATGCATTTTTGCTAAGTGAAAGACTACAAATCGTATGAGTCCATTTATGTAACATTCTAGAAAAGGCAAAACTATAGGAATGGAAAACAGGTTAGTGGCATTAAACAGAGTAGACAGTGTGACTGCTATGCGGGGACATACGTGGAAATTTTTAGGGTGATGGAACTGTTCTATATGGTACTGGGGTGGTAAATATCTGACTTTATGTGTTTGTCAAAACCCAAAAAACTATACCTTACAAACAGTGAACTTGAATGTACACAATTTTTTTAAAACTCAAAAAGGATATCAAGGGATCCCAAGATAGAATGCAGACTGTGACAAATGAATCTCACATATTATAAATGTATGACATAAACTCACTGAAGGGGGTGGGGGGAAAAAAGGAGCTGACCTAAGTAACCTTGGAAAATGTTGTTTCAATGGGGAACTATAAGGCTAAAGACAAAAGGAACTGTACATAAACACTGTATGCTAATTGGTAAATTTACTGCTCACTGGAGTATGGACTGACAATTCTGAACTTGCTTCACGTGTATACAGAATTAAATAAGTAAGTAAACCCGCCATCTACTGTGGTGGATGGTGACAGGCAGGTTTCTCACTATCAGAGAAGGAACTGCAGATAAGCAAGGGGGGAAGGCTAGAATAAACTCTGTGGTACTGGATTAGAGTCAGAGATAACACTGTGAATCCATGTTTAGCTTAATATATATGCAGATGGATACATAAATAATTATACATATGCATATACATGTGGGTTAGTATACAGATGTGTATTTCCTAGCTCTCTCTGCTGAGGGGGACTACTAGCAATGCACACACCCAATGCTCAGATCTTGGTTTCTCCAAAGAAAAGAACCAGGGCTCCTGAAGAAAATGCTGATTCTAGAGCAAGGGCAGGGAAAATACAAGATGAGCCTGGAACATCTCCTAGTTCCAGAAAGTAAGGAAGTGCTCTAGTGGCAAAAGGAGGAGGGCATGTCAAAGGGATACAGAAGCCAGCCTGGAATAGTTCCCAGTAGCTAAAACTGGAACAATTTGAGCAATAAAATAAATAGCATGGTACTGTATTATAACCCAAAATATATGAGTTCATACGGATGTAACTTAATGGCAATTAATAAACACACGGGTAAAAAGAGTAAGTCTTCCTTTACAGAAGAATTCGAAATAATATAAGCAGGCAGTACCTCCTCCAGGAGGTGGAGCTTAATCCTCACCCCTCCTCCCCCAACTTTGGGCTGGACTTAGTGACATTTCCAAAGAATACAGCAGGGAAAGGGGAAAAGAGTCACTTTATGGTGGAGAAACCTGGCAAACACTACCTTAACCAAGTGATCAAGGTTAACATCACTGGTGATAAGTCATGTTAGCACCACATCCCCAGACGGGATGTGATGAGGAAGACACTTCATCTCTGAGGTATTCGTCCTCAAAACCCATAACCCTTGTCTAATCATGAGAAAGACTTCAGACAAACCCAAATTGAGGAACGGTCTACAAAACTCCTCACCAGTACTCTCAAAACTGCCAAAGTCATGAAAAATATGGGAAGTCTGAGAAACTGTCACAGACCAGAGGAGCCTAAGGAGAGAGACATGATGACTCAATGCAATGTGGTACACTGAACTGGATCCTGGAACAGAAAAAGAGCATTAGTGTAAAAACTGGTAAAATCCAAACAAAGCCTTGAATTTAACAGTAATGCACCGATGCTGGTTTCTTAGTTTTGACAAATATACCATGGTAACTTCAGATGTTAACATTAGGGGAAACTGAGTGAGGAATGCAGGGTATTTGCAAATTTTCTGTAAATCTAAAATTATTCCAAAATTGAAAGTTGACTTTTTAAACAATCTAACGCTGGTGTGGGGTCAAATTAGTGAGGAACAATTAACTAAATTTTTATTTGCAAGACATCTGTATGACAGAAGTATAGGATCACATCATTGGGCACATCTTTTTACAGAGAGCAAATGAAGTGCACCTGACACACTATCTTATAAACTGAATCTACTGTAATGATACTTCTGTTGATGGAGAAAATGCATTTCCATGGCACATTCACAGTCAGGTGCTTCTTTACCAGAGGGAGAAATAATCCTCCCAGTATAGGACTACATGTTCTTTCTTTGACAAGAACTCCTCCCTTCCCTCCCACACCTCCAGATGAGATTAAGTAGGTTTCCCTGGCCATTTTTGCCTTTGTAGCAGAACTCTGGCCTCTCTTGAGACCCTCACCTTGTCTGGTCTGGACCCTGACGTGCCTATAAGAGGCCTAGGGCTGTGACTGAGACTCTGCCCCTTCCTTCTATCCACTATTGCCTCTGACACACAACTGAAGAAAGCTGAACAATCCCAGTCTCTCCATGTCCAGATTAAATCATTCCCAGAAGCATCACTGTGTACATAAACTGAGAATAGCAATGTCTTAGCCTACAGCCAAATAACTGCATAAGGTATTCGAACTGAGGAGTAATACCCTACTGTCACAATTTTGAGAGCTCACTATCTAAAAGAGGTCATCATTACAATGCACTTTGTATTCCTAAATGAAAATCAGCACTATTTAGGGTAATGATTTAAAATTCAAAGAATTCATCGGCTGCCTTCTCAGAAAGATGAATACTGACTCTGATCTCTAAATCCAACTTCAGTAAACAACTTCAAAAGAGAGAGAGCTTCTAGACCCAAAGAGACACTGTAAGTTTATGATAAGGGCCACACTTGATTAACTTGCTTTATACGATAAGCAGAGAAGATCACAAAACTTTATGATGATAAAAGATAAAGCATTTAAACAATAAAAGTTTCTTTTTTTTTTTTTTGCAGTATGCGGGCCTCTCACTGTTGTGGCCTCTCCCGTTGCGGAGCACAGGCTCCGGACACGCAGGCTCAGCGGCCATGGCTCACGGGCCTAGCCGCTCCGCGGCATGTGGGATCTTCCCGGACCGGGGCACGAACCCGCATCCCCTGCATCGGCAGGCAGACTCTCAACCACTGCGCCACCAGGGAAGTCCCAATAAAAGTTTCTTGACAGTCATTCCTCTACTGCATTACTCTGTAAAGCCACAATCTGAGGAAAGGCCAAGGATACACCGTGAACCATCCTCAGCATCTTCCAGCAAGCCCACTCCATTCAAGTCATTGTAAGAACCGTCACACTCTTCCTTTCCAGTTGGCCCCAGTGCTATCTGATCCTAGTCTTTTTTTTTTTTTTTTTAATTTGACTGACGTGGAACAGGTTTGAAGGGCCATTTCAAACAAGAAATTCCAACAATGTTTTGTGTAACAACTGCTTCACTGTATTAAGTGCACAGCCTTCCAAGATCACTGTTTTCCTTTGTTCTGTATTTTCTACTGAGTTATATTTCTTTTAAAAAGTAATACATGCTCATCCAAATTTTTCCAAAAATATAGGGTTAAATACATAAAAATTAAAAGCAAGATGACTATTTGAAGAGCCACCCAAACCAGTTTTATTACTTAATAATTTACCCAATTAGGGTCCCCACTTGGAGAGAACACACCATTCACTTTAAAAATAGTCTTTTTTTTTCCAGATTAATTTTATAGCTAATTTTATTTTTTAAAATTAATTGAAGCAGATAACAATACAGTCAAAGCCAAGTAAACATGAAAAGTTTTAAGCACCTCACTGATCTGATTTCTAGTCTCGCGTGTAATGTAAGGACTGTTACTAGTAAAATGCTCCATCGTGTTGGAAAATTTGTATGTCAGATTTTCCAAGAAAGCCTTGCTTTCAAATAAATACTATGAACCATCAGAAAAACCGCTAAGCAACAACTCTCTGGTATCCATAATAGTAAATATGTCTCCAAGATTGCTTCACATTAAACATTTTCACATCAAATGTGTTGATCTAGGGATCAGAAAAAAAAAATCATTATGGGCTTCCCTGGTGGCGCAGTGGTTGAGAGTCCGCCTGCCGATTCAGGGGACACGGGTTCGTGCCCTGGTCCGGGAGGATCCCACATGCCACGGAGCGGCTGGGCCCGTGAGCCATGGCCGCTGAGCCTGCGCGTCCGGAGCCTGTGCTCCGCAACGGGAGAGGCCACAACAGCGAGAGGCCCGCGTACCGCAAAAAAAAAAAAAAAAAAAAAAAATCCTTATACTTGTAGGGCTTCTGTTCCACCATAAGTACAGCAAATAATAACAGCTTTCACTTGCCCTCTCTACCTACCTATATGGGCATGGTTGTGTAGGTGAGAACACATGATAGAGAAAATGTTCCTCAGAAGAAAGGCTTTAATGCAAACCAACATTTGAGGTTTAGGAACTGATTGTCCAATCAACTGGTCCAAGATCCAAATCCTCCTGACTGTTAATAGCCTTCCTTTTGAATAGTTCCTATTTAGTTATTTTACAGTATTTTTTTCACAGCTTGTTGGCATGTCTCTTACTAGAGTAAGAAGGGAGAAGAAAGAAGGAAAATGCCAATTAACACATTTTCCTTTTCTTCCATATCATGTTGGTAAAAGACTAGGCAGAACCAGAGTTAGATGTTAACCAGAGTTAGAACAAGACTTAAGATTATATGAAGGTTTCTATTACCTATTCTAATTTTACTCTCCTTACCAAGTCTTAAAAAATTGATGGATTATTTGCAGTTGTATGAAATAAGGTATCAATACGCTATTAACAATCTGGTAAATTTAAATGAACACACATACTTTCTAGTCCAGCAATGTCACTCCCAGGTATTTATTCTATAGATATTGCCCCACATATGTTAAATATGTATACAAGGGTATTCAATATAACTTTCCTGTAATAACAAAGGACTGAAATTGATGGAATAAATATTTATTTGCTGACTAAATAATCATTTATTGGTGGAATAAAGTCCATCAATAAGGGACTTATTAAATGAATCATAGTGTATTCATTCAATGGCATTCTCTGCAGCTGCTAAGAAGAATGAAGGCTTCGGTAGCCACTGCTATGGAAAGGTCTCCAGGACATATTAAGAGAGAAAGCAAGGCATACAGCAGTATGCACAGTACACTGCTGTTTTTGTTATTATATGCACACATTCCCATTTTATATTTGGTATTGTGGGGAATATCTCTGTAAGGATACACAAGCAATTGGTACATGGGTGCCTCCAGGGGAAGGAATTGCGTAGCTAGGGGATAAGTAAGTGAGGGAGACATACCTCTCACACTTTGTTCCCTTTATATCTTTCAAATTTTGTACCGAGTTCAAATATAATCTATTTTTTTTAAACTTTTAATTTAAATTTAAAAATTAAAAAGGAGGAAGAGAGAGCATCCTGCACTGAAAACACTGGAGCCCTTCCTTGAGGTGTCTTCTCCACTAGGGACCCTAAGGCCTGTCAGTCCAGTCATTTGATCTTTCAGGATTGATAACCTGCCTTGAAGCCAACACCTTTCTTGCCGCTGCCAACCTTGGTCCTCTCTTAAAATGGGTCTAATAAATAATCAAAGTTTCTGGTTCCTGTTAAGATTGAGTAAGTTCACTCTACCCTGTCTCTCCCAGTGAGCTCAGCTAAAATCCATGGATAGACAGAGATGCTCCATGCATCATCTGATGACTGAAAAGTAACTGATAGCAGGTGGATTGGAAAAACAAACCAAAGCTCAAAATATCGTGAAACCAACAGAGCTTCCCTTTTTTCTTCTGGTATCTCTTGGCCTGGACTCAAAGGCAGACCAAACCCAGAACTGTGCACCAGGTACAGACAGAAAAAGCTCCAAGAGAAGACCTCCATTTTTGGCCCAAGAAGCAAGAAAGGGAGGCCCTAAGGTCAAAGGGAGTGGAGGAAATCCCCTGATTTTTTCTGTTTCTCTTTTGTCCTCTCTTGCCCTACCTCCAAGGCAATTAGGCAGCAGTGGCAATGACAACACCAGCCAGAAAGGAAAACCTTTTCTCTGACCTGAGGAACTGTGATCCCAAGAGCATAGAGGGAACCTCCACTGCTTTGTTTTCTCTCCCTAGCCTCTTGCCATTTGGTTCCCAAGGAAAAGGTAGTTACAGGGCGTGCAAGGCAGAGCAGAGAAATTCAAGTCTCAGCTTTCTAGCAAGAGGAGCAGGAAGGAGAATCCTTTGGATCTAGAAAGTTTGGGAGAACAACAGGAAGAAAAGGGAGTTCAGTGAAGCTGTATGTGAACTCCAGGAATCATCTCCAAGCTGTACATGAAAGTATCTGACCCTAAACAGCATACTGAAGGTTTTGACAACTGATATATGAGGTATACCTGCCCAGGTCTGAGTCTAGCCACTGGCTGGTATGTACGTGGAACAGACACAAATAGCACAGCAAACAGAACTTTGAAAACTGAACAGATACTGAACCCCAGCCCAAAGAAGGCAGGTAGGTACTTGTGGCCTGAACCTAACTGGATTGACTGCCTGCTCACATAAACAAACAAACAAAGACATTCTCTACAGGATTTAAACAAGACCCAAAGTCTCATAATATAATATTCAAAATGTCCAGGATACAAATCCAAACTGATATACAGTTGACCCTTAAACAACACGGGTTTGAACTGCGTGGACACACTTACATGCAGATTTTCTTCAATGAATGCATACTACAATACTACACAATCTCCAGCTGGCTGAACCCGCAGACAAGGAACTTCAGATATGGAGGGCCGTTGATAAAGTTATATGTGGATTTTCGACCGCATGGGTGTTGGTGTCCATAATCCCCACACTGTTTAAGGGTCAACCCGTAAAATGAGACTTGAAAATCTCAGTATCTCACAAGGGAAAAGACAATCAACAGACACCAACCGCAAGATACTGGAATTAGCAGACTTTAAAGCAGCTATTATAATCATGCTGCAAGAAATAAAGGCAAATGCTCTTGAAGTAAATGCAAAAATAGACAGTCGCGACAAAGAAATAGATGAAGAAAAAGAAGTCGGAGGAGAAGAAGAAGAAGAACCAAATGAAAAAAATCTAAACTAGAAAATACAATAACAGAAATTTAAAACTTCACTAGATGGGATCTATAGTATAACTGAGATGACAGAAGAGTCACTGAACTTGAAGGTGGATCAACAAAAATTACCCAAGCTGAACAAACAAGAAAAAAGATTGGAAGACAAAAATGAACAGAGCCTCAAGGACCCACTGGACCTATTTAGATTTAGACCTAAATCTAAAATATCAATAATTATGTTAAATGTAAATGGTCTAAACACATCAATTAGAAGAAAGATTATGAGGATGGATTTAAAAAAAAAGACACACTGTATGTCATCTACCAGAAACCCACTAAATATAATGATATATATAGGTTAAAAATGAAAGGATGCTGAATGTTATATGGCAGTCTGGATTGGATTATAGAACAGAAAAAAAAACATTCGTAGAAAAACTGGTGAAATCCATATAAAATTCTGTAGCTTACTTAACAGTGTACAAATGTTAATTTCTTAGTTTTGATGAATGTACTATGGTTATGTAATATGTTAACATTAGGGGAAGCTAGGTAAAGTGCATATGGGAACTCTGTACTATTTTTGCAACTCACTTATAAATCTGAAATTATTTCAAAAAAATTTTTAAGTAAAAGGAGGGGTAAGTATATACCATGTAAACATGAATTATCAGATCTATATTAACTATATATTAACAGGCTATATTAATATCAGATAAAGTAGACTTTAAAGCAAGGAAAATTACCAGGGATAAAAATTTATTTATCATTTTAAAATTAAAAAAATTGTTTATTTAAAAATAAATTTTTAATTTAGTTATCATTAAATAATGATAAAAGGGTCAATTCACTAAAAGTTATAACAATCCTAAATGTGTGTGCACCTAAGAAAGGAACCTCAAAATATATGTAGCAAAAATTGATAGAACTAAGGGAAGAAATGGACAAATCTACAATTATAGTTAGAGATTTCAATCTTCCTTTCTTACTAATCAATAAAACAAGTAAACAGAAAATAATCAAGGATATCAAAACATGTTGTACATGTTAAATATATATAATTCCTATGTGTCAATAATATCTCAGTACATTTGAAAAAATAAAGAGATAGGACATAATGTTGCAATTAAATAATAAACCACATTTCAATTTTTTTTAAAAGGAGAAGGAAAAAATTCAAGGATACAGGGGAGCGAGGGGAGGAAAGAAAGAAGTAAGGGAAATAAAGAGGTACAAACTTCCAGTTGCAAAATAAATGAGTCATGGATATGAAATGTACAGTGTGGGGAATACAGTCAATAGCTATGTAATATCTTCGTATGGTGATTTATCATGATGATCATTTTGAAATGTATAGAAATATCACAACACTATGTTGTGTAAAAGGACCTAACATAGTGTTGTAGGTCAAGTATACTTTAAAAACAAAAACAAACAAACACAGAAAAAGAGATCAGATTTGTGATTACCAGAGGCAGGGGGTGGGAGGAGGGGGAACTGGATGAAGGCAGTCAAAAGGTAGAAACTTCCAGTTATAAGACACATAAGAACTTGGGATGTAATGTACAACATGACAAACATAATTAACCTTGCTGTATATTACATATGAAAGTTGTTAAGAAAGTAAATCCTAAGAGTTCTCACCATAAGAAAAAAAGTTTTCTATTTCTTTAATTTTATGTCTATATGAGATGATGGATGTCCACTAAACTTATTGTGATAATCATTTCATGATGTATGTAAGTCAAATTATTATGCTGTACACCTTAAACTTATGCAATGCTTCACGTCAGTTATATCTCAATAAAACTGGGAGGAAAAAAATCAAGAATACAGAGGAACTGAACAACCAATTGCATATAATTAACATTTATAGAACATTCCACCTAACAACAGTAGGATATACATTCTATTCAAGTGCACAGGAGATATTCACCAGGATAGATCACATCTTGGTTCATAAAACAAACCTTAACAAATTTAAACATATTGAAACCATACAAAGTATGTTCTCTGACCATAATGGAATTAAACGAGAAATCAATAAAATAAAGACTCTAGAAAATCTCCCAATACTCCAAACACTTGAAACAACACACTTCTAAATAATCCATTGGTCAAAGAAGAATTTTCAAGGGAAATAAAAGTCTGACATATCAAACTTTGTAAAATGCAAACACAGCAGTGCTTACAGGGGAATTTATAGTATTAAAAATAAAAGTTTATATTAGGAAGGAAGAAAGGTCTCAAATCAATGATCTAAAAAAGACAGTTTTCCACCTTAAAAAAATAGAAAAGAAAAAGAAGAGTAAATTAACTCAAAGCAAGCAGAAGGAAGAAAATAAATAAAAGAGCAGAAATCAATTATATTGAAAACAGAAAAAAAAAGAGAAAAATCAATAAAATCAAAAACAGGTTCCTTGAAAAGATGAATAAAATTTCTAAGCCTCTAGCCAAAGGAAAAAAAAGAACGAATACACAGATTATCAATATTAGGAATGAAAGAAAGGATATCACCATAGACCCACAGACATTAAAAGGATAATAAGGGAATACTATGAACAAATCCATGTACGTAAAGTTGACAACTTCAAAGCCACAAAGTACCAAAACTCACCCCAAAAGAAGCAGACAACCTGAATTGGCCTGTATCTATTAAAGAAATTTAATTCGTAGTTAAAAACTCTCACACAAAGAAAACTCTAGGCACAGTTCACTGGAGAATTCTACCAAATATGTTTAAAAAGGAATCTACAATTTCTCTTCCCTCAAATACTAAAGGGAACACTTTTTATCTTATTTTATAAGACCAGCATTATCGTGATACCAAAATTAGATAAAGACAAGAAAAAAACAAAACTACAGACTAACAACTTCATGAACACAGATGCAAAACTCCTCAACAAATACTAGCAAATCAAATCCAACAATACAGAAGAATAACACATCACAACCAAGTGGTGTTTATCCCAAGAATGCAAGGGTAGGTCAATATTTGAAAATCAATCAGTATAATTCATTATATTAACAGATAAAATAATTTAAAAATCACATAATCATATCAACTGATACAGAAAAAGCATTTGACAAAATTGAACATCCATTCCTGAAAAAACTCTCAACAAACTGGGAATAGAAGGGAATTTACTCAACCTGAGAAAGAGTATCTACAAAAACTAACAGCTACCATCATACTTAATGATGAGACTAAATGCTTTTTCCCTAAGATCAGGAAGAAGTCACAAATATCCACTCTCACCACTTTCATGCAATATCTTACTAGAAGTCTGTAATAAGGGTTGAGGAGAGAGGGAAATAAAAAGCATATAGATAAGAAAGGAAGATATAAAACTGTTCCTTTTTACAGAAGACATAATTGTCTATATAGAAAATCCAAAACAATTTATAATAAAGCTCCTAGAATTAATGAGTTTAACAAGGTTGTAAGAGACAAGTTCAACACACAAAAATCCATCATATTTCTATATACAAGGAATGAATTAGAAACTGAAATGTAATTTTAAAAATTTACAATAGCTTAAAAAATACTTAGGTATAAATCTAACAAAATATATGCAAATCTATATGCTGAAAAATATAAAATGTTGATGAGAGAAATCAAATATGACCTAAATAAGTGAAGACATTTATCATATTCATTGATTGGAAGACATGATACAGTTATTAATTCTCAAATTGATCTACTGATTTAATGCAGTTCCAAGCAAAATGTCAGCAGGAGTTTTTGCAGACACAGACAAGCTATGAAATTTAATGGAAAGATGAAAGAACTATAATAGCCAAAACGATTTTGAAAAAAGAAGAATAAAGTTGGAAGACTCACACTATATAATTTTAAATCTCACTGTAAAGTTACAGTAATCAGAACAGTATGGCATTGGTGACAGGACAGATACATATATCAATGGAAGAGAATAGAGAACCTTGAAGAAGGCCCAAAAAAATATAGCCAATTGAGTTTTGACAAGAGTGCAAAGTCAATTCAATGGAAAAAGAATAGTCCTTTTTTTTTTTTTTTTTTTTTGCGGTACGCGGGCCTCTCACTGTTGTGGCCTCTCCCGTTGCGGAGCACAGGCTCCGGACGCGCAGGCTCAGCGGCCATGGCTCACGGGCACAGCCGCTCCGTGGCATGTGGGGTCTTCCCGGACCGGGGCACGAACCCGTGTCCCCTGCATCGGCAGGCGGACTCTCAACCACTGCACCACCAGGGAAGCCCAAGAATAGTCTTTTAATAGCAATGTGCTGGAACAATTACACATCTATCTGCAAAATACATAAAAATGAACCTTGACCTAAATTTCACACATTATACAAAAATTAACTCAAATGGATCAGAAATCTAAATGTAAAATGCAAACTATAAAACTTTTAGAGGAAAACAGAGAACATATTTGTGACCTTGGATTAGACAAAGAATTCTTATTTATAACATCAAAAACATGATCCAGGGCTTCCCTGGTGGTGCAGTGGTTGAGAGTCCGCCTGCCGATGCAGGGGACAGGGGTTCGTGCCCCGGTCCGGGAAGATCCCACATGCCGCGGAGCAGCTGGGCCCGTGAGCCATGGCCGCTGGGCCTGCGCGTCCTGAGCCTGTGCTCTGCAGCGGGAGAGGCCACAACAGTGAGAGCCCGCGTACCGCAAAAAACAAAACAAAACAAAAAAAAACCATGATCCATAAAAGAAAGAAATTGATAAATTAGACTTAATCAAAATTTTAAAGTTAGCTCTACAAAAGACATGGTAAAGAGAAGAAAAAAGTTACACACTAGGGGAAAACATGTCCAAGTAATTAACTTGATGATTTATATCCAGGATATACGTTTTTTTAAAAAACTCTCAAAACTCACAGTAAGAAAACAAATAATCCAATTTTAAAAATGGGCAAAAGATTTGAACAGACACTTGATGAAAGATATATGGATGGCAATAAGCATGTGAAAAAATGCTCAAGATCATTACTATTAGGGAAATGCAAATTAAAACCACAATGAGATACCACTACATACCTATTAAAATAGCTAAAATTAAAAATCTGAATGCTCAATGTCACTAATCATCAAAGGAATGCGAAATCAAAACTACAGTGAGAAACCACAGCTGTCAGACAGCTATTATCAAAAAAATCCCAAAAGATAACAAGTGTTACCAAGGATGTGGAAAAACTGGAGCTCCCTGCACACTGTTGATGGGAATGCAAAATATTGCACCTGCTATGGAAGACAGTATGGAGATTCCTCCAAAAATTAAAAACAGAACTACCATACTATCCAGCAATCCCACTTTGGGGTATTTATCCAAAAGAATTAAAATCAGGATCTTGAAGAAATATTAGCTCTATCATGTTCATTGCAGCACCATTCAACTGTAGCCAAGATAGGGAGACAACCTAGATGTCCATCAACAGATAACATCTAAAGAAAATGTGGCATATACATACAATGGAATACTATTCAGCCTTTTTTAAAAAGAAGGAAATTCTGACATATGCTATAACACAGATGAACCTTGAGGACATTATGCTAAGTGTAACAAGCCAGTCACAGAAAGAGAAATGCTGCATAATTACACTTATATGGCGTATATAAAATCATCAAATTCAGAGAATCCAAGTAGAATGATGTTTGCCAGGGGCTGGGGGAAGAGGGAAATAGGGAGTTGCCAATGGGCAGAAAGTTTCAGTTAAGCAAGATGAATAAGCTCTAGAGATTCACTGTAAAACACTGTACCTATAGTCAACAATAACATATTGTACACTTAAAAATTTGTTAAGGGGATAGATCTCATGTTAAGTGTTCTTACCACAATAAAACTAAAAACCAAACAAAAATCTGACAATACCAAGTGCAAATGAGGATATTAACAACTGAACTCTCATACACTGCTGGTGGAAATGCAAAACGGTATAACCACTCTGAAAAACAGTTTGGTAGTTTCCTATAAAGGTAAACATATACTTACTTTATTACTCAGCAATCACCCTTAGGGATATCTTTGAACACTGTAAATTTAGATTCACACCAAAACCTACACATTTACAGCAGCGGTATTCATAATCACTTGAAATTGGACACATCTCAAATATCCTTCAACAAATGCACGGATAAACAAACTGTTACATAACCACACAATGGACTACCACTCAGCAGTAAAAAAAAAAGAACGAACTATTGGTAAAGACTACAACATACATAAATCTCCAAGGTATCATGCTGGGTGAAAGAAGCCAGTCTCACAAGGTTGTACTCTGCAGTATGATCCCATTTCCATGATATTCTAAAAAAACCAAAACCACAGGAATGGAGAGCCAGTTGGGGGCTGCCAGAGATCACAGGTTACAGAGAGTCTGACTACAAAGGGGCAGCAGAGGGGGGCTTTTTGAGGTGATGGAACTATTGTGTATCCTGATCGTAGTGCTGGTTACATGAATCTATACATGTGTTAAAACTCATAGAACTATATTCCAAATTTTTTTCAACTGTACTGCTTGTAAATTTTTTAAATAATAATTAAAAATAACCAGAGTTGTTAAAAATGATGTTAAAAAGGAAAAAATATATTTGTCATACATAAGTTAGAACTTCAAAAGGTCTTCAAATATTAGTAATATTGAACTTATTCTTCTGAAGGAAATAGTACTCTACTCGGTTATAGGCCCCTAATAGGAATAAATTTCCAAATAGGAAGAAGGATACTGTCCCAGGGGCACTGTGTCTTGGCCCAAGGCCACAACTAGACTTCAAGGGGTATGATGCCTCAATTTCCACCAGAAGACTATCTGATACTCTCTTGCCCAAAATATAGACTAGCAGCCACACTTCGAACTCTACAGATCCACTAGATTTTTATAATACCCTCAAAAGTCAGCATTCAGTTCTCACAAATAAGAGTTCTTACTAGGTTCTGTGATTAAACCACGGAAGGAAAAAACAACTGGCAAAGCCCTGACAACTCAACGTCTATAAACAGAAGCAGTGCCTATAAGAAGCTGATGGCTCTGGAATCCTGGCTAGAAAAGTTGTACTGTTTTCTGGAGGATTTTTTTTTCCTTGAGATTTTGCAATAGATTGCACTGAGTGATAAATGCATTGCTCTTAAAAAAAAAAAAACTTTCTCTGAGCACTAGCCTGGGCAAAGGCAGAGCTGCAGAGCAGAGCCCAAGCAGGGCATAGAAGTCACACACACCCGTGTGCTCTGCCTCACCCCTGGGAACCTGGGCAGCCTGCTGAGGAGAGGGAGGTGAAAGATGCGCACCTCTACACCCTGAAAGGGACAATACAGGCCAGAGACTTACTAATGGTCAGGAAGGAGCGTGTGGCTAGGCACAAAGCACGTCAGCCCCCAAGGGTCAAGCTGCACACAAGCTTATTAAAACTATAGATGGAAGACGCTCGGATCTAATTAATAACAAGTCTTTGATATCCACTCATCACACAAAATGGACTTCTTTTCTTTGAACTATATAGCTTTTGAGCAATTTCTAATGCAAAGAATCTACACTAAGGTCCCAAAATAAAAGAAATTTCTACCCCTTTAGCCCTTATGGCTGAAGTTTTCTTGTATGAGTCAGAAAAGAAAACAGCCTCGTGAGATAAGTGAAATACTCATAGGATCGTTCTGCTTTGTTTCCCCACTCCATTTAATCACTCAATCTATCTGCGCCTTTCTTTGGTTTTCTACCACCCCTCTTTTCTAGAGACAAGGAAGAAGAAATATTACTAATAGAAGGAAAGTGAAAAAATAAAAACCTATACACCTACTGAAATATTACTTGCACTAGAACATCTAGATTAATAAAACAGATTGCCACCTTTCAGTTTAGTGGTCTTTATGGACTTTCCTCACCCCAAACTATTTTAAGAATGGCTTCCCAAGAGTCTGTTGTTTACCTATTCTTCATCACTGTTACTTTGAGCATTCATACTAGGAAGCCGGTACAAACTTACAGTGTGACTGCACAGAGAACCTCCTGATGGGATTACTGTAAAGACGCTTTATACCCCTAAACAGAGTCTAAGTTTACTAACATCTTGTACATGAATTCTGCCTGCTCTACTGGTTCCACATAAACCATGAAGACTTCTGCGAACAATCTGAGTGCAAACTATGGCAAATGTTAACGGAATTTGCAAAAACTCAGTAACTTTGGTGGTGAGAAGGAAAATTAAATGGAAAGATTTACTGAATTAAATTGCTTTTCTCCAGGCGCATTCTATTATTTTGCATGCATATGTTCTGATGTTCCAATCACCCTTTATTTTTTCTTTCTTCTTTTTTTTTAATTAATTTATTTTATTTATTTATTTTTGGCTGCATTAGGTCTTCGTTGCTGCGCGCGGGCTTTCTCTAGTTGCGGCGGGCGGGGCCTACTCTTCGTTGCAGTGCGCAGGCTTCTCACTGCAGTGGCTTCTCTTGTCGCAGAGCATGGGCTCTAGGCATGCGGGCTTCAGTAGTTGTAGCACACGGGCTCAGTAATTGGGGCTCGCGGGCTCTAGAGCGCAGGCTCAGTAGCTGTGGCACACGGGCTTAGTTGCTCCGCGGCATGTGGGATCTTCCCGGACCAGGGCTCGAACCTGTGTCCCCTGCATTGGCAGGCAGATTCTTAACCACTGCGCCACCAGGGAAGCCCACCCTTTAGTTTTTCTTATTCAAAGATCTTTACTGACTGCAAAAGACTAGACTAGAACCCAAGCTCCCTGAGCTCACCCTTTGCTCTAAATTATCACAGTATACTGAAATCACGCATTAGGGTCCACTCTCTACTCTCTCGTACCCCAGCTACACCAAGGAAGTTTATGCAAGTCTGACCTTTTGTATTGACAGCCCAAGGTCAATACCTGAAATAACAAGCAACATCACTGGCTGATAAGGCCTAACACTTTCCCTCTGCTTTCACCTATTAGAATTCTCTCAGTTGCTACCTTTAATTCAACCTGCAATTTCAAATACTTACTACGGCTTCCATGAAACACACAGAATATAAGCAAATGATCAAAGAAAGAAAGTCACTGAGTTTCAGTAAGGACAAAACAGTCATCCACCTATGGAAAGGTGCATAATTCTTGTTTCTTTATAATACACTAAACCGAAGGTCAGTTGAGAGTATAAAGGAAAAAGACAGCGAGCTAAGTGTCTATAAATGGATAGAATAAAAGACCACAAAATAAGAAAAGGACAGAGACCCACAAAGATTAAGTAATATTTATCAGTGAGAGAACACACAGAATAAAGAAGTTGGAAGATTTAGGTTTTCCTTAAAGAAAGCATGAGAAGCTGATGGGGGAAAACCCTCTGCAGAGAAAGGATTAAAAATTAGAAATTAAGGTAGCTTGCTAACCAAGATGCTCTGGACTACACTGCCAATGTGTATTACAGAACTTACTTCCTCAGATTTTCTAAACAGAAGAGGCTCTGTCGCTGAACTTTAAAACAGCAAAACAATCTTTAACTCCTCCTCCCTTTTCCCCAAGTAAAGTTATTCACCAATTCCTATTGGGCCTTCCCCGAAACAATTTCTTACATTATAAAAATGCGACTTAAACGCACACATCCGTGTGACACACATATACAAAATTGTATTTATATTCTTTCCTTTCCATCTTCATCACTACTGTCCGAGTCCAAGCCTTTGTCACCACACAGCTAGGCCAAATCAAACAGTCAATTAACTGGATGTCCATTCCTTGTTCTGTTCCATCCTGTTATATACACACTGCTGCCCAATTCTCCTAAAATATTAAAGCACGGCTTTGATGATGTGTCATTTTGCACCCCCTAAAAAATCTTCTATGTTCTCCATTGTCTCCAAGGATAAATGCAACTTCAAAAAAATTCTTAGTGTTTGGCTAACTCTACTGTATCTTTGCAGGCTTGTCTGCCACTGGGGAATTCTACCCCAGCCCAACTGATTTGTTCTTAGCAAAATTTCTAATTTGAATATAATTCTAATTATACTCTATATCCAAATTCCCAAATTTATGACACAGAATGGAAGAGATACCTTCAACAGTGCCTTCTGAGAAAATGTTTTCATATTAAATGACTTAAAATCCTTAAAAAAATAAAAAGAGGAAATAAAAAAAAACACTTAAGAATGTCACTAAAATTTTTGCTAACGGGAATTAATTGATCTAAGATGACCTAGAATGAGAGTTAACTCCCCAAACTATTTTTAACAGTCTTCCTCAAAAGACAATGGACATAACTGTGGGGGAGGGCAGGGGAGAGAAAATGTGTGCAGGCGTATCTATGTAGAAAGGATACAAGAGAAACTGGTAACAGCAGTTGCCTTTATGGAGGGCACACTGAGTGAAGGTGACAGTATAAAAGACTTAACTTTGAACTCTCTGATTTTTTAACCTTTTGCCTCTGTAACTACTCAAAAAAATGTAAAAGATATATTTTATGTATAGAATACAGAGATACCTTCCACAGTGCCTTTTGAGAAAATGTTTTTTATATTAAATGACTTAAAATCCTTTTTTTTAAAAAAAGAGGAAATTTTGAAAAAACATTTAAGAATGGTACTAAATTTTTTGCTACAAAGCAAGAAAATTTCTCCAGCTTTTCCAAAGCAGACATCAGATAAAGTAAGCAATTTGCAGCAAAGTTCTAGCAGAGAAAGGGATAAAATAACATTTAAAACACAAAACATCTTCCTAAGGTTCTGTGCCCTATCTGGAAAATCGGGACAACTCTAGTTCAGGAAGAAGAACAAAGACATGTATCCAAAGGAGTCTGCAGAGGAGAGAGAACTCTTTCTCTTAAAACATGAGCAGGGGCTTCCCTGGTGGCACAGTGGTTGAGAGTCTGCCTGCCGATGCAGGGGACGCAGGTTCGTGCCCTGGTCCAGGAAGATCCCACATGCCGCGGAGCGGCTGGGCCTGTGAGCCGTGGCCGCTGAGTCTGTGCGTCCGGAGCCTGTGCTCCGCAACGGGAGAGGCCACAACAGTGAGAGGCCCGCGTACCGCACAAAAAAAAAAAAAACATGAGCAGTTCCTCCAAGTTCACATCCAAATTCCCTTGTCCATTTTCACTGCAGTCATTCTTTCACCTTTCCTCATCCTCCACCCTGATGATTCCTCACACTCTCAATGCTTTCTTCCCTATCACAATATAAATCTGTTTAAAATGTTTTATTTTGTTCAAGGTATCTTTCCTAGAAATAAGACATTCTGCCATTTTAGTCTTCACCAAAATCTTAGGAAATCCAATTAAGAACTCTGTAGCAAATGAGATTTCTGGCTGTTCTGACCTCTGAGAAAGCTCTACCAGTCTCATTCGCAACCTGCTCGATTTTTCTCTGCAATTTAATAATAACGCATCAATTTGTTTTCATTTAAAAGCATTTTATCCAGCTTCTTGCTAAGACAGAAAGTCACTAGTGAATGTGAAGAAAAGCCTGCTGCATTATCCTTAATTGAAGAAGAATTCCTTGTGAAACAAGACTAACCGTGTAATAAATTAAGCCCTATTTATTTACAGGGCCGTCACTCAGTAAAATGAGGGGAAAATGCTATTTCACACTGGCTTCCAGGGAAGCTTTTGGAGGCTCAGCTTTCAACTGTCTGTACTTTAAAATAAGGAGAGAATAAGAATAGACTAAACATGAGTTGCCTTCCCATTGATCTCTTCCTTTCTCAATCATTATCTAAAAATTTACAGTAACATTTTAATTTTGACTTTTTCTCCCTTCCCAAGTTCACTCTGATGGAAATGCTAACGATCAGTTAAATGCTCAAGATGCAGAAAACGAGAGGGAAATAAGTGACATGTATAATTCATAGCCTAGATAATCCATCCTTGGATAAATAAGCGTTCGCTATATTTCTCTAATGTTCTTATTCCCTAGGAACCCAAAAGATTTCATCATAAAAATCGCACTAATCAACTGAACATGAAAGGAGCCTGTTAATGTGTCTTTTGAGGGATTTCAGTGCTTTCCATTTCCAGATCCTGGGACAAGCCCAGTGAACACAGGAGGACTCTCGCTACCACCAACAGTGAATATAAAAGCGTTCCAAACCTCTCCAGACAACATTTTAGTTATCCTAACCCAATCGACTCCTTCCAGGATCAAGAGAGCTTCAGTCCCAAACTAAGAGCACATCTTAGACCCTCAGGGTCCTAGCTTTTCTTCTGCTCCACTCTCCTCACTATGACACATCTCCATATACCTAAGGGAAACTGTAACTATTATCTACCTTCACCTTTGCTCTTTTAGATCTAGAGCCTCCCAGAACTTTTTCTGCTTCAACTAGCATAACCCTCCCGCCACCAAGCACCAATTCTTCTCTGAGTCCTACACCAATTTCAGCCTTGCATAAGCAAAAAAGTCCAGGTGATAGTGGCCATAATTCCCCTGTGGTCCTGGTTATAACTTATACTGGCAACGTGGGAGCATTTATGAGTAGCCAAATGTGTATTTATGTGCAAGAGAAATGACGAATGACAAGTAGACACCAAGACATGATGACCTTTAAAAAAGTAGCCAGGATAGCTGCAGAAACAAAACGACCATGTTACTTCAATGCCTCCTATTTTCATCCATATTTTATTTATTGATACATCTTCTGTTCATTTTCCCTCTCCTTCCTGCTTCCAAATGCTCTCCTTCAAAGGTACTCTTGCCCTCCCTCTGCCTATCCCAGAATCTTTCATTATGCCCACTCAGTAAGATATGTTTAGATACCTAGGGTAATGATAATTTCTTAAAGCCAAAATCGTTCACAATACTTGGCTATATGAACATCAGAATATAACACCATTTAATGGAAGAAAAATCTTTAAGCATGAGTCAACCAACCTGGGTCCCTGTCTCCACTCCATCACTTAATGGTCCCATAGCCCTAGACAACTCATTCAAGCTCTGGGATCCTCAGTTTCCTCAGCTATAAAATGCATAGGATAATATTTATCTTACCTAACTCAAACTATCAACTGATAGAAGGATTTTTTAAGTTTTTATAAACAGATAAACATAGAGTAATAATTACCAAAAGTAGATGGTCAGCCATGAGACCTAAATGTATGAGACTCATTCAAATAAAGCAATTAAAAGACTATATAATGGGCTTCCCTGATGGCGCAGTGGTTGGGAGTCCGCCTGCTGATGCAGGGGACAAGGGTTCGTGCCCCGGTCTGGGAAGATCCCACATGCCGCGGAGCCTGCGTGTCCGGAGCCTGTGCTCCGCAACGGGAGAGGCCACAGCAGTGAGAGGCCCGAGTATCGCAAAAAAAAAAAAAAAAAGACTATATAATGGGAAAACCTAGAAGGGTGCTGAAGACAAAAGCAACTCCAAACCCGTATAATCACTTACCACAATTAACACATTCAGCTCAAGTAAGGATAAAGGGACACCTCAGCCTTTGGGCCCATTCCACTTTCAGATCCCAAACTATAGCTAAAAACAGCCCAGTTGCCTGCCAACCGGCGAATGTCAGAGCATTCCTATTTGGTAAAGAGTCCTATTCTAGAATAGTTTGGGAATGAATGCAGAAAGAGTTACTTTGGTAACTGCATTTGCACTGTGTTGGTGGAGGTCAGCACTGCAATTATACAGTAAAACTCTTCTCCTTTTATATTAGCAATGTCCACCCAAGTCAGCACACCTGCAGATTCTATTCTCTCTGCCAGACTGAAGATAAAGCAACCGTCTGCTTTTCAGACTACTGAAATTTAATACAGTACATATATACTCTATCAAATACACATATAAATACACACTAAGCTGCTAAATCCCTAGAGGAAAAGGAGCTAAAATATACTGAGCTCTACGTGTCAGGAAACAGAGATTTCATTTAATCCCCACAAACACCTTGCAATGTAGGTATTATTATTCCTATTTTTATAGATGAGAACACTGAAGCTCAGACAGATTAAATGACTTACCCAAGGTGACAAAGCTAGTAAGTAGCAGAATCAAGACTTGAACTTAGTTTTGCCTACCTCCAAAGCCTACACTGTTCCTGACTTTTTCTTCTCAGCAGTGTAACTAAGGCAACCTTCTTGGGTCTTCATTTCACCTTAATTCCTGATATGTACTTAAACGCGGGTCCTGATTTTGTATCTATAACTTCACGGAGGGACAGAGAAAAATTTTCCAGAAGATTTCTTCTTTGTCTTTTATTCACATACATTTACTTCATATTCCTGCACACATTATTTTTTTTAGGTTAAATCACTTCCAGTCAGCATTTCAGCAATTAATATATGTGAAGGGTGAAAGCTCCGTTTCCTTCTTTTAACACTTTAATAGCCATAGGTTTTGAGCAGGGTATAATTTTCTAAGCTGAGTCCTGCCATTTAAAGAGTGTTAGTGCTTAGTGCAATGCTTCACACACAGTAGGTGCAGAGGGAGAATATCTGTAAAGTTTTCTTTATTCTTCTAGTTAACTTGCTATATTTAAATCAAAAGACTTTACAGGAGTCCAATTCTAAGAATGAATTAGAATTCACATGAAAGAAATTTCGTGGAAATTTTTTTTACATGATTCAGAAAATAAAGGTAAACTGAGATATAATGATCTAGCTGTTAGGCCTCTCAGTGACTAACTAGTGGACTGTGAACTTAAGAGTTTAAAAGGCTTGGTTTTAAAATACTTACTTTTTGTTCTTCTGAATAACTTTTGCAAGTGCTTCTTGCCCTCTCTACAGAAAAAAAAAAAAGACTGAAATAACCATAAACACAGACAACTGTTTTGCTAAGGATGACTTTTTTCCTGTCTTTTATATATTAAAATATTTCTGCAATAAGTATACTTTTTTTTTTTTTTTTTTTTTTTTTTTTTGCGGTACGCGGGCCTCTCACTGCTGTGGCCTCTCCCGTTGCGGAGCACAGGCTCCGGACGCGCAGGCTCAGCGGCCATGGCTCACGGGCCCAGCCGCTCCGCAGCACGTGGGATCCTCCCAGAGCGGGGCACGAACCCGCGTCCGGACTCTCAACCACTGCGCCACCAGGGAAGCCCTACCTTATTTTTATAATTATGGAGACTGATCTGACTCTGAATAAACTGTATTTTTTAACACTTTCTATACAGTGTGGGGTTTTTTTGTTTGTTTTTTAACATCTTTACTGGAGTATGATTACTTTACAATGGTGTGTTCGTTTCTGCTGTATAACAAAGTGAATCAGCTATACATATACATATATCCCCATATCTCCTCCCTCTTGCGTCTGCCTCCCATCCTCCCTATCCCACCCCTCTAGGTGGTCACAAAGCACCGAGCTGATCTCCTTGTGCTGTGCGCCTGCTTCCCACTAGCTATCTATTTTACATTTGGTAGTGTACATAGGTCCATGCCACTCTCTCACTTCGTCCCAGCTTACCCCTCCCCTCCCCGTGTCCTCAAGTCCATTCTCTACGTCTGCGTTACAGCGTGGTTTTATTTTCCTTCTCAGATATAATCTGTAGGAATTAAGTATTCATTAATTCATGCATGTGCCTCCGGAACAACTTGTTACATAATATCAGCACATTAAAGATAATTACTTTTCCTTCCATTCAAGAATGCTTTTCGTGCTTTAGGTGGATATGTCTCTACCTTCGTATTCTTTCCAAGCAGGTGCAGGTTTCTCGTGTAATCTCTATAGAACACTGAATGTCAATCTTTTCTTGGTAAGAAGCACAAGAATGACATTTGCCCCTGACACAGCCCCAATTTATATGTCTTTCAACTTTATGTATGTTACCTTTTCAATGACACAAAAGTACTTCAATCACAGTGGAACCCAAAAGGAACGAGCTGCTTTATCCCTGTGCTAGGTGAGAGATTCAGACAAGCTGAATTTTATGGCTCCCTTCACTATTTTAGGATTTTAAAATACTTTTTTGACAAATTACTTTAGTGAAACAATGAATCACATACTGGCCTCTGCTGTGTTGAGTCCTTTTCCCAGCTCACTGTTCAAATCAACCCAAAGAAGATGCCCTTCTGATCCAGCTTAATTTAGCAAGCTATCTGATTACTTCTGGAGGAGACCAAATTCCCATAACATTAATAGTTTCTTGCTACTTGAAATTATCAAAATGTGCTGAAATAATGCAGTCAGCAAAATGTCACTGTATGACTTACATATGGATCTGCTGCAGCCTGTAAAAACACTGTCTCCATGAGGGACAGCCAAAATGAAGAGTTATGTGGGAGTAATAAAATATGGTAACTAGGCCTGCAACTTCAAGTATAAACCCAGCTGCGCATGCACATGCGCGCGCACACACACACACAGCTACAGGAAAGCCTGCTGATGATAAAAGCAGGAAAAACCCAAAGCACGTCCAGCACGAGTGCACTCTACGGCAGGACTGTCAGGGAACTGTCCTTTCAGCACCACGGCAAGAAACCCTGGCGCAAACCTCAACACCGGCAACCAAAGCCGGGCAAGTTGGGCCCTGCGAAAGATTTGTTAAAGCCCCTACAAAGAAAGCAAAATCAACTGTATGATTGTTTGTTTGTAAGCATGCTATATTCCATTTCATAATCTTTTATTAATTTAAAATAAAATCCTTCAAATATTTTGATAAAAGTTGACAAAACCCCAAATGAAAACGGAAGCCTCTCCAACTGAACCCAAGAAACGAGTAACTGACCAGCACTGTCAAGAACTGTGTTGTAGTACCCACCAGCAGCACTACTAAGAAACAACATATTTACACATACCCTGAATCAGATGTCCATAGAACACAGAACACGCTTGGAGCCCTCTCCAGGGAGAGCCTCAATTTCTAGGACAGACAATGTTTGCTGAGTACCAAGCCATCACTACTACCCGCTTCCAAGCAATCCAATTCTCTTTCAGGGAGAACTGAAGCCTTGTGGATCATGAGCTCCAAAGAAAAAATGCTGCAGTATTTCAAGAACCAGGTTACAGGTAACGTGTTACAAAGCTTTCAGCATTTTAAGTCTGATTCCCCTGAGACTTCTACCAGGATGGTGGTACCAGGTGGTAATGTTATCCAGCCATTTGCATTACACATCAAAAAAAAAAAAAACCAATTTTTTTTTTTGAGGAAAGAAAAAGAAGTCCCCTAACCACCATTATCTTCTAATACACGTGGAGAAAAGAGAAGTACAGAAAGATTGTGAAACAGTGAAAACCTACCTAAAACACCCGAAATCTCCCTTGGAAAGCTAAAACATCCCACAGCCCTAGCACACCACTACCTTTCTAAAGGCTCTCCAGGTTCAAACTCGAGAAAACGGTTATAAAAAGCACTCTCCCCCTTTGCCCCCAGAGCCCTCACCCACACTTCCTGCTTCCATCCCGGCTTCTCTGGTGCCCATTGTGCGTGCATTAAAAGCAATTTTCCCTGTTTGGTAGAGCTTGCTCCATGCTAATTATTTCTCCCTCCCCCTGAATTAGCCAGATGCAATGCAAAGTTTCTTCTACCCCTTCCCCTCCCCCAAAACAGATGCCATCCTTTTATTATGAATACCGACGCTGAACCTTGGCATCTTGGAATCTCCGGATATAAAATGTATTCCCCCATGTTTCAAAAACTGCAGTGTAAGTGAGGAAGAGGGCACAGGGTGGGGTAGTTGGAAGGAAGGCATGGATTGTAGAATCATATTTATCAGGCTGTAAAATTATTCCCACTTCATCCCACCTCGAAACTGGGGCCCTTGAAGGGGTCTGAAAGCCGTGGCTAAGCCCCCCCGAAAGTTAGCTGCCAAGTCTCCACCGGTGGTTGCTGCCGGCAAGGAGGGGATGGAGCTGAGCTCTCAGGAAAAATGCAGAGGCTTTGCGGTCCCCCAAGTACCAAGTGAGAACTAGAGAGGAGGGGTCCAAGCCTGTGGAGCTGGGCAGTCCTGCAAGCCCAAAGCTAGCAGAAGCCCAGGGTGCTGCTGCCGGTGGTAAGGTGGGGGAGGGAAGCAGAGAGGAGGAGAGGAGCAAGCTCTGCATCGGGTGGCGTAGGGGTGGGGGCGGGGGAAGGGGATGTTCTGAAAGTGATGTACTCCCTAATGCAGGAATCCTAGCCTGCCAAGGAAGGTCCCGGGGGCCCCCAACAACCCCCGAGTACCCTGTCGGGAGGGGGACGGATGCATCCGAGTAAAGGACAGGGGAGTCCTGGCTGCCCTAAGAACCCACGAGCCCCAGGCTTCTGCAGTTGGTAACAATCTGAAGCCGGATGGGGGAGAAGGATGCAGTAAGACATGGGGGAGGGGGTAGAGCTAAGGAGCTGCCTAGAAGATCCGGACGGCGCTGCCCTTCCAGTGCAACCGGGCGAGGGGCCCCGACTCTGGCCCGGCTCTGAGAGATGGGGAGGAGAGGGTGCTGCCCTACGGAAGGGGCGCCGAGGGCACGCCAGTGTCCCCCAGTGCAGCCAAGAGCGGAGGAGAGAGAGGGTGTATGGGGGTGGGGGCCGGTGGTCCTCAGTTCTCCTCAGGGATCCCCAGTAAACACGGTAGAAGGAAGCAAGACTTCCAAACACCTGTCCAAAACAGGGAGGGCACAAACCCCGCTCCACTGCCCCTGGAGCCCCACCGCGCACTCTGCGGCAAAGCCCCTGGCTGGAGGTGGGCGAGCCCCGCTCCAGGGTCCCGAGGCGAGAAGGGGAAGCCGGCGGGCGAGGAGCGGCGCCGGGGCGGGGGCTATGGGGCTACTTACGGCAGCGGCGGCAAGGGAGGCAGCGGCGGCCCTAACGCGGGGCCCGGGAGGCGCGGCCGGACTGCGGAGGTGCGGAGGATGCTGCGGGCGGGACTGCGGTCGGCGCCATCTTGGAGCGCTCCCCGCGCCCGCCCCCCGCGCCGCCGAAGTCCTTGCATAATTGATGACTCGCGCCCGCCGCGCGCCGCCGCGCGCGCCCCCGCCCCCGGGCCCCCCGCCCACCGTGCCCCCACGCCGACCCCCGGAGCGCGCCCCCTGCCCGCCTCCTGCCCCCGCTCGCGCACGCCGCCCCCGCCCGCCTGCCTGCCTGCGCCCAGCAGCCCACCTACCTCTGCAGGGCGCGCCCGCCCGCTCGCTGGCTGTCAGGCCGGCGTCCCCGCGCCGCCCGGACCGGATCCGGGGCGAGGGAGCAGGGCGCCGGCAGGGGGCGCCGCGCCGGAGCGCCTCGCGAGCGTCCCCGGGCCCGCCTCCCCGACGCCCCCGCCGAGCCGCGCGGGAGGGGCACCCGGGCCGAGCGCCGGGACGCGGCCGCTGAACGCTGGCGGGCTGTCAGCCAGCACGCGGGCGTTGAAACCCGAAAGGTGCTTTGTGGACTCGAGGGCCCCGTGACCCTTGGAAATGCCAAGTCTTACCTTTCTCCTGAACGACAGTCGCAGAAGGAAATGCCTAGTAACAGTGCAGTGCTCAGTTGTTAGAATCTCTGACATCTAAAAACACCAGGAACTCAATTTACCCGAGCTTTGGCTGCCTGAGAAAAAAACGCAGGAGTCTATGAGCAGCAGCTGGAGCCTTGTGATTCAGTGGACGCGGCTCCGGTGTGAGGAGGAGGGAGAAATCCCTTCCCCCAGGCCTGAAACTGCAATGGTCACCTTAATCCTTTTGAATCTCAGTTTGTCCATCTGTAAAGTAGGCACGATCATTTGAACTGCTTACTCTACACTCTCTTACGAAGATCTAGACAATGAATGTGAGAACTCTTAGCACTTTATTGTGCTTCTCACACATATTTCTTTTTACCGCAAGTTCACAGTTAAGAGTGAAAGAGTATGGGCAGGCCGCCGCCACTTACTGAGTACCCTTGGACGCGAACAACTCTGAGCTTCATTGTTCTCATCTGTAAAAGGGAACAATCATAGGACTGACCTGATAGGTTTGTTGTGAGAATTAAAGAGGAGAATGCATTTCACACCCTGAGAACACGATCTGGCATACATAGTGTGCCCACTACATACATTTTTAAATAGCTTTATTGAGGTATATTTGACATAGGATAAACTATGCATGTTTAGAGTGAACAGTTTTGACATATGTATGCATGCATGAAACTATCACAACCATCAAGGTAATGAACATACCCGTCACCTCCAAAAGTTTTCCCAGGCCCCTGTGTAATCCCTCTGTGCATCACTCTCCCACACTCACTGCCTCTCCAAGCAACCACAATCTTCTTGCTATTACTGTACAATAGTTTGCATTTTCCAGAATTTCAAACAAACGGTATCATACAGTATGTACTTTCTTTGTAGGGCCTCTTCTGCTCAGTTTAATTATTTTGAAATTATTCAGTTGTCTATCAATAGTTCTTTCCCTTTTATTGCTGAGTACTATTCATTATAGAGGTATACCACAATTTGCTTATCTAGTCACCTGGTGATGACATTTAGGTTATATCCAGTTTTTGCCCATTATAAATAAAGCTGTTATGAGTATTTGTGTGCAAGTCCTTGTGTGGACATATGCTTTTATTTCTCTTGGGTATAAATGTCTAAGAATGGAATGACTGAGTCCTACTGTAGATGTATATTTAACATATTAAGAAAGGGCCAAACTGCTTTTCAAAGTGGTTGTGTCATTGTACATTCTTACTAGCAGTATATGAGAGTTTCAGTTGCTCCACATCCTTGGCAACACTAGCTATGGTCAGTCTTCTTCATTTTAGCCATTCCAACAGGTAAGAAGTGTTATTACGGTTTTGACTGGCATTTCCCTAATGACTAAAGATACTGAGCATCTTTTCGTGGGCTTATTTGTCATCAGTATATGCTCTTGGGTGACATGTCTGTTCAAGTATTTTGCCTATTTTTTAAGTTGGGTTGTTTGTTTCCTATTAATGAGTTTTGAGAGGTGTTTATATATTCCAGATACAAGTCTTTTATGAGATACGTGATTTGTACATATCGTCTCCCAGTGTGGGTGTACCTTTTTATTCTCTTAAAGTCTTTCAAAGAGCAGAAATTCTTAATTTTTATGAAGTCTGGTTTATTACTTTCTCCTCTTCTATGGATCATGCTTTTGGAGTAATATATAAGTTCTTTTTTTTTGACATTGATATCTAGTGTTCCTGCACTACCTGATTACCCTTGCACCTTTGTCAAAAATCAATTAATCAAGTATGTTAAGGGTCTGATTGTGGACTCTCTATTCTATTTCATTGATCTTTTTGTCTGTCTTGACACTAATACCACACTGTCTTCATTACCCCTGCTTTATAATAAATCTTGAAGTCAAATAGTGTCAGCCCTCCGACTTTGCTCTTCCTTTTTAAATATTGATTTTGTTATTCTAGGTCCTTTGCATGGCCATATGAATTTTAGAATCAGCTGGTCAAATTCTGCAAAAAAAGCCCCCTGGAATTTTGATCAAGATTGCATTGAATCTGTAGATCAATTTGGGGAGAATTGATATCATAACAACACAGTGTATCATTCCATTTATTTCAGTTCTCTTTAATTTCTCTCAACAATGTTCTGTAATTTTCAGGATATGGTTTATTTTTCACCTTTCTGGGATTTATTCCTAAATATTTCATATTTTTAATGCTATTAGTGTTTTTATTTTTTAGCTGCTCTGCAAGGCATGTGGGATCCTAATTCCCGACCAGGGATCAAACCCATGCCCCCCTACAGTGGAAGCTCAGAGTCCCAACCATTAGACCACCAGGGAAGTCCCAGTGTTTTTATATTTTAATTTCTGATTATTCATTGGTAATATATAGAAGTACAATTAATTTTTATATATTGACCTTATGTATTGCAACTTTGCTAAATTCACTTATTAGCTATTGTAGATTTCTTTGTAGATTCCATCAGATTTTCTACAGAGACAATTATGTCATTGGCAAATAAAGAGTTTTGCTTCTTCCTTCCATTCTGAATGCCTTTTATTCCTTTTTCTTACCTTATTGCACTGGCTAGGACTTCTAGTACAATGTTGCATAGAAGTGGTTAGAGCAAAAATCTTCCTCATCTTAGGGGGAATACATTCAATCTTTCATCACTAAGTATGACGTTAACTGTAGGTTTTTCCTAGATACCCTTTATCATGTTGAGGAATGTCTCTTCTTTTCCTAGTTTCCTGAGAGTTTTTATCAGGAATGAATGTTGAATTTTCTCAATCCTTTTTCTGCATATGGCTTTCCTTTTTAGTCTGATAATATGGTGAATTACATTGATTGATTTTCAAATGTTAAACCAACCTAGGATAATGTATTGATCATGGTGTATTATCCTTTTTATATATTGTTGGATTTGATTTACTAACATTTTGTTAAGAATTGTTGCATCTGTGGGACTTCCCTGGTGGCACAGTGGTTAAAAATCTGCCTGACAATTCAGGGGACACGGGTTCAAGCCCTGGTCCAGGAAAATCCCACGTGCCGCGAAGCAGCTAAGCCCGTGCGCCACAACTATTGAGCCTGCACTCTAGAGCCCGTGAGCCACAACTACTGAGCCCGTGTGCCACAACTACTGAAGCCTGCGTGCCTAGAGCCCGTGCTCTGCAACAAGAGATGCCACCACAATGAGAAGCCTGTGCACCACAATGAAGAGTAGCCCCCACTCGCCTCAACTAGAGAAAGCCCGCGCGCAGCAACAAAGACCAAATGAAGCCAATTAAATAAATAAATCTTAAAAAAAAAAAAAAAAGACCAGGATTCAAAAAAAAAAAAAAATGACCTTCTTCATCCTTGGCCACATTTTTTGTTCTGAAATTTACTTTGTCTAACATAGACAAATACTGGCATGGTATTTCTTCTTACATTTTTAAAATTTTAACCTATTTATATCTTTATATTTAAAATGGCTTTCTTTTGGGCAACATATGGTTGGGTCTTGTTCCCCACTCCCCACCCCTGCCAACTAACAAGTTATGTTTTTCAGTTGGGGTGGTTAGACAATTTACAGTTCGTGTGATTATTAATATGGTTGGGGTTAAATCTAACATTGTGCTCTTTGTTTCCTATTTATTCTTTCTATTCTCTGCTTCTTCTCTTTTTCTGCCTTATATTGATCAATGGGAATATACTTTATGAGTCCATTTCATCTACATTGTTGACTTATTGCCATAACCCTTTGCTGTGTTATTTTGCTACTATATAAGTTTAAGTATTTGCCTTAACTTGGGTACTGACTTAAACTGTAACTTCTTTGACCACTTGGGCTCTGTGTGCATTGCATACAGTAGGCTTTGAATACATACTCATTGAATGAATGAGCATTTATTTCTTCTCATCTTACATCAACATTTAGAGATTACCTGCTTAGGGGGCTCCGGATAACTGAACTAGAAGTTGGTTTTGATTGGAGCAGGCCTCATACCAGGTGAAGAGACAGAGAACTGATTTCCGATATGGTAACTATATCAAGATGATTGTAAAGAGAAGGAAAGGAAAAGAAATCCACAAAAAATGGTTAAAGTAGAATTACTAAAGACTTTATGTAGTATAATTTATCAGGAAGCCAATGTGTAAATAAGTTAGAGAAGTTGAGGTTACAGATTTTTTTAAAATTTAATCCCATGACATAGAGAAACTCTTCTTACTTGCCTTTGTAAATGGTTTTTGCTTTGCATTTTTGAAGCTCTATGGTTGTTATACTCAGGATGTATGTCTTCCTTATTAAACCTGCTTTTCCTGAAAATCAGACCCTTTGGAGCTATCATTAGACATTATTAGCCAAAGAGTGAAAGAGGACAGAGTTCTATATCCTTTCTCCAATAATTTCATGAACATGGAAATTCAGCCTCATGGGATTACATGGGGTTCATGTAATAGAATCTGTTACTTTTAAGCTCCGAGTAGCTAAACTTACAAACTTTTCAAAATTTGAGAATCTTTGCTGACTTCACGAGAATCTTCGAAGGTCTTACAAATGTCAAGGATTTCCTTTAACAACTAAGCACATGTCAGAAAAAAATTCAATACACTGAGATGAAGAGGGATTAGACTTCCCAGTGTCGCTCCAGGGGGCAAAACCTAGACCAGGGGTGGGAGTTCCTAGAAGATATGTGCCAGCTCACCATGAGGAAGGACGTTCTAGCAGAGCTGATGAGCAGCAAAACAGACCACCCCTGAGGAAAGAAGCCAAAAGCATTGGTTCAAGGAGAAACTGTAAGATCAGTTGTTCTGGACATTTTTAGGATGCAGGCTTCCTTTGAAAATCTGATGAAAGCTATGGATTTTTTTCTTCCCAGATAAATTCGCAGATCCATGCCCACACATGCACATATACGAATGCACAGCTTTACATTCTATTGTGAAACTCGTCCCTGAACCCCGAGTTAAAAATGCCTGGTGTACACAGATGTTTAAAGTGTGAAGTGGGACATGCCCCTTCCTACTCTGAGAGCCTGTGACCCTTGGGTTCTACCCCTGTCCTCGCCACTATTTTTAGAGGTCATCTATGGTTTCCTGATGGAAATCCAGCAGAAGTACTTTCCCTCTTTGGATGTTCTGCCTCACTTCTCATCTCTACCTTTTGACCCTATAATAGTCTACTTAATCTTCTATCCCTCATTCCAGACGTTACTGCTTCCTCTGAATTTACTGTTCCCTTCAATGGAAACAGGATTTAATCCCTTAGCTTTCTGTGATGCCAGCAGACTCCAGTCTGGAACTTTTATCTCTGAGATTACTCCTAATCTTCCACACTGCAGAAATATTGGTGATGTAGAGGACATCACTCATTCTAGTCTTCTTTTGCACTGCAAGCAATGTGAAATCCCCCAGGACAATGTCCACCATGTGTTAGCCTGTAGACTTTTGGACAGTCCTACTTTGGGTTTATCTTGCTTCTGGCTTATCCTACTTTTATTATAGCTTTACAAATAATTTACTGATTAATTTGGTCAAACTACATCTACAAGAGCATACCTTAGGCCTCAAGATCAGCATCTGGAACCTCAGTGACGGCACTGCTATGCATTCTGTGTAGTAAGTACACTCTCTGATAGGCACAATGAGAGGCAGTATTCATAGTGGGCAGACACGTGGACTGTGGAGTGAGATGTCAGGGATTCAGATTCAATCATCAGCGTGACTTAACTACCGTCTTTCAAACCTCACATCTGATCCATCGCCAAATCCAGAATCTAACCTCTCTCACCACAGCTACCTCTGGTCCAAGTCACCATTTTCTTTCACCTGACTTGTTTCAGTCGCCTCTGGGCTGATCTCCCTGTTTATCCCCTGGCCCTTCTTCAGTCTCTTCTCAACTTAACATCCAGAAGGATCCTTTTAAATAGAAGTTAGGTCAAGTTACTCCTCTCAAAACCTTCTAACAGCTGTAAAAACCAAAACCTGTATTATGAATTACAAGCCCTCCCGGGATTGGCCCTTGCTAATTCTCTGACTTCGTATCCTTCTATATGTACTCACACCACAGCACTCACTGGCCTCACCCATTACTCAGACACAGCAGGCACAGTCCCATCTCAGGGCTTTTGCACTTGCTGATCCTTCTGCCTGGATCATCCTTCTTCTCTCTTCCTCCAGACAGCTACAGGGTGCTCCCTATTCCCTTTAGATATAAACCCAGGTATCTCCTTCTCAGTGACGCCTTCCTTGGTCATCCTATCCAAAATTTCAGCCCCACCCCCAATACTTCCTATTCCCCTTCGTGCTTTATTTTTCTCCTTAGCAAATATTATTATCCAACATACTGTCTATTTTATTTATTTATCTTGTTTATTGTCTGACTCTCCCACTAGAACAGAAACTCTGGGAAGGCAGGGATTTTATGTCTGCTTTATTAACTGCTTTATCCTCAGTACCTAGAAGAGGGTCTATCAGGCACTCAAAATAAATGTCTTGAATGAATGACAGAAGGAAAACCGAAATGGGAAAAAATATATGGTGTTCGCACAGGGTTAAGATGAATAGAACAATGGAACAGAATGGAAATCCCGGAAACAGACCCCCACTTATATGAACTCTTGATGTACGACCATAGGTGACATTGCAGATCAATGGGGAAATGACAGACTTTTCAATAAATGGTGCTGAAATTGGGTAACCAGATGGAAAATAATGAAATCAGACTTCTACTTCCATGTGGAATAAATATCTAAAGGTGAAAGCCAGAACTATAAAAGCTTTGAATATAATACTGGAGAATAACTTTACGATCTCAGGGAAAAGAAAGATTTCTTAAACCAGACACAAAAAGCACCACCTGTAAAGGAAAAGATAAATCCATTCCTGATCAAATTGAGTCTTTATTTTCCAAAAGATTCCATAAAGAAAGTACAAAGATAAGGCGTGGGGTAGGGAAAATATTTGAAAAACATATAACCGACACAGGCCTAAGATTAAGAACTCCTGCAATCAAACCACCATTAGAAATTAGTCAAAGACTTAAAAGACTTAAATTAAGCACTTCACATGAAGAGAATTCTAAATGGTCAATAAACATATAAAGAGGTGTTCAACCTTATTGATGATGAAAATTTCAAATTAAAACCACAATGAAACGCCTATCAGATTGACAAAAAAATTCAAAGTCTGACAATGCCAAACGTTGGCTTAGATGAGGGACAAGGGGAACTTTCGTATACCACTAATGCGTGCACTGTGCAAGACAGAATGGAATTATCCAGTCAAATTAAAGACAGGCACATTCCGTATCCTAGCAATTTCACTCTTCAGGTGTGTACCTTAGAGAAACTCATGCTCATCTGCACCAGGATACATGGGGAAAAATGTTCATAAAAGCGATGTTTACCATAGTCAAATGTCCTTCAACACTAGAATGAATAAGTTAAATGCAGTACAGTCACAGAAAGGACTGCTCTACAGCAATGAAAAACTAACTAGCCCTACATGAAACCACATGGATGACTGTCACAAACATCGTTTTGGACACAGAAGCAAGACACAAAGTAAATAGAGCTGATTACTCCCTTTATAGAAAGTTCAAAAACAGATCGACTACATTACATAATTCAGGGATCAGACATAGGAGGCAAAACCATGAAGAAAAGCAAGGAAATCGTTATCACCAAAGTCAGGGTAGTGATCGCCTGTGTAGGGGAAGAAAGGAAATTATAATCAGGAAGGGACAATTGGAGGGCTTCTTGGGGGTCAGCAAGGTTCTGTTTCTTGACTTGGGTGGCATTTTACAGGTCTTCATTTTCTGATTTTTCTTGAAAATGTACTCTCTGTTTCATGCCCTCTGCTGTATGTATGATGCATCTCATAATAAAATCTTTAAAAGGAGAGGAAAGCTGGTAGATGTTAACACTAGAGTAAAAAGTTAAAAGGTCTAAGAAAATACAGTTCTGTCAAGAAAATGGAAATATTGGATCTATTAAAGAGTGAAATGGGGCTTCCCTGGTGGCGCAGTGGTTGAGAGTCCGCCTGCCGATGCAGGGGACGCGGGTTCGTGCCCCGGTCCGGGAAGATCCCACATGCCACGGAGCGGCTGGGCCCGTGAGCCGTGGCCGCGGAGCCTGCGCGTCCGGAGCCTGTGCTCCGCAACGGGAGAGGCCACAGCAGTGAGAGGCCCGCGTACCACAAAAAAAAAAAAAAAAAAAAAAGATTGAAATGTCACATATGCCTGTGGCAGAGCTTTGTGATGTGGATGATCCTACCATAGGTACCAGGTAAAGATAAGAAAAATCAATTTGTGAAACTGTTTCAGCAAGTATTGCAGCTGAATATATATATATATATATACCGAATTATGCGTATCAGGTGAGATAAATTAGTAAGAGTCTGAAAGAGTCATTTAAATTTTTCAGTTATACTTTGAGAGGAAAATTTTATACTAAAGTGGTGTATTAATGAAATTGATACAAACTGCAATAACAGATATACACTGTAATCTCACTGGCTAAACACAATAGAATTTCATTTCTCATATGCAGCCCGATGGGTGATGGGTGGCAGGGGGGAAGGGGAGTAAAGTAGCTTTGCTGTACACAGTCATTCAGGAACTTCCTGGATGTCAATACCCACAGGAAGTTTTATGGTTACATCACTTCTGCCCACATTCCATTGGCCAGAATTTAATCACATGGTCCCACATGCAAGGAATGCTGGAAACAAAGTCCTTTGCTAGAAGCCACTTCTCAGCAATAACTCTATATCCTGCAAGGGGAGCATGAGACTTCATTAAACAGACTTCATTAAACACCTCACTGCCACCGTGGTCTTCATTATTTTATCGTTTTTGAAGATTTCAGAATATATATTTTTGATGGTCAATGTTCCATTTTCTTCAACTATAGCACTGTTATAGTATGGTGTCTGAACTATGAACTTCATATTGATAAGAACTGAGTCTATTATTTTAACAGGTAAAAATACACAGAAGAAGTTTTAACCCCCCCCCCCCCATTTTACACAAAAGTCGGCATAGTGTACAAAATGTTCCGCCCCTTGCTTTTATACTTAACAGTATATCTTGGAACACTTCCAATGTCTTTACATAAAGAGCCCCCTCATTTTTTGTTATCGCTACATAGTATTCTGCTATAAAGATGTTTTGTCATGTCTTTAACCAAGGACAGGTCTTATATCCCCAGTGTCTAATAAAGTACCTGACACATAGGGAGACCACTTTATAAAGGTTTGAGAAATGAATAACTCTGCCCTCAAGAAGATGGTACTTAAATAAAACATATAAACCTAGGCATGAAAAAGGCCAAGAACGTGATATATAACAGTATATATGATACAGTACTATTAAACAAACAGATGTAATTTATTTTAAAAGGTAATTATTCAAGCAGTTAAGTAGAACGTGTTGTCTAAGAGCCCACGTTCTGGAGTCAGACCACCCGAGTTACAATCTGAGCTCTACCATTCACTAGGTGTATGACCTTGGGAAAACGATTTACTCTCAGTGTGCCTCCGTTTCCTCATCTCTAAATTGGACTAACTAAAGGGGATAATGCGTATAGAAATTTTGTACAGTTCCCGGCACATCCCCAGCACTGAGTACTCAGGTTAGATATCATCGTGAGATGGGGCTAACAAAGGCAGCCTTATGGAGGTGTGTTCTGACGGGGAGAGGGGAGGGTGATACAGATAATATGAAGGTCTCAACAGGAAGGAGTGTCGGGAACAAAGGTGTAGAGGTGGGATCCCTAAGGAGTCTGTGGGAAATGTCAGCAGATTTGTATCTGGGGCACAGACGACCTAAGGAGTAATGAAAAAATGAGATTGGTAAGATGTAGACTTTGAGAGCAAATTGAAGTTTGTGATTAATACCACTATAAGTCAGAGAGATGACATAGCAAGGATCTCTTGTTTCAGGAAGGTAATTTTAACAAGCAGTGTTCAGGATAGATCAGACGAGAGAAAGACCAGAGAAAGAGGAAAAAATTCATATTGTGCGGTGATGATTTTGTAATGTATAGAAATACGGAATCACTATGTTGTGTACCTGGAACTAACATAGTGTTATAGATCAATTATCCTTCAATTTAAAAAAATCAGTATACCTCCTGACTAGCCAAGTGCATTAACTGAAAAAAAAACTAATATTGTTCTCCTATTTTGTGTTGATTTTGACACTTCACAAACTTGATCTCATTCTGTCCTCACTCAACTCTATGATGGTGGTATTATTAGCCCTGCTGTAGAAATAACCAGGCTTGAAGAGGCTGGATATATTGCCCATGGTTGGAGAACGAGGAACCAGTAAAGTTAAATCAAAACCTGACTTTGTCTGACTCCAAAGCAGAGATGTGCCGGAGCTGACACACACAGCCTTGTGAGAGCTGATAGTCAAAGCTTCAGGAATCTTATGAGCATTTGTTAAGCACAGCCATTATTAAAAATTAAGTGATGCAGGGCTTCCCTGGTGGCGCAGTGGTTGAGAGTCCGCCTGCCGATGCAGGGGACGCGGGTTCGTGCCCCGGTCCGGGAAGATCCCACGTGCCGCGGAGCGGCTGGGCGTGAGCCGTGGCCGCTGAGCCTGCGCGTCCGGAGCCTGTGCTCCGCAACGGGAGAGGCCACAACAGTGAGAGGCCCGCGTACCGGAAAAAAAAAAAAAAAATTAAGTGATTCAAACTTACAATAAATAAATTATATTTAAAACAAGAGAATATTCAAAATTAATTACTTCCTAGTTATAATCATTACTTTTGATTAGTGTCTACACTCTTAAGATTCTTTACATCTCTTAGAGCTATAGGGTGGAAATACTAAATAATATTGTGTTACTTCACATCTCTTCCTAACTCCATATTCAGTAAGATCACTTTGATAACTTGAAATTGACCACGCTGGGAATATTTACAACATAGCAATTGGCACATATTACAGTTCAGGGCTTCATTTATCATTTTGCTGATTGTCTAGCCTTAAGAAGGTGGGAAAATGTTCGAAATGTAGACTAAACTTGAAAGTGTGTTGTGTCTATAGCTGTTACATTCTTCATAACACGAGAACACTGAGGGAAGATTCTTTCAGTATTAGAAGACTGTTATCTGATTCAGCAAGGAAATCACTCATGTCATTGACAAACCAGTGAAGTTCCAACATATGTCTTTGCTGTTCACTTTGCTCTTATTCATTAATGTAAACAAAAGTACCAACCAACGTTCATGTCAAAACTGTACTCGTTTGTCAACTGCAACCGTAGGTTGGCTATGGATACAGAGTTAGGGAAAAATCAACAAAAGTGTTCTGTGGGAATCAGTTGGCTATATGGTAATTTACAACAAAGAGTAATATATTTAATAATATTTTAAACTGTGTGCTACATATCCTTTATATAAGTAAAATTTATAATAAACCTATATATGCACATTTTTCTAGAAAACCAGTTGCTAAACATTTATCAGCACTCCAGTGCTCTAAGTTATCATATCACCTTGCCTCCCAAGGAGAGAGGGAGATCAGCCATGCTTTTCTACATCAAGTTAATGAATACCAGCCTCCACCAAACATAGTACATTTATTTTAGGCAAACTATGTTATTTTCTTTTAACCTTTTCCCTGATTTTCTTCTAGGTCCTTGAAATACATCACTTCTTATTTTCAGCCCACATTATGCAAGTATGTAAGACTTCCTCTAATTCTGTAAATAGTAATTTTCTGACTCTGCCTTTTCCTTCAACACACTGATTCATCAGTTCTAAGATGCACATTTTTTTTTCACATTTTAACATCTCTGAAATCGAGAATCCTCTTATAGTCACTGTTGGCCAGGCAGCAGCTGTGTCACTGCTTCACATGTGTGAACTTGGCCATAGCTATTCTATTGGCATCACTGCAGATGAGCTTAGCTGACGTTTAAAATGTCTTTTAAAAGACTGCTCATTGAAATGAAAGGTTATTGTAGTCACAGAAAGGCAGAGAAACACAGCAACAGGGGCACATTGGTAGTAATAAAGCAAACATTTCACTTTGGAGGAATGGCCAAAATTCTAATTCTCCTGTAAAGACCAACCAAGAGCTTTACAGGGCCGAAGAAAGGAAGAGGGCCACAGCAAGATGAAGTTGTGTTCCATTTTGTACCTGACATACATATATGCAAAAGCAATGTCAATCATAATACCACCAAGCAAATAAGGCAAATAAAGGGAGGAAAGATAACCAAATCTTTTGGAATAAATCAAAGAAATCTCAAAGCAATAAGAAGCTGATGTGACCAATTCATGTGTCACCCAGAACTATTGTTAAGGTATGGTTTCACATTTAATTAGCAGCATTTTCCCCTATAAATGATTTATTAAAATAATGGTCAATGGTATTTGAGATTTGCTGAAATCTGACTACTAGTTTTATCTTCTTCTTCCATCTACCAATTTGTATCAAACATTGCTTTGCATGTATATCAAATATCTTATGTTTTGGTGTTTCACTGGAGAAATGTAACAGCTATTGATACTTTGAAACCAAAAGAATACCACCTCCACATAGGCTCTGTCCTAACTCTGTCATGCCTCTCTTTCAGTCTTCCTTCCTTTAGAATATAACATAGCAACCAACCTCTTCTCTTTTTTTTTTTATAAATTTATTTATTTTTATTTTTAGCTGCGTTGGGTCTTCGTTGCTGCGCTCGGGCTTTCTCTAGCTGTGGCGAGCGGGGGGGCTACTCTTCGCTGCAGTGCGTGGGCTTCTCATTGCGGTGGCTTCTCTTGTTGTGGAGCACAGGCTCTAGGCGTGCGGGCTTCAGTAGCTGTGGCTCGCGGGCTCTAGAGCGCAGGCTTAGTAGTTGTGGTGCACGGGCTCCGCGGTATGTGGGATCTTCCCGGACCAGGGCTCGAACCCGTGTTCCCTGCATTGGAAGGCAGATTATTAACCACTGTGCCACCAGGGAAATCCCCCAACTTCTTTTTTAAAATAACTTTTAGATTGATATATAATACACATACAAAAAATGCAAACATTATGAATGTACAGTTCAAAGAATTACTACAAGGTGACCACCACGCAAGTTAAGAAATAGAACATTAATAGTACCTCAGAAACTCTCTGCTGGTCCCCCCCAGTTACTAACTCTACTCTCTTCCCCAAAGATAACCTTCTAATACCATAGATTCATTTTGCCCATTTTTAAATGTTATATACATAGAATGAGATCGTTTATATTATTTTACTTTTGATTTCCTTCACTCAATAACATGTTTCTGAGATTCATCAAAGTTATTGTATATAGTTTAGCTCACTTGTTTTCATGGCTGTATGCTATTTTCTTGCATGAATATACCATGATTCCTTTATCTATTCTACTGCTGATAGACATTTTGATTGTTTTCATTTTAGGGCTATTTTGGGGGGCAGTTACCTTTTTTAAGATTGAAATATATCTGACATATACCATTGCACAAATTCAAGGTGTACATCATGTTAATTTGATACATTTATATACTGTAATATGATTGCCACTGTAGGATAATTAGCATCTCTATCCCATATATGATGATCCTTAAGACCCATAAAGTTCTGGTCTCTTAGCAAGTTTGATGATTACAATACAATATTGTTGTCTATTGGGCTGAGTAGTGCTGCTATAAACATTCTCAAATCTCTCTTTTCACGCACGTACGAATGCATTTCTGTTAGATATACATCTAGGAGTGGACTTAATGGATCAGAGGGAATATGTCTGTTCAATTTTAGTAGATACTCCCAAATGCCTTTGACTTATGACAAAGTTATCACTGTAGCACAATAAGAAAAAGGATGATTTTTAAAACAGTTGAATTTGTCCTTACCTCATACCATACACAAAACCCAATTCCATGTGAATTTCAAATCTAAATGTGAATAAAAGAATGCTAAAGCGTCTATCAGATAATTTCTGAGTATAGAAAATATTTGAAAAAACACTTCACTTTTTAAAGGTGCGTGAATAATGCCTTTGGCCGTTGTGACCATCAATGTAACAAACACCTTTAGCCTGATTCTCACATTGAGTAAACTTCAGGATTAAAAAGGGAGAGTCAGGGCTTCCCTCGTGGCGCAGTGGTTGAGAGTCCGCCTGCCGATGCAGGGGACACGGGTTCGTGCCCTGGTCCGGGAGGATCCCACATGCTGCAGAGCGGCTGGGCCCGTGAGCCATGGCTGCTGAGCCTGTGCATCCGGAGCCTGTGCTCCGCAACGGGAGAGGCCACAACAGTGAGAGGCCCGTGTACCGCAAAAAAAAAAAAAGGGAGAGTCAATGCTTTTCAAAAATACCTATAACCCTACGCTTAAGAGACTTTGGGATATTTTAATTGCTCTCTCCTCTTCCTCAATGTGAAAACATTTACCTTGCCTTACACTTTCTCCTTCCCCTACATTCTTTGAATTGGATTCCTTTTCCCACCATGTCCTAGCACCAGCAGATACTAGATGCTTCAAGGGAGACCCCAGATGGCACTCTCATCACCACGGCCACCCCATCAGGGGAAGAGGTTTATTCCTTGTTCTTATCATAGTTGGGTAACATCCAGGGCTGGTACAGTGGCTCATAGAAGGGCAACCAGAAACCCAGGAGCTTCCTTCTATCTTGTTGCTCTGCCATCTCTATGATGCTTCCTGGTCCTTGTGTTCCAAGATAGGGTAACACAACATCTACTTTGTGAGCAGTAGAATGGGGGAGGGCAAAGGGAAAGGCCTCCCCTCTCTTTAAGGGTACAATGTGGAAATCACACAAGTTACTTTTTCTCATAACAGCCTATAAGGCAGAACTTAGTCATACGGCCACACCGGACTGCAAGGAAGAATAAAAAGTTATCTTATTTCTGGAACACCATAAGCCCAGGCTTAGAAGAAGGGGAGATCCCTGCCACCCCATCTTTGGAGGCTCAGCTGAAATGTGAACACTTTTACTAGGCCCCCCTGATGTCCAGTAACCAGAAGCACTGAGTCCCAGCCAGCTCTGTCTCTCAGGAACGATGGTCCTCTGGGCATACTCAGAATCCTTTGCACCTCTTGGATTCTCCCATCACCTCTGTCCACATTTCTTGTCCCCCTACCAAATGGGAAGCTCCTTGAGGGCAGGATCCATGTCAGATTCAATTTGCATTTTCCATGCCAAGAACCAATTCTTATGTTGAAACTGGTTCAAGTACTTATCCTGCCTTTCTAAGGGAACTATAAATAGGGATAACCAAACAGGTAAGGAGAAGCTTCTCTTTGTAGAAATATTCCAGCTAATATATAAAGAAGAAATGATAGAATTAAAATATCACCACTTTGTATCCCCTAAAGAACTAATAATGGATTGAACATGACTAGTGACACCTCAAAAGAAGAGACAACCGTACATATTTTTAAAACCTCTACAGTTACTAGTTTATTAGCATCATCCAGGACTCAGATGTTCAGTATTCCTCCTGAAATTACATAAACAAATGCAAATGGAAAGAATCCAAGTCCACATTATATAACAAAACTTCACTCCATCACAAAAGCATGTAAAATTACAAGAACGCTATTTTAAAACACGGGCACTTTAAGAGAATGATAATCTCAAAAACCACAAAATTGCCAAAGTGTTCCCTAAACTGCTAAGCAGACAAACCTATGACTCTAATGAATGAGGATGAGTTTAATGAAAATTCAAATTCAAATAAATCAGATAATTCATACTGAGATCACAAAAGCTTAAGTGTCTTCTTCCCTCATGTCTATTTGATTTATAAAGGGGCAGACCATAATATAGGAAAATGTACCTGATTTAAAATGCGGTATACAATTTTAAAAGTTGGCCCAATTAATTAAAAGTACCTTTAGTGGAGAGTCTCAAGTTTCCTAAACAATCCATATTTAGATAAATAGGAGAAGACATTTATAGCCAGCACTTTTTTTCCAGAGCCTTTGCTGGGACTAATGTCAACAAAAAAATTTAATACGTTAGTCTTGTATTTTAAGCTCATGCTTTTGGGGATACATTCTCAGGTCTCTAACGTGGGAACTGCAAATATAGCTGCCATTCCATGGTAATGGGAGTTAAAGAATGTAGAGTCCTCATGTAGAGATTAGAACATACTTTTCTATTAGTCCTTCGAGGACAGACTTTCAAACGTTTGATTCTAGTAATCCAGTCCTGTGAGTAGATTGGTTACTCTTCACTTTGTAAATGTAACTGGGCTATGTGACATCTGATATCAACCGATCAAGATCTGCGTTTCAGTTATGGATGAAAACTGTCTCAGTTCAACTTTTATTACCCTCATCACGAGTATGCAGGGTGTCTAGACAAAAGCTTTTTATCAGCCAACTGTATGAAAGATAAACATTGTAATGATTAGTCTGATCCAAAATGGCAAAAGCAAAAGACTACCTTCGCCTTAAGAAGAAAGTTTTCAGACCTATGGAAAGGCCAACAATACTAATAAAAAAACATTGTATTTACTTAGAAGCATTCAGAATGTCAACAAAACAGCTGCAATTTCTTTTCTTTTTTTTTTGCAATTATGGAATGGTATTCAGTTAACAGAACAATAATTATTTCGTATAAGCTGCGTCAGAGACAACTGAAGATGAAAAAACTACCATCCCCATAGATAACTAATTTGTGCTGTGCGCCCACAAGAACCTGCTTTAAATTTCCATGCCAATTTACAACTCCCGTACCGTACCAGGCAAGGTTAGTGACTATTGAAAATACCACCAGGACAGGGCTACCTAAAGACACATTCGGTAATGTGTTAACTATACAAAAAGAGACACTGTACAGTTTAAAAACAAATCTTACACAGCCTTACATTTCAATATTTTTCTTTAAAAGGAGTGAGTTGTGTACAGGGGGGTTAAATGCTTTACAGACAAGAAAAAAAAAACTGCGCTAGAACCGATTTATTCATCAACATCATCTTCTTCTTCTTCTTCATCCTCTTCATCTTCCTCATCTTCCTCCGCTTCCTTGTTCTCTTGCTGTTTTCAGCCTTGACGACTCCCTTTGTTGCTGCATCAGGCTTCCCTTAAACTCGGTTTGCAGCAATATCCTTTTTGTACTTTTCCTTCAGCTTAGCAACCTTCCACTGACAAGGCTGCGTGTCACCTGCAGCAGTGTATTCCACATCTCTCCCAGTTTCCTTGCAGCATCACCAATGGATAGGTCAGGATGTTCTCCTTTGATTTTTGGACGATACTCAGAACAAAACCAGACAAAGGCCGAAGGAGGCCTCTTGGGTGCATTGGGATCCTTGGACTTTTTTGTTTCCCCTTTAGGAGGGATATACGTTTTCATTTCTCTTTCATAACGGGCCTTGTCAGCCTTTGACATGTCTTTGAATTTTCCTTTCTCTTTAGCGGACATGGTCTTCCACCTCTCTGAGCACTTCTTAGAAAACACTGAGAAGCTGACTGAAGCATCTGGATGCTTCTTCTTGTGCTCCTCCCGGCAAGTTTGCACAAAGAATGCACAGGATGACATTTTACTTCTCGGCTTCTTAGGATCTCCTTTCCCCATGTTTAATTATTTTTCCTCAGTGAGGCACAGGGGGGCCCAGTGCCCACCCGGCTCTCCCTTGCCCGGGGAACTGTCTCTATGGAGCTCAACGTACTGCAATGTCTATGACAGCTGGAGCCAGACGCAGCCTCCTGACTCTCTCCACTCTGTCGACAGCCATATATTTGTGTCTGTCTGAAAGAGTCTTGCAAAAGTAAATGTATAGGGACTTCGTGGTGGCGCAGTGGTTAAGAATTCGCTCCCAAAGCAGGGGACACGGGTTTGAGCCCCGGTCCGGGAAGATCCCATGTGCCGCGGAGCAACTAAGCCCATGCGCCACAACTACCGAGCCTGCGTTCTAAAGCCCCTGTGGCACAACTACTGAGCCCACGTGCCGCAACTACTGGAGCCCATGCTCCGAAACAAGAGAAACCACCGCAGTGAGAAGCCCGTGCACTGCAACGAAGAGTAGCCCCTGCTCACCGCAACTAGAGAAAGCCCGCACGCAGCAACGAAGACCCAACACAGTCAAAAATAAATAAATAAATAAATTTTTAATAAATAAATAAATGTATAAAATCTGAGGACTTCCCTGGCGGTCCAGTGGTTAAGACTTCACACTTCCACTGCAGGGGGCTCGGGTTCCATCTCTGGTTGGAGAACTAAGATCCTACATGCTGTGTGATGCAGCCAAAAAAATAAAATCTGAATTTATTTATTATTTATTTCTTTATTTATTTATGGCTGCATTGGGTCTTTATTGCTGCACACAGGCTTTCTCTAGTTGTGGCGAGCAGGGCTACTCTTCGTTGCAGTGCACGGGCTTCTCATTGTGGCGGCTTCTCTTGTTCTGGATCACGGGCTCTAGTGTGCGGGCTTCAGTAGTTGCAGCACACAGTCTCAGTAGTTGTGGCACATGAGCTCAGTAGTTGTGGCTCACAGGCTCTAGAGCACAGGTTCATTAGTTGTGGCACACGGGCTTAGTTGCTCTGCGGCATGTGGGATCTTCCCGGACCAGGGCTTGAACCCGTGTCCCCTGAATTGGCAGACAGATTCTTAACCACTGCACCACCAGGGAAGTCCCAAAATCTGAATTTAAAAGAAGTACAAAGGATGGAGGAATATTTTAAATAATATCACGGGTGGGAAATTGTGTAGGACAAATGACCTGGTTTCTCCAATACTTAAGTTGAAAGGAAAAAAGAGAGAGAGAAAAGGGAGAAGCTATAGATTAAAAGAAGCTTGAAAGGCGTACCAATCAGTTACAATATATGGACTTTATTTAGATCTTGATTTGAACAAAGTGTAAAAACAACCAAACATGCAAACCTGAAATGAGTGAATGTTTGATATGAAGCAATTACTGTTCATTTTTAAGGTGTGATAATGTTATTATGGTTATGTCCTTATAGTTAGGAGTTCTTATCTTTTGGAGATTCATGTTGACATATCTACAAATGAAATGACGTAAAGCCATGGGGGAGGGTAGTATGTGGTGTACAGATGGAAAAAAAAAATGGAAATGAGTTGATAGTTGTAGTTGGGTGATGGGTCCATGGAGTTTCATTATATATTTTCTCTACTTTTATATTTGTTTGAAATGTTCCACAATATGTTCTTAATATAAAAAATTGCCTCCTCCATGGTGCCTAGACCAGCATTTACACATAGTAGGTACTCAGTGAAAAATATGTATTGAAGGAAGGAATTGTCAGACAGTATCAGCCTTAGCAGAAGGGGCCACCTGGGCTCCAACACACATTTTCAGTACTGGTATTCACTCAACATCTTTCATACAGTGACTGCTCACTGCCTTCTGAGAATTCCCATCAAGCCCCTGTTGTATGACAGGAATAGACAGCTGATCAGGGCCGAATGCACCTGGGGTAGCAACCAAGTCACAGGCAGGTGGGCCAATCAGATTCTCTTTCAATGACTTGAAATAAGATGCTAAGACCTGGTCAGACAAGAAGGAGCCCTACAAGTGAAAGGTTTTGTAGGGTGGGGGGCAAGAGTCTGCACCATACCCTTTTACATGAAACGAAGTTCAACTTCACTCACTATAAGAGACATACAAACCGAAACTACACTGAGATACCATTCCTTACTCATCATATTGGCAAAAACTCAAAAGCTTAACAACATACGTGGTTGGCAAGGTGGTAATGATACAGACACTCTCATACATTGCTGGTAATAATACAAACTAGTACAGCCCAATGGAGAGGAAGCTGGTAATATGTAACATGTGCCTTTTGGGCCAGCAATCCCATTTCTAAGAATTTAAGTTCAAAAGACACCTCCAACAACACAAAACTACACAGGCACAGGGTTATCTATTATAGCATTATGGGTAACTTGTAACTGCAGAATACTGGAAACCACTTAAATGCCCCAAAGCAGTAAATTGGTTGAATAAACTACAGTACAGTCAAACAATGGAGTACTATGCAGCTGAAAAAACAATGGAGATAATCTCAGTGAACTGAATTGGAGTGAGTTCCAGGATTTATTTTTAAGCGAAAAAAAGCAAAATGCAAAAAAGCATATACAGAATGCTACTTTTGTGTAAGAAAAGAGAGGAAATAAGAAAACAAACACATATCTGCTGATTTTTCCAAAAAGATACAGGCAGAATAAACTAGAAACCAGTGAGACGGTTTATCTACAAGGAGTGGAGGATAGGTCAGGTAGAGGCAGCGATAGGCAGGTAAAAGAATTGTCTGGAAAAAATAAAACAAAACCCTGCAAAAGCCTTGGTTTGTAAATTTGCCACTTTCCTTGGTGTAAATACTCCCAACGTGGTCAATTTCAAGCTGCCTGCAGAGATGCACAGAATTGGCTCTTGCAAGCAAGTGCAAGCTGGCTCCAGCAGAACACTGAGTAGAAGGGGTAGAAATAGTAGCACTTCTCTGAATATATGTTTTGTAAAGTTTTTTCATCAGCTTTATTGAAACGAAATTTACATACAATAAAATGAGTCCACTTAAAGTGTACAATTTGATGAGTTTTGATGAATGCATATACCCTTGCAACCACGCCCCTGCTCACATCCAACATATGAAACATTTCTATTGCCCAACATATGGAACATTTCTATTACCCAACACATGGAACATTTCTATTACCCCCAAGGTTTTCTTATGTTGTTCCTTCCCAGTTAATCTGCAACCCAACACCAGCTTCAAGCAACCACTCATCTGCTTTCTATTACCATGCATTCATCTTCGTTAGAATTCCATACAAACGAAATCATATAGTATATATTCTTTTGTGCCTGGCTCCTTTGACTCAACATAATGTTTTTTTGTGGTTTTTTTGACAGTTTTGCTTTATTTATTTATTTATGGCTGTGTTGGGTCTTCGTTTCTGTGCGAGGGCTTTCTCTAGTTGTGGCAAGCGGGGGGCCACTCTTCATCGCGGTGCACGGGCCTATCGCGGCCTCTCTTGTTGCAGAGCACAAGCTCTAGAGCCCAGGCTCAGCAGTTGTGGCACCCGGGCTTAGTTGCTCCGCGGCACGTGGGATCTTCCCAGACCAGGGCTCGAACCCGTGTCTCCTGCATTGGCAGGCAGATTCTCAACCACTGCGCCACCAGGGAAGCCCAACAACATAATGTTTTTGAGATTAGTCTGTGTGGTCTCGTGTATCACAGTTCATTTCTATTTATTGCAGAGCAGTAGTCCATTGTATGGAAATACCACAATTTCTTGATCCAATCATCTGATAATGGACATCTGCCTTGTTTCCAATTATTTTACTAACATGAAAAAAGTGGCTATGAACATTCACGTACAAGTCTTTGTGTGGGCTTAGATTTTGATTTCTCTTAGGTTAATACGTGGGAGTAAAACTCCTACGTCACATGGTAAATACAAAACTTTACAAGTTTATTTAAAAATTGCCAATTTTTCCCCAAAGTTGTTCCAGAGCTCAACAGTATGAGCTTTTTAGTCATCCACATCTTTTTCAATGATTTTATTGTCATTCTTTTAATTTTAGCCATTCTAGTGAGTGTAATCGTATATCATTGTGGTTTTAATATAAATTTCCTGATGATTAATGCTCTCGAGCAACATTTTTATGTGCTCATTGGCCAATAGTATATCTTACTTGTGAACCAAGGCTTTGTAGAGAAATTCCAGAGCTAAAGCATCACAGCTACAGCAGATATCCTGAAATATTTACAAGCCTTGCTACTTGCAATGAAGTCTTCTGGATTTGAACCACTCTGAACTGACCTCCTTGAGGGCAGAAACTGTGTTGTTTTTCATTGTCTCCCCGTCCACAGGCTGTGGCACTTAATAGATGCTCAGAATTGTTTGTTGAAATGAATTATTTCTATAGTTCTGTTAAGGTCTTGCTACCTGGAAATCCAAAGACCCAAAAAAAGATATTGAAAAAAGAAAGAAAGAAAGAAAAAAAAAGAACTTCTTGGCAATGGAAGTTAGTATTTTGTTCCTCTCTTGACTCCACAGAGAGTCTACCACTTGGCCTCTTCCATATGCTACTGTGTTTTCCTTTGGCTTGTAACTTCCTCCCAGTATCAGGCAATAAGATACCAGCCGCTGAATAACACCCTATTCCTGATGTCAGTTTCAGACATTCTGTTTTTCTATGACAACTGTCACTTAAAATAGGGGTCTAGTTTCCTGGCTTGAGCAGCTCATTCCCATGCTGGGCATGTGTTCTTAGTGATGCAGCTGATTGGCAAAACAAGATAGCTGGACTCTCTCCCCACAGTGCAGGAGGCCCTAAGCTGAGGACACCTAAGGGGAGAAGGTCGGTAGATAAATATTTCACTATTGCAAGGGGAAAAACCCTTGTGGGTGAGTGTAGAGTAAAAGCACTCAGTGAATGATTTCTGCTGTAAAAATATCAGTTTTCTACTGCTGCATAATAAACCCCTCAAAATTTAGTAGCTTAAAACATGAACAATTTATTCTTTTACCATTCTGTGGGTTGAAAGTGCAATTCTTACGTTCGTCTCTCCTGGCCCCATTCATGCAGCTGCATCCTGGGCTTGATGCAACAAAATGGCCTCACTTGTGTGTCTGGGGCCTCGGGTGCGATGGCTGGAATGTTTGAAATAAATGGGCCTCTCTTTCCACCGGCTCTCATATCCTGGACTTCTTCTCACACGGTGGTCTCAGGCCAGAATCCCAAGAGGACCGAAGTGGGAGCTGCTAGGTCTCTTGAGACACCACCTCTGCTATGTTCTGGCCAAAGCAAATCAAAAGGCCAGCCCAGATTCAAGGGGTGGAGAAATAGGCTCCAACTCTTGGTGGAAAGAGTAGCAAAGAATTTGTGGCCATTTTAATCCACCACATGATGTGAAGACAGTAGCATCCCCCAAATGCTATGATACCAACTATATAAGAGAGTGTCAGCACAGAGCTAAAGAGTGGATAAGGAACACAAGCGAATTAAAAGTTGTTTTTGTTTTTCTGGTTGTGGGGTACCTGGGTGATTTTGTTTTATTTCTAGAAAGAGAAGGTCAAGAGAAGAATCCTGAGGGTGGTGGAGAGTTCAGATCACCGAGACACACTAGAAGGAGCTAGAGCTGTTTGTCCTGGTGATGAGAAGGCTCGGAGGGGATGGGAACTGATTTCAAATGTCTAGAAAACTAGTATGTGTTAGGAGGCTTGTTTGTGTGCTACCACAGAGCAGAACCAGAACCAGAGCTAGAACTATAAGCAGATTTTTCTTAATTTAAGAGAGAACTAGCAATCAGAGACGTACATAAACAAGATGAACTACCACAGAGATAATGAACTACTCTCCACTGGGGTGCACAAGCAGATGTTGATGTGACCACTGTCCTAGAAGGTAGGAGCTATTCATGCATCTGGTGGGACCTCTGGGATTTCTCCCAACTCTGAGATTTGATGATGCCATCCCCTTCTATTGATACCTTGGGCCTCTGTGATATGGGGATTACCCAACTGCCCGTGCATTGGGCACTTTCCAGAGCCTCCATGCCACCAGTCACTCCCTGGGCTCTGCAAAATCCCCAAGTGCTAGCTGGATGGCACAACCCTGCACCCATCCTTAATGAAAGCCTCTGACAGTTTTGCTCCTTCATTCTGCTACTGTTCTGCGATTTCCTTCTGATGTTTTCCAGGAGGCGGAAGCGATTTGCTTTACCTTGACTGGGGTGGATGTGTTTCTTGCAGCCCAGAGGCAACAGCCAACATTGACTCTTTTGCACTGGTTTATGGTGGGATCATCAGTAACTCTGCAAGGCGGCATCCACCCCATTTTACCTGATACCTGGCTCACGGTTATGACCAGAAGGGTCAGTGGCACCTCCGCTTTGAGCTCAGTTTCCTTAAGACTGCCCAAGGTGTTAACCTAAAGATGCATCTCGTCACTGAAGCCCAGGACAAGGACGTGCTTCCTCCGATTCAGGGAACGCACTCCCACCACCCAAAAAACATGTGGGTGTTTTCTGTGAGCCAGTGCTTACATGTATGATCCCAGTCCCAGTAACACAATTCTATGGGGTGGCTACAGAGGACACGATGGAGGCAAAAGAAGTTAGGTAACGAGCTCAGGGTCACACAGTTGCCAAGTGGCAGAAATGAATCCCAGACAGTCTGACTCCAGAGCCTGTAAACTTAACCATGGCACTAGAGGGGCTCCCATTTATTGAGTGCATTACATATTGTGGCAATGTCTTAAGCACTTCACATCCACTCTCTAATTTAATCCTCAGAACAACAGTTTTGTGAGATTTGTGTTATTATCTCCACTGTTCCAGATGAGGAAACTGAGGCTCAAGGAAGTGGAGAAACTTGCCCAGGGACACAGTTGTGAGGAGCAGTGATGGGTGAAACGTGGCCCCAGACTGTTTGACATTCCTCCCACAGAGAGCGAGATCTCTCTCCCTTCTCTTAGATCTGGGCTGGCCTCAGATTGCTTTGACAGCAGAAAGGGGGCTTTGTGAATTCTAGACCCAGCCTTTAAGAGGACTGGCAGCTTGCTCTCTTGGAGCGCTAGCTGGCATGTAAAACATCTGACACCCCTGCTGGAGAGACCACGTGGAGAGGCCCTGAGACCACACGGAAAGAGACAGGGGCCCAGCTGAGCCAAGCCCTCCAGCTAACACCACGATGCACCAGATATGTGAATGAAACCATCTTGGACACTTCTGACCTTCAGCTGGTCTTCAGTTGCCAGCTGAAGACCACCAAATGACCCCAGTTAATGCCATGTGGGCCAAAGAACTGTCCTGCCAAGCCCCGTCTGGATTCCTGACCCACAAAATCATGTGACATAAAATAGCTGCCACTACGTTTCCAGGTAGTTTGTTACAGAGCAAACTGGCAAAATAGCAAGATTTGGAGATGAACCCAGGATATCTGGCTCCAAAGCTCATGCAATTCAGCCCCAGGCTACTCAGATGACGTTAGCAGCCATCATCAGGCGAAAACCAACCCCGCAAGCGTTCTGCATGCTTTCGCAGAACACCTGCATTGGTTCTATATTGCTAGACAGTTCAGAGACTCTGTCTACTGCCCCTCCCTCGGTTCCAGGCACGCCTTCCTGCATGAGATGATATAGGAAGAACCCAGACGGGCTTCAGTGTTGCAGAATGGACACACGACACGAGAGAAAGTCCGCTGTCAGAGTGGGAGAGAGTCCATCACAACTGCCCGAGAGGAAAGGGAGCCAAGTTGTCCTAATGATAGGGTTCTTAAGCTGGGGTCCAACAAATACCACCCCACCCCCCAAAAGAACAGGGCCAAGTAGAAAAGCACAAACTATATAGCAGGCCCTGAACAGCCCTGGAGACACAGAGATGACAAGGTAGGGGAAAGAACTGGGGACAGGCAGCCTTGTGTTCAATCCCGGTTCTGCTGATTTCCTGCTGTGCAACCTTGGGAAAGTCACTTAACTTTTCTGACCACCATCTCCCTTTTAACAGTGAGAGATAAAATATTTCGCCTTCAGTGTTGCTCTGAAGAATAATATAATCTGTGTGACATACTGTTTGGCATGTCGTAAGAACTCATTAATTGTTAGTTTCCCTTGATCCTTACCCAGGGATTCAGAATATCACTTCGCTCTTTTTCTCTCTCCAGTATTTCATGGTTTCTGATCATGAGGATTTGTTACCATTAAAAGGGATCAGGGAAGAGGGGGAGAGAGAGGAGAGAAACGTGAAATCGGAACCGCATCTCCTTTTTTGCAACTAACCAAAGCAACTTACTACCCGCTGCCAGTGAGGAGCTGGGCCTCAGACCTTTTGCTGGGGGGCAGGTGGGCTGTGGCCAGGCGGCTCACATATCTCCTCTCTCCCTGAGCACATTTGCCTGAGACCTGATTTTAGCAGGCTGCTCAGCCATGCTGTTTCAGTGTGAGGTCCGCTGGCTGGTGGTTGTCTGTTGGTCCTGCCGGTGTGGTGTGATGAAGACTCTGCCGGGGGTAGAGAACAGGTTGGGGGACGCCATCAGTTCAGCTGCTGGAAAACCATTTCCCGACACGGGGTCTGGGCTCTTGCTGCTGCAGTTAATGGGAAACGACAGCTGTGGATCTCACCATCTGTCAGTCAGCAGGAGGGAGGACAGAGACCCAGGGAGCTTGTTCAAGCTCCGTCTTCGTAAGGGCAAGAACTGGGGAGTGGCTTGCATCACCTCCACTTACAAATCATCGGCCAGAACTCAGTCAAGAGACACACCTGGCTGCCAAAAGGCTAGGAAAACCATGCTTACCTGGTACCTTTGTAATTTTGGAAGAAGGGGAGAATAGATACTGGGGAACGGCAAGAGTCTCCACCCACTCCCCCCTTCCAGTTCATGTCTAATACAACAGTATAAATATGCAAATTTTTGCAAGGAAAAAAACAACAACAAAGTGATACACTCAGAGCAGCAGGACTTTAAAAATATAGAGATCAGCAACTTGTGGTGCCAGAAAGCAAGGAAGCACTCAAAACACAAAAGGATGTCAGACACAGGAACCAGCTTGAAAGAGCACCCAACGGCTAAAGCTGGGACAATCTGAGCAACAAAATAAATAGCGTGGCAGTGGATTACAGCCCAAAGTATAGAGTATGCATGACATCTTGGTATAAATTAATGATTCAGTATATGGATAGGGGACAAAAGACAAATCTTCCTTACAGAAGAATTGCAAATAATACAAGTAGACACTCCACCCTTAGTAGGTGGAGCTTAATTCTCGCCTCCTGTGGGCTGAACTTAATGAACACAGAATGGAAAGGGGGAAAAGAGTCACTTTACAGTGGAGAAGGCTGGCAAGCACTACCTTAACCAAGTGATCAAGGTGAACATCACCAGTGATGTCAGGTCAATAGCTTCTACCCCCCAACAGGATGTGATAGGAGGTCCTCCACCTCTTCAGGGTTCTTCCTAAAAACTCATAACCCCACTCTAATCATGAGAGAAACACAAGGTAAAAACCCACCTCTGGATGGTTTGTAGGTTGAGGGACATTCTACAAAATATCTTATACCAATACTCCTCAAAATCGTCAAGATCGTGATAAACAAGGAAAGACAGAAACTATCAGAGACCAGAGATGGCTAAGGAGACACAGTGACTACGTGAAAGGCAGTGTCCTGGGTTGGATCCTGGAACTAAAAACTGTAAAAACGACTGAAATCCGAATAGAGTCTAGAGCTTAGTTAATAATAATAGACCAATGTTGTTTTCTTAGTTTTAACAAAGCACTATGGTAATATAAGACGCTAACAGGGGAAACTGGGTGGGCGTATGTGGGAACTCTCTGTATTTTGTCTTCACGACTTTTCTATAAAATCTAAAATTATTTAAAGATAAAAAGTCTATTACTATATATGTATATTACTATTTGCATATATACGGGTATTGTATATGTTACTACAATACGTGAATACGTGTGTGTGTGTGTGTGTGTGTAAAGATGATCCAGGTCCAGATTGAGTACCTTCACATCAGTGGCTTTCAGACTTTTCCAACTGGGACATCTAGTGTAAGAAATTCTGTTTGGGGCTTCCCTGGTGGCGCAGTGGTTGAGAATACACCTGCCAATGCAGGGGACACGGCTTCGAGCCCTGGTCCAGGAAGATCCCACATGCCACGGAGCAACACAGCCCATGAGCCACAACTACTGAGCCTGCGCCCTAGAGCCCGCGAGCCACAACTACTGAAGCCCGTGCGCCTAGAGCCCGTGCTCCACAGCAAGAGGCCACCGCAATGAGAAGCCCACGCACCACAATGAAGAGTAGCCCCCACTCGCTGCAACTAGAGAAAAGCCCACGCACAGCAACAAAGACCCAACACAGCCAAAAATAAATAAAATAAATCTATAAAAAAGAAATTCTGTTTATGTTGTGTACACATATATATTACTGTACCACCCGCAGTGCATTCTGATGTTTTCTATTCCATTTTGATTTTTCACATGCTGCTCTCACCCCACTAGTGAGCCTCTCCCTGGGGCTCTGCCCACGTGACCAGCTCCCCAACCTCATCTCCCAGCCAGCCCAGCACATTGCCAAAGTGCCATCGCTCATACCTGGAACACCCATTATACAGATACTGAAATAGCTCAGACCTTCGCTTTGAACGAGTCTCTGCCCAAACACCACCTCAGCCCCAGAAAGTCATTTCCTGACTATCCTGTCTAAAGTCACACTTCCTCCGTAATCCTGTCACTCTCTGTCCTGTTACCCTGCCTTCTATGTCTTTGTAGCGCTGATTACAACCTGATATTATGTCCCGTATTTGCTATCTATTTGCGTGTGTGTCTCTCCCTGACAGCCCCATGAAACGTGGACTTGATCTGTTTTGCTCATGCCTGTGTCCTCCTTCCTGGTACACAGCAGCCACTAAGTAAACATCACTTTGTTGACTTCACTAGACTTCTAAATGCAAGGAGAGAAAGCACGGCTCGACTAAACCTTGGATTTTCTTCCTGTCCCCCCTTAGCTATGGACTCCAGCCCTTCTCTGGTCTCTTGAATTGGTGTTGAGTTCTCTGCAGCCCTGCTGTGACCAGGCCTTGCAACCCATGCCTCTCCTTCTGCTCCCAGCATGCACTCAACTTTTATTGACAAGCTGGCCCCTCTCTGTTTCCATCTGCCTATGCCTCCAGGCTTCTTGGCCATCTTTTTTTATTTCCAGCAAGAATAAGAGAGGAAAGAGGATGAGGAGAAAGATGATGCATTGGCCTTCTCTATCACTGTTTTTCTTGCAATTAAAAAAAAAATGTCACTCTTGGCCATCAGGCTTCTACAGGGCTCACTCATTCCGTAGCCTCTGACTTTGGCATTCTCTGCGGATGTCCAAATTGTCCCTGCAAAAAATGACTTAGGAGTTCTCTTTAACTACATTCTGTAGCTCAGTGTCTTCTGACTAGATACAAACTGCTTCTACCTCCTAAAGGGCTGTACGTTTCTTCATTAACTACATTCTGTAGCTACTTTAACTACATTCTGTAGCTCAGTGTCTTCTGACTAGATACAAACTGCTTCTACCTCCTAAAGGGCTGTACGTTTCTTCCCCTTCTGACCATTTTGCTGGGAGGGTTACTAGTCGTTTCCTCATACTTATGGGTTTTAAAAAGGGGATTCGATTGTTAAGTAGAAAGGATCAGGAACATGGCAGTGTGAGTGGTCTGCACAGTATCTTAATAGCTATGTAAAGGGGAAAGTTGGAAAGCATGTCTCCAGTTTTTGCTTGTAAATGCAGAAGATACTGGGAAAATACACATAAGGAATGAATAACCATGGTTCCCTCTGGAGCATCCTTTGGGAACAGGAAAAAATTTCAGTTATTTATTCCAAACACTTCATCAATCAGTCAATTCTAAAAGATTGGCCCTTGCAGGTGGACAAGAAGGTCCATGCAAGTTTTGTTTTGGAGAACGAAGCAGCTTGTCTGTTTGTGGAAGGTGTGACGTCATAGAGAGTGAAATTGAAGGGGATGAAGTTGATCTTTGATACTCAGGGCCATTTTAAAAACTTTGTAAGCCCCAGGGACTCCTACTTTTATTATATCAAATATATTAAAATGCACTCACATCCTACATTAAATATAATTTTGCCCTGAAAATTTGAATGGAGTTTTATAATTTTACTTTAGAAATTATTTGGCTATGAGTAATATTTAATCTGCAATTGGCTACGATTTGTCAGGAGTCATTGTCTCTCCTTGGGAATTCTTATGAATGAGAAAATCTAACCCACAAATTCTATTCAAATGGAATGAATATTTATAAATGTAAACTGAATAATTAATGAATTTGACGTTATATTTTATGGACATTTAATTAAGTATATGTTAATTTTGTTTTACTGTTTTCTTTTTGTATTTGGAGCCAATAATTTCTCTTTGGATCCTACAAGATGCAATGGCTCCTTTGATATGTGTCCCACACTTTTCCTCTGGAACCTCTGGCTCAGGGTAAGGGAGTCCTGAGTCCCCTTCTGCCCTCTCCAATACCCCAACCTCTCCCCAACCTCCACAGCCAACTGTCTTCAGAATTGTCCCGTGCTCAAGCTCTCCTCCTTTATTCCTTTTATTCTTTTTTTTGCTTTTTGGCCACACCATGCGGTATACGGAATCTTAGTTCCCCGAACACGGATCAAACCTGTGCCCCCTGCACTGGGAGCACGAAGTCTTAATCACTGGAACACGAAGGAAGTCCCTCCTCCTTTACTCTTTAACCTTCTTCCTTTTATCATCTTTCTTTGCCACCTAAAAACTTTTCCCATAACACTATGGCTCTGAGCTCTGGGCACTGCTGACGTGCTAATGCCCTGAGTGGTTAATAACTCACAGTCCAGGCAACATGATGACATCTTTTCATAGTTACATTTTCATTGGGTCTTTTTGAAGATACATCTGAATTCAAAGGACTTCTTTTAATGATGTAAATTTAGGGTTTATTTTTAGGAGACATTTCTGGGCAGGTGCAAAATCTTTCAGGAGTAAATTTCCAAAAAAGAAAAAATCAAGGAAATCCTTTTCTCCTGGGATCTCACAAATCAGTTAGGGAGATAACGTATGTACTACATAATCGTGACATAAGGTAGACAGCACCATTTAGGGAAGTGTAAATGAAGGGCTGTGAGAGCACATAATAAAAGGACTTGCTTCCAGCTGCAAGAATCTGGGGAGGCTTCCTGGAGGAGGTGACATTTAAGTTGGACTCTGAAGGATGAGTAGGATTTGAATGGGATTCTGGAGGCCTCCTGCTTTTGGCTCTGTCCCTCTGGACTAGCCGCTGTTCACAAGTCACTCCAGCAGAGGGCAGGCTGAGCAAAGATGGGATGGAAAGTCCAACCTTTTGGCCAAGTCTCTCATGCTGATCTCAGCACACCCTGAACTGTCTGGACAGCTTCCTACACTTACGAAAAAGGGTGAGTCCTCTCTATGTGAGTTTTGGAGTTATTCTGACCCAAGTGTGGGCTCCATATTTACACCTTTAGCTTTGCCTGAAATTGATACCAACTCTGCCTCAGAGGTGGGCTATACGTTCATTTAACAAAGAGTTACCAAGCATCTACCATGTGCTAGATGCAGTGTTTCACTGGGAATGCAAAAATGAGCACAACAGACCTCGTCTCCGTCTTCCAGAAGTTTAGAGTCTAGTCTAGTTACAGGCCAGTTTTTGGACTTTGGCATGTAAAACCATGATTTATCTCCTGATTCTTCTGAGATAATCTATTTCAAAGGTAGGCAGGGAAAAGGGACCATGGAATAAAGGTAACAAATATATGGGTGAGAAAACTCCTACCATATGGTCAGCTCTGCCCTTTGAACCTGCTGCTGCAGATCTGGGGGGTCCTCCAGTGGCTTGTCTGAGGCCAGAGATTTGCTTGAAGCAAGGCTGCCTTCTGAGATGAAGGGCAGCCAGAGAATATCAACGATGTGTCCATATGTATTTATCAAATACTTACATGGCAGCTACTGTGGGCAGTACCCACTACCACCCCATGCTCTGTGCTACTGTGGGCAGTACCCACTGCCACCCCATGCCCCTGTCTGCAGCTCCTGCCATGCTCCTGATGCAGGCTGCGTGTCCTGGGAAGGGCAGCAGACACCACTAGCTCTGCCCCTGGAGCCCCTTCTGGATCCAGTGCTTTCTTACTCTCATATGCCCATCAGCTTAGCCCTCCCATCCCAGACTCACGTCCTCCTTGGCCTCCCGCTAACCGGTCCCTTTCCTTACATCCTTAGAAACCCTCTTTCTCATAGGAACATACTCCCGTTTATTCCTGAACTTTCCTGCTATTGCTCCTGGCACTCTACTTTCACTGAAGCTCAGCTTTCCCCAGATACTTTGGTTCTCAGGCTCTAATCAATGAAGTGGAGATAGAATCAGTCTGAAGTCTGAGAAGCGAGCTAGGGCAGTAATGAGGATGGAAACAGGAGTTCAAAAGAAACACCCAAGGGCAGATCTGAAGGTCCCAGAGTCACATTTCAGTGGACGAGAAAGAGGTGAGGAGCTCTAAGACATGTGGGAAGGGATGATGGACCAAGGCGGTAACAGATGAAATTGCAGGAGCTTGGGAAACACAGAGCCACCGTGATTAGCCCTTAGGGCACCTTTGTGCAAATTTGAAAAAGGTCCTCCTTCCCCCACCCAAATGCAGCCATGTCGGGGCACACAGCATGGTGAGTGGAGTGAGAGCTGGGTTCCAGCTCCCGTTTTCCCTTTGACCTGGGCACCTTTCAGGGCGACCTGTGCATAAATACACAGAGTGACCCTAGGAAACCCCAGGACAGAAGTGGCAGCCCTGTCTCCCTTCTCCTCCCCAAGTGAGACCAGCCAAACCAAGTCCAAAGGCGGTTTGGCAAACTTATCCACACCAGGCATTTCAAGGCATTTCAATCCAAGGGGCAGGGCAGACACAGCTGTGCAATTTGGGCTGCAGTAGTTTTCAGAGTCTGGTGGCCATCTGGGTGGTGCCCTGGAAGGGCTCTACCAGGAAAGAAAGACCTTGGAAACTCATCCTAGAACTAGTAGGAAAGAGGAAGGTGTAGACTTCCAGTCTAATGCTGGGGCCCAATGGCTGCTGGGCCCCCAGAACAAGGGAGCCAGGCAAGCAGATCTCCATGTCATTACTTGCTGTCCCTGCCCTCCATCCTCCCTGATGTGCCCAAGTCCCACATCAATGCCAGCACCTCAGATTCCGTTACTCTCCATCAGTTCTGTATCTCTCAGTTCAGCATCAGCTCTGCTCATACACGGTAAATGCTTGTGGATTAAACATGGAGACTCATTCTCTCTGTGACCATCACTTGTATGATATTTATGCACTACAGAATAAACATTAAGCACATAATATGTACATTGTATTGTAGCAGAGTAATTTCAAATGTATCATAACATGATGGGGATGGAAGTGATCTTAAACTCATTGAAATTCAACATCCTCTCTTTACGGAGAAGGAAACTGATACCCAAAGTAGAGGCGTGTCTTACCCAGAGTCGCACAGCTAGTGAGTGGCAGAGCTGGGCTGCAGAGATGAAAGAAAAGTCAGATGGGGAGTGGAGTTTGGGCCCGGCAAGCAGGGAGAAGGCTCGCTAGTGGTTGAAGTCCCGGGCCTTGCCTTTGCTCCTGACCTGTGAGGCTAAAGCAGAAAGGGAAATTCTGAGTGTGAAACAATAGAAGAAAACGTGTAGATTGGCCTCTGCTCCCAGTTCCTGGCACAGAGCTCTTAAAACCCTTATAATTTCCTGAGTTACAGGAGCATCTGACACAGAGCTCCTAAATCCCTTTAAATTCCCTAGATGATGGGAGCTCTTTTGTTCTAATGAGGCCACCCTGGGTGGGCTCCTGGATGGGGGCTGATCACTAGAAAGACCAAGTCATGATTAGAAGTGTGGAACTACCAGTCCCCCCCCCACCCCCATTCTCTGGAAAGGGGAGGGGGACCGGAAGTTGCGTCAATAATTGATATTCCTAAGTGATGAAGCCTCCATAAAAACCCCTAAAGTACAGGGTTCGCAGGGCTTCAGTGTTCATGGACACATTCGTGTGATGATACCTCAACTCCACGGGGACAGAAACTCCTGTCTTGTCAAGGCCTCACCCTATGTATCTCTTCATATGGCTGTTCACCTGTATCCTGTATCCTTTGAGATAAATCGGCAATAGTAAGTAAACTATCTTCCTGGGTTCTATGAGCCACTCTAGCAAATTATCAAATCCAAGGAAGGGATCACGGGAAGTTTGTAGCCAACTCGGACAGAGGCTGTGGATAACCTGGGGACCCACTACTTGTGACTGACATCTGAAGCGGGGAAGGGAGGACAGTCTTGCGGGACTGAGCCCTTAACCTGTGGGGTCTGTGCTAACGTGAGGCAGTCAGTGTCAGAACTGCCTGGTATGGAAAACCCACGCATCTGGTGTCAGAAGTATTGTGGGTTTGGGTAGAGGAAGAACAGAAGAGCTTTTCCCTATTCACTGAGCATGCTCAGTACTGAACAGAAAATCTCTGGCCTCCATGATGCGAATCTCAACAGGGAAGGGGGAAGTTGCTCCCTGATAAGCTGGTGGCATTCGTGGGAGGCTTTTCCCCTGAAAATGAAGAAGTCCCCCAGAATCTGGGCACAGATGTTCTACATTTTAAAATATTTCTTGAAGTTCCTATTTCTCTTGAAGTGCACCTGGCCCAACTTCTGGGCTTGTCCCACCTCTGTGGCTCCTGGCTCACCACAGGGTTGATCCTGCCAAGCAATTCCTGCCCTCATTATAGACTCCAGGGACATCAAACTTGGAAGAGAGTTAAGAAACCATCTAATCATATTTTCCAGTGATCACACTCCTGGGCATGAAACCGGAGAAAACTATAATTCGAAAAGATACACGCACCCCAGTGTTCATAGCAGCACTATTTATAATAGCCAAGACATGGAAACAGCCTAAATGTCCATTGACGGATGAATGGATAAAGAAGATGTGGTACATATATATATACAACGGAATATTGCTCAGCCATAAAAAAGAATAAAATAATGCCATTTGCAGCAACATGGATGGACCTAGAGATTATCATACTAAGCAAAGTAAGTCAAACAAAGATCATATGATATCATTTATATGGAGAATCTTAAAAAATGATACAAATTAACTTATTTACAAAACAGAAATAGACTCATAGGGACTTCCCTGGTGGCGCAGTGGTTAAGAATCCACCTGCCAATGCAGGGGACACGGGTTCGAGCCCTGGTCCAGGAAGATCCCACATGCCGTGGAGCAACTAAGCCCGTGCACCACAACTACTGAGCCTGCGCTCTAGAGCCTGTGAGCCACAACTACTGAAGCCCGCATGCCACAACTACTGAAGCCCATGTGCCCTAGAGCCCACACGCTGCAACTACTGAAGCCTGTGCCCTCTAAGGCCCGCGTGCCACAACTACTGAGCCCACATGTTGCAACTACTGAAACCTGCGTGACTAGAGCCCGTGCTCCACAACAAAGAGTAGCCCCTGCTTGCTGCAACTAGAGAAAGCCTGCGAGCAGCAACAAAGACCCAGTGCAGCCAAAAATAAATAAAATTTAAAAAAATAAAGAGAGAAATAGACTTACAGACATAGAAAACAAACTTATGGTTACCAAAGGTGGAAGAGGAGGAGGGATAAATTAGGAGTTTGAGATTAAAGTATATACACTACTATACATATAATTGATAACCAACAAGGACCTACTGTAGAGCACAGGGAACTATACTCAATATCTTGTAATAACCTATAATGGAAAAGAATCTAAAAAAGAATATATGTGTATATGTGTGTGTGTATAACTGAGTCACTTTGCTATACACCTGAAACTAACACGAAATTGTAAATCAACTATATTTCAATAAAAAATTTTTTAAAAACCCATCTAAACATGACCTCTCATGTATACTGACGAAGAAACTGAAGCCCAGAGACAGAAACTGAAGCTACTAAACGGCAGAGTCAGGCCAGAATCCTGTCTCCTGACTTCCCCTTTCCCAGAGCCATGTGACCACCATGAGACTGGGGGTCCATTACAAAGTTTTCCAAACTGCCCATCCTGTTAGTGAGATCAGCCTCCCCCCTCCAGTGTAACGTGCTCATTTGTGTCAGCCCCTTCTGAACCAGAAGTCCCGTGAGTTTGTTCACCGCTGTGTCCCAAGCCCTAGGGGAAATGCCTGGTTCGGAGTAAATGCACCATCATTATTTGTTGAATCAATAAGGAAGTCACGGTGGTTGAGAGTCCGCCTGCCGATGCAGGGGACACGGGTTCGTGCCTCGGTCCGGGAAGATCCCACATGCCGCAGAGCGGCTGGGCCCGTGAGCCATGGCCCCTGAGCCTGAGTGTCCGGAGCCTGTACTCCGCAACAGGAGAGGCCACAACAGTGAGAGGCCCATGTACCGCAAAAAAATAAATAAATAAAAAAATAAGGAAGTCAGTGTAGATATGGCCAAACCAAATTACTCAGCCCTCAAAGTGCTCATTTGGGCCTAGAAGTTGGATGAGCTGAACCAGTGTGGTCATAACAATGAACAATGATGTGGTTTTGAGCAACAATGTGCTTTGGACTCAGAAGGATTTGGGTTTGAATCCTAGCTCTGCCCTCTACGGGCTGTACATCACTTAACTTCCTTAACCTCAGTTTCCACACCTGTAATAAAGGAATAACAATGCTTACCTCAAAGAATTGTTGTGAGAGTTAAGTGAATCATGCATTGAAAGTACTTGGCTCAGCGTTTGACACATCCTGAGTCTTTACAGTGGCTTTTTATACTAGAGATGCTACATGAGCAATGATGCTGATCCTACCCATAACTCCTTCTAGGAGCGACCCCTATTCACAGCCTCTGCTGCCCATGTGACCTTGACCTTGCACACAGCTGACTGGACCAGGGTAGGGAATTAGTAGGGGTCAGCCTCTTCAGTCCGCCTCTTTGTGGGACCTGGGCCTTCCGGGCAGTTGCCATCTCGTCATGAATGCTCTCTCCCTTTGGCCACTGGAGGAACCCAGGCAGTTTAGCTTTGGGAAGCCATTGGCGGAGGGTGACTCAGCACTGCGAGGAAAGGCTCCTCAGCCCTGGATCAGAGTGAGCAGCTCGGCGCTGCTGCCTCGAGGTCCCCAGTGAGCCAATGCCATCAGCACACGAGGGTGCTGGCCCAGTGCAGACTGGATCAGCACAGCGTGTCCACAGAAGTGACGGAGGTGGCAGTGGCAGCAGGGTCTCGCTCAGCAGTGGGCGTGGAGCTTGGATATGAGGTTGTCACCGAGGTCACCGTTTTCATGAGCAGATGTGAGTCGGTTCTGGGGGTTCTGAGAGGGCCTGGAGGTCCTATAATAGCAGCCTTTTGTGTCCTTATGGAACCCCAAATTTTAACCTAGACCCACATAATCCAGGACCCACATAACCCAAAAACCCTGCTCCAGAGCGGTGGGGATTCGAAGTGCTGAGGCCCTGCTCGGCCTCAATAGCAGACAACTACATCCCACTCTCTCTCTTCCCTGCACCGTTTGCTCCTCCACTCGACTCAGACATCTGTTCCCCACCCACTCCTTCATCACCACGCTCCCATCTCTCATCCTCCTCCCGGGCGATGCTGTCTGTCTGCGGCACCCTCCCTATCCCTGTCACGGAGGCATGGGCCCGCCCGTCCATCCTCCCACACCTGCAGGTTCCTGGCCGGCGTCCACCTTGCACCCCTGCAAGCTGGGCACACCCTGGCTCCTGAGGCAGCGGATTCCTTTCTCGGTTAGCCCTAAGTTCCAAACCTTGAGCCCAAATCGGCCTTCCTAGAAGAGAAGCTGGTTCCAGTTACGTCCTCTGGAGCTCTGTCAAACGAGTTCACTCTTTATGCCTTTTGCTCAGACGTGTGGCATTGGAGTGATGTCCGCTCCGCCTGTGTGTCCCCCACATCCGGCTGCTTTTTTCCTTCAATTCTTCTCCCTCATCTGCCCTTCCTCTCCATCACCACTGGCCCCTCTGCTCCAGAGCCCACCACCTCATGCTGGTCCACCCACATTACTTCCCCTCTTCCAAGCCTTCTTCCTCACTGCCACAAGATGAATTTTTCCAAAACGTCAACGAGCATACGTCTCCCTTGAGATAGTGGCTTGGAACCTATAGGAAGGTCCTCCTTAACCTGGCGTTCGAGGTCTTCTTTCCTCTGCCTCCAAGTTCATGTACAATTGCTTTCTGACACAAAACCCTTAAGCGCAGGCAAACCAGTCAAATTCACTGTCATCAAAATATTCCATGAGCATTCTTGCCTCTGGGACCTGACTATATATGGTCTTCTTTCCCTCCTCTCCTTCCTTTTCTCCTGTATCATCTCTGGAGGCCTCCCTGACTACCTGGGCTCTAAAAGGATGCCCTCCTACATCCCACAGAACACACAGTCCTCACCGCTGTGCTCTGTAGGTCCTCTGAGAACTTTTATTCCCCCACCCCCTTCATTGGTAGGCACTCAACACATGAGTTTTGAGGACAAAGATGAGATCAACCCAGTTGCCAGGACTTCCTGAGTCTCTCCTCCATTTTCTTCAAGTGTTCCGCCTCCTCTGTTTTTCCAGCAGCCTCTGAAGAAGACACAGGAGTCCCTGTGGGGTCTGACCACCGTCAGGTACCATGAAACCACAGTTCCCCAGAGCCAAGGTAAGGAGAGGGATGCAGTGGATTATGATGCAACATTTGGCCACCAACAATGATTTACCCGGGTTCCCCAAACATTTGATCAGCCGTTGAGTTCTTCACATTTAACAATGTATCCTAAAGTTCCTCTTCTTGAGAAAATGTTTCCAGTATTGCTCAGAAGTGACCATTTCCCTTGGCCATTCAGAGGACAAAAAAAAAGGAAGGAAGGAAAGAAGGAGGGAGGGAGGGAGGGAGGGAGGGAGGGAAGGAAGGAAGAGAAAATCATTGGATACCTGCCATATCATAGGCACTCTTTCTGGAATTTGTGTTTGTTTTCTCAACTTTGCCTGCTGTTTAAAAGTCATGTAACTGGTATGTTCTCTCATTGCACATTTCTATAATAATTTTCTCAGTCTGCCCTTGTCCTTTTCTGTATATATCAGGGCGTGTGTTTTAGACGCAGACCCCATAGTTGGAAACCTCGTGAAGCCTGTAGAGAGTGGCAGCTGAGGGCACAGATTCCACACACACGAACATGGGTTCACTCAAGTCTCTGCTATACCAGCTGTGTGGACTTCAATACTGTAATCTCTGTGAGCTTCCCTTTTCCTCAGCTGTAGGAGGAACGGTACCCATTCCATGTATTGTGAGGGTCAGATCATGTACGTGCGATGCATTTAGCCAGGCATGGCACACACACAACAGATGTTGGCCATTCTTGCCAGTGATCCTCTGGTGAGGGCTTCAGCCCTGCATGCTAGGTTATGAGGTGCCCAAGGAAGGCTTTTGAGGGTGATGATAGAACTGTTAAAAGAGGACACGGAGGCCCTTCTGACTCAAAATTAGAGCTAGAATCACATAGCCCAAAGTTACTAGAAAACTTACCACTACTTTGAGCAGTCAAGGTCTGGGCATCTTCTCTTTACCCACTGTGCCTATTAGGGAAATCAGGTGATAGTTTATTTCGTAATTTCTGAGAGTGCCGAGGGGCTCTGGGGACTCTGGTAAGAGTAGAGAAATGGCCATTACCCTTTAGGGCTTGGGAAGCCCCTGGTCACCCCGTCTCTCCCCTCTGCACCTAGCGAGTATACCCCAAAGGTCACTGGCTGAATGAGGAACAGATGATCTTACACTGGGCTGGCGCCCTACAGCCCCAGATGGAAGCTGAGCTGGGGAGCACGGCTGAGACCAGGCAGCCTCCTTCCTGAGTTAATACCTATAAACCACACAGACACCGCGACCCCTTTCCCCTAGACTCCAGGGCGTCCACTCCACCACACAGCTGCGAGACCGCGGACTGGGAAGGCAGGAGAGGGGTGGACCTGCTTCTAAAGGAGGCACAGAGGGCGCGCAGGGAGGGGCCGGCCTTACGTGCTTAATTAATTTAGTCTTTGCCATACACCTATAAAGTAGGCGGTATTATTACTCCCGTTTTGCAGGGAAGAAACTGAGGCACAAGTGAAGCGCGTTGCCCCAGGTCACACAGCTGTGACGGCAGAGCGGGACTGGAAGGCAGGCAGGCTTGTTCCTGGCTTCTTGTCATTTACCTGCCACTTGCTGGGAGCCTCAATCACACCCCCTTAGCCTCGTGACAGGGAAGCTCTGCACTTCCCTCCACTTGTGAGCGCTGACATCCACCAGACAGGTGAGATTGTGCGGGGGGGCGGGGGTGTTCTGCTAGCGACCTTGGGGGGCAATGGTTGAAGGAAGGAGCAGTGGAATACTTGCTCATTTTTCTTGCAAGCATGTACCTGTGAGCCCCAGTAATTAAACACAACCAAGAGGTAAAAGAGGTGAACTTGTGACCGGGTCTGTAACCCAGGGATCAGCCTTGGACATCACTAAGATAACTAGGCACGTCAATTACTCTGTCTCGCTGGCCCTTGTCTCCTTCTAAGAGAAATTGACAAGTCACAGCCCTTGCTGAAGGAACATCCCTCAACTGCCATATTTTTTACTGCTTGACCCTAATTCTCCCCCAGTTGACCCAGGGGTGGTCCCAGACCCAAAGGCCCCTGATTCATAGGCTGGTCAGGGACCTACAATGTGGCTAAGAAATGATGGTCAGAGACCAATCACATTCTCAATCTTGGGGATCTGATTCTGGAAATACAGAGATGGTGAAAGCTGTGAGCCATAGGGATTGAAGCTCAAAGAATCTGGAGATGGTTAAGGCTGTCACAGGTTAGGCAGAGAGACACTGACATTGCAGAAGGGCTGTAAGGTAGAAGAACATATACAGTGGAGGGTGAGAATAAGCTGGTTTGAAGTGAAGCAGATACAGGCGAGCTGTCAGGCCAAGTTGAAGGTGAAGCGTAATAGCAGTTGACGTTCAACCCTGCCTGCACGTAAGGATCATCTGGAGAGAAGTTTTTGTTTTTTGGTTTTTTTTTTTTTTGCGGTACGCGGGCCTCTCACTGCTGTGGCCTCTCCCGTTACGGAGCACAGGCTCCGGACGCGCAGGCTCAGCGGCCATGGCTCACGGGCCCCGCCGCTCCGCCGGCACGTGGGATCCTCCCGAACCGGGGCACGAACCCGTGTCCCCTGCATCGGCAGGCGGACGCTCAACCACTGCGCCACCAGGGAAGCCCTGGAGAGAATTTAACAAACGCCAGTGCCCGCACTTATCCCCAGAGAGTCTATGTAATTGGTGTGGAGTGGGGGCCGGGCATTAGTAGGTTAAAAATCTCCTCAGGTGACTCTCAGGTAGAGGCAGGTGGAGAACCACTGACCTGCGGGGAGGCTCCCTGGCCTCCTGAGGCTCCTTGTTGCTGCTGCGGTCTGGCTCCAGCTCTGCAGGAGGCCCCGTGGTTCAGATTCTCCTGGATCCTTTAGCAGAGCCTTTTGGATATTGAATCGCTTACAGCTCCTGCCTTATTCCTTGCTGACAGAATCCTAATTTTGTACAAGTATTGGAGCAGCAATATGGTCAAGGAAGATGGGCCCAACCCCAGAGGATGAAGACAATTGGTCCTCGCCAAACAGGACAATCCTATCCCCTTCTCCCATCTTAGAGATGAGTATGTGACCCAGTTCTGACCAATGACATGTTGCGGGGGGAGCCCCTCTGGGAAAGGTTTTCCCCTTTGAAACGAGAGGGAGAAGCTAGAGAAATGCCCCTTTAGCCTCTCTTGTATTGGGGAGTTATGCTGCCTGATGTGATGCCTGGAGCTCCTGGAGCCATCTTGTGACTATGAGGGGAAACCCAAGACACCTGCAGAGAACCTGACCAGAGCCTGATGTGACTGCTGCCATTAACCACCCAGGAACCACCCACCCCCAGACTTCTTGTTACTTACTCTATGCTTACTGTGTGCCAGGTGCCGTCCTAAGCGCTTTTCATGTCTGAATGCCGGGGTCCCCAACCCCTGCGCCGCAGACCGGCAACAGTCCGTGGCCTGTTGGGAAGCGGGCCGCACAGCAGGAGGTGAACGGCGGGCGAGCGAGCGAAGCTTCCTCTGCCGCTGCCCGTGGCTCGCACTGCCGCCTGAGCCACACCCCGCCCACCGCCTGTCCGTGGAAAAACTGTCGTCCATGAAACCGGTTCCTGGTGCCAAAAAGGTTGGGGACCGCTGTCTCAGCGGATGAAAGCTGGCTCCATTCCCTCACCTTCCCATACACCACCCACTACCCAATGCAATATGAGCATGTCTCTGTGAGACGGAGTGACCTAACATGTATATAGCCAAAGAGAACGAGAGGCCTCAAAGCTGGCTCATCCGCTGTCCACAGCCCACTTGCCCTGGCTCTCCTTACTGCAAGGTCCACACTGGGCTGGTGTTCAGGATGCTCCCAGCGGATGCCCTCCTAGTCACATTCCACAAAGCTGGCTGATTGGCTCTCCCCCTACCCTTGCCTTTCACCCCCTCACTCACCTCTCTACTCTTACTGCATTGCTTCCCTCATTTCCTTTTCTCCATCCCTCCAGTGACTGGATTTGAGAGGAAGAGAAATGGAGCACCCCTGCCCCGCCCCCCGCCCCAAACCAAAACTATGTGGAATGACGGTAGATTTTTAAAATTTGGATTTCTATGCAGTGGTTGAGTCCTTAAACATCAGCAATTGGTCTCATCAGCCTGGTTGTATCTCCAAAGTGGGCGTTCTTTTCATGCTGTCCTGTCCCCTCACCCAAACATAAATCGAAGTGGTCCCCAAGGAAGGGCCCTCTAGCCTCTTCCATGACTCTGCCTAGGGACTGCGCAGGGTCTGCACCCAGAGGTGTGCAGGCCCCTCTTCAGGCCCGCTCAGCAGACCCCACGCATTCCCCCACCTTCATAACTCTCCTTCCCAAGTTTGGAAGGTGGTCACCTTGCCTCAGCCCCGCGGTTCGAGCTCAAAGAACACCACAGGTGTGAACAGTTACACAGACTTTATTTTTCACCCATTGAGCACAGGAAGGTCTGGGCAGGCAGAGGCGTCACCATCACCTCCCCTGGTTCACAGACACAGGCCGTGAGACTTGGTGGTGAGGGACAGGGGTCCCACCCCTACCGCAGATCGCTATGGAATTATCACGGCAACGCGTTTGTTCTCAGTCCTATTTACACCAGGGAGTGTGGAGAGGGTACATTTCTTACACCAAAAATATATACTTTGGAATCTCTAAAACAAAAATATCTCTATCTCTACAGGAGACCTACTAGAAAGAACACAGAAAACGAGGGAAATGTACCAGCACCTCAAGCCGTCCCCTTCCGTGGGAAGGTCGCTCAGCTCTCCACCTGACACCATGTGCTTGGGAGGGCAGCCGTATATAACCAATCAGACAGACAGACACAGATCAATGAGGGGGAGGCTTATCGTCTTGGAGGAGTGAATATGGGAGAGAGGCATGGGGAGGAGGATTTTGGCCTCTTTTGCAAAAGGAGTTAATTGCATATTCAGTTTGGTACTTCTGTTTCCAACATTATTGCACATGTGAAAAACCTGCATGTTGGAGTCAACTGCAAACCTGCTAAGAGAACCCAAGCTCTGCTGATTTCTGCTGGGCTCGGGAAAGGGCTGTGAGTGGGCTCGCTCTCTCTCAGAAATATTAATGCCATCAGCTAGAAGAAAACTTCTGTATTCTCCAATGCTGAAAGTGGGTTAAAGAAAATGCTATTCTTTTTCTTTCCAGAAGGATCAGAAACCATTCCATTCCCTTTGAGCACAGAATCTTCTAAAAGAATTATGCTTAATGGATGAATCATGCCACTTTCTGAATTTTCCTCTTGAAAAGATTCACGTGACACTCCTTTCCTCTTTCCAAGCTTCAGGCAATCATATAGTTACTTCACACCTCTTTTGGTGGTGAAGATCAGCCTCCTTTCCGATAAAGAAATGTGAGCTGAGTCAGCTACCCATTCTCTATAATTAATGCAAGACCCCAAGGGCACCAAGAGTTATAAAGAGTAGATTCGGGCTTCCCTGGTGGCGCAGTGGTTGAGAGTCCGCCTGCCGATGCAGGGGACACGGGTTCGTGCCCCGGTCCGGGAGGATCCCGCACGTCGCGGAGCGGCTGGGCCCGTGAGCCATGGCCGCTGAGCCTGCGCGTCCGGAGCCTGTGCTCCACGACGGGAGAGGCCACAACAGTGAGAGGCCCGCGTACCGCAAAAAAAAA
>NW_020837952.1:3462000-3516395 GCF_003676395.1 Aethalodelphis obliquidens | reverse complement strand
AAATAAGGCAAATAACCGTAAGTCTCACCTTTTTGAGGAGCCCCAGAACCGTCCAGCCTCCTCCCCCTCTCACCAGCCCTAACTGGCCGTGGTGGTTAGGACCTCTGACCAAGAACTTCTTCCCTCCAAGGAAAACTTGACAGACTGAGGAAAAGGCAGAAAGGACGGGAAGGAGTATGTGAAAAAGCTGAGTCAGTACAAGGGGAAAGAGCTTAGACGCTGTCTCATTTGGCCAGTCAGGGCCGACAGGAAGGATTTCTACCTTAGGAGTCCTGGCAGCTACAACCAAAAGAAAGTCAAGAAGCCTGAGAACATCCGATGCATGTTGAATGTCCTGCCAGGATATGGCTTGGGAACCTGAGAAGTCTGAGGAAGGTGTAAGAAGGTGGCACTAACTCTCCAGCAAAAGAAGACACTTAGAGAAGCTGATTAAGTAGCAGAGAGAACATACTTAATAGCATGTCTGACGCTGGTTAAAATGAAAGCCACGGGCCCCGGGCTCAAGCCTTCTCCTACGCATCAGGAAAATGTGGAGACTCCAAACGTGGACATTGAAGTTGACAGAGAAGCTGCAGGGAGAATTACTGATTCCTCTATTAAGAGAGAAGACTAGAGCACTGAGTAGGTAGAAAATAAAGTCGAACTGGGAATTGTGTTTTTTTGAATGACCGGAAACCAGATTCCCCAAACCAGAGACCTCTGAAGGTCTGACCTCTTGTCAGCCTGATATGTCAACAAAACCTAAGACTTAGCATATGCCAGATTTTTATCAAACATTTATGACTAATTTAAAAGCCAGACACATCTCAGACAAATAGAAATAGCAACATTTATAACATCTTTTGAAAATATATGGTTCTCTACCCCAAAGGCAAATTTATACCAACAAGGAGAAGGGGGATAGGAGCTGTGTGCAGTAAAGACCAGCTCTCTTGACAATCCCATTATCAGAAGTTTGAAATCATATACAGCTACAGAGAACTAGCCTGCATTTCCTGCAACCAGACGTGCTGAGCAATTTCACAGCATATTTCTGCTGGCCTTCACCTCCTATCTAAACCAACCCCTTCCGTAAGTCATGGGCTAGGACGTAACCCACCCACTTAGTGATGCCAGTTCTTCTGTTTAGAAGCAAGAGTCCACTCACCATCATTTTCTTAAATCTCCGGCCTCCCTCCCTTCCTCCTCTACACTGCTAGCCTATCAGGCATTGCCCTGCCAACACTCAAACGCCTCCTGAATTTACCCTTGTCAGAAAAGAGGTGGACTACTTCTCTGGCCCAAGCAAGCCTGGGCATGGGAATTACCTAACTACCTGCTTTCTACCCCTAAATCAGTGTCTCATTAATGTTGAGCTTAAACACCTTTTTCTAAGACTAATCTACCTGTATTTGCCCTCAGGCAATTCTATCAGACTAGAGAGGGGAAGCGCTAGAAGGGAGAATGACCATATTCTTTTGATGTCCCCACAGCTCAGGTGCACGAGGTTGTTTAGCAGCAGCAATGAAATCTCATGGATACACTCTCACTTGTTGGCAGACACACGTGCATACACACACAGGTACATACACGTGGCTGATGCTCCACCACCAGTCCCAGTCTCCTACCCTAAACACCCCACCCCCCACTTGACTCTGCAACCCATAGTCACCAGCCACTGAGCAGGGAAGCAGCCAGGACTGGGGCTGAGGGATGGGTGGGACTCGGGAAAGATAAGAGAGGAAGAGTAGGGAATGGTTCCTACCACTGAGATGTAGCACAAACGAGGCTGGCTGTTGTTTGAAGAAAATCTAATAGCCTAAAAAGACTGGCACAGCCTTCCAAAGTAGCTAACGTTCCGAAGGCGCGGTAAGCTGGGAGGGTCTGGCTCAGGAAGCGTACTACACAGAGTTAACAAAGACCGGCTCCCCACTCTCAGGAAGCCTGCCAGCACAGGGCATCACAAGACGTCAGTGTGTGAGTAGAGAGGTTTTTCTGAGTGACTCTGCCACGTAGTTCTGTTGCATGATGGACTCTTCCCTGCCGTATTCCTCATCGCCACGCCGAGGCCAGGGGAACAGGTGAAGCGGTCACCACCCTCCCTATACAGAAGTGGCAGGAAAAGATGGGCGGGGCAAGATGGGGGAAGAAAAGCGGTGGGGGTGGTGGTGTGTGTGGATGTCCTCAGAGAACAGAGAAGTTGAAAAAGGAGGCAAAAAGCTCACAGAAGCAGAGAGGGACAGGGAAAGTCAGCAGGAAAGCTTTTCCCAATGACAGGTTGCCTTATGATTTTTCTAAATTAGGTAGGTAGATGGGTACAATATTACATTTATCCTAAAGTGATAAAATGTGAAGCTTTGGCTCTCAAAGATTTTAATGCCCATATAGTTCAAAGAAGCATGCCTGTTCCTGTCTGCAGCATATGAAAGGATGCCGAGGCTGTCCCTGAAACAGCCTTGTGAGTAGAAATCAGACAAGCCAGGAACAATACCCACAATTCAAAGGAATGTCATTTTAATAGTTGAAAGCCCCGTGACGTTCAGCCAATAGGCACTGGCATGGCCATACATACTGCTTGTTTACAGCAGGCATCCGTTCTGAGTGGTTGGTGCCCATTCTGTACCAGTTGTTAAGTATTTTGAAAATCATCTGTGTATTAAAAGGACTGACTCTAAGAGATAGGGAAATAGGAAAAAGGCAGGATTCCTTCAGTATCAAAGGTCCTTAGAGTAAGACTACCTGAATATATTTATGAGTCTAAGGAATGCAAAATTCAATAAAGTAACGTAGCCAACTCTTCACCTATGAAAGGAGAGCACACCGACGGACGGTCCCACCGTACAAATATTTTCCAGGAGGGAAACTGAACTGATCAGATCCCCTGGGTACCGACATGCTTGCTAGTCACATTCTGTGCACAAAGGAAGGGAAAGTCTATACACAATGGAGCCCAAACCCTCGATATTCATTGCAAAAGAGAAGAGGAGACAGAAACTATAAATATAGTTTTAAACTAAATAACAAAATTAATTTCACCACTTACAGTTCATTTCCCAATGTGGCTTTTTACATCTGAAAGTCAGAACATCTGTCAACAAAAAAATCCAGGATGATGAAGGTGGTCTGGTCCATTGAGTTGGTGATGGTTTGCTACTAAGGCAGCTAAGGAGACATTACGTAAGCACTTGGATCTCTCCAGGAATGGAATCAGAGTGTGTCCTCAAGAGACAGCAGCAGGACATGGATGTTTCCACAACATGGCCAATTAAGAACACCTTATCTCCTTTTCTACTCACAAACGACTACAGTCAAACCTTTCCCAGATATCTAGAAAGCAGACACTATGACAAATCTTCAGGCTAGGAAGTCCTTCCTGGTGTCTAAACTAATTCCTTCTGTAGCCACTGAAGCTTGTTCTCTTACCCTATCAGTGGAGTTAGGAGAAGCTGTTCATCCTCACTCGCCATCACTGATTTTCCCCCAGGCCTTTCCCTGTCTGAGCTAAGCAACTTCAATGTCCCCCTTGGCCCTTTCATCATCCAAGGTTCTTGCTGAGTTATGCAGACTGCTGCTAGGGAGCGATGAAGACGCACCAGGCCAGAGGCATCTTCTGGCTGGGGTGGTGAGCACTGCCAAGGCCCAGGGCTGACCCTCCTACGAGCAGACCCTCCTGGTGGCCTCTGGGTCTCGCCAGCATCCCCCAGAGCAGGCAACCAGACCAAGGCCCGGGGCTGCCCAGGAGCCTGCGGCCACTATGGGACTGGAGGGGCTTCCTTTTCCTCTCTGCTCTCCTCCTACTTCCTCACCCTGTCCTTGAGCAAGAGGGACCTCACCGAGGAAATCCTCAGTGGCAGAATAGATCCCTACGGCTCAGCAGGCCAGCAGAGGGTTTCGGAGGAAATGTCTGGCAAATGGGAAGCTGGGTCTTCGGTGGTGGCAGTTCTGAAGAGAAAGAGAAGGAAGAGGAGAAGTACCAACGGGAGGTGGTCTTCTGCTTCCACACTCATACCAGGCGGTGCCCTCCGACGCACACCACCAATAACTGAATGCTCGCGTGGCTTCGACAGGACCAAGGACAGGGCCAGACTCGGGCTCGCTTCTTCTCTGAGACACTCGTCATCTTCTCTGTAACCAGAACTTCCCTGTGGCACCTCACGGCCCACATCCTCCATCCCAGCAAAGACTTTTAGTTGAAGAGACTGAATAAAAGTGTTACAATTAGACGAAAAAGGAACACATGATTCATTCCTGATTTTAACACAATACTTTGAAGATGTCAACACAATTTCGATCTGGCTGTATTTTAAGTTCATTTACAAGGAGACTAGTTCTCAACTAAAAATAACCGTGTGCGTTATACATTTCGACAGCTGCCTGGATTTTCCTCTGAAGGAAACAAGATTCTATATTTCACTCACATTCAGTACAGATTTCTTTTAACCCATTTGATGAAATAGCCCATCACTACCACCCACTGGTGGCTGTGGCTTTCCAAAGCACATCAGTTTCTCCTCAGAGCAGCCTTATGAGTGAGACAGTTATTATTACCCCCATTTCACAACTGAATAAACCGAGTACCAGAAACAGTGGTCTGCCAGGTTACACATGGAATTAACAGCTAAGCCAAGTCTCCTAACCTAGGCTACTGCTTTTTTTTTTTTTTTTTTTAACTAGAAAAGTTGCCTTTAATAAGACCTAAGATTTTACCTTCGGTTATCTGATGACTTAGTGTTTGGACCAAATTATTCATGTAATTTGAGTACACAGCCTACTTCAATGTAAGCAAAAATGCCTCAAGTCTTTCCATTTTTTTCATTAACCAGATTAAAAATTGATCTATGCTACTGACAAACAATACTCAGAATTTAGTTTCCAAAATAAGAAAACGGTTACAATTTAATATTTCAAAATCTTTCCTTGACAATAATTCTCATTACGGAATAAGTTAAATAGGTTAAAGTCTGTATCAATACTATCAACACTACCCAAATATTTTAAGGATTTTCCAGTTTGTGTGGTTGCAAGAACCAAAGAGATGCTCTACAGATTTTGAAATGGGAACTAGAAAGAGGATTAAGGGAACAAAACAGATAAAGCAAATTTACATTCCAAAATAATTCCATCCTGACTTTGGGCCTGGGTAAATGGGCAGCTCAAACCAGCGTATCTGCTCAAATGGTTAGAAAACATTTTTCCTTTTCTTAGGTTTATAGCTATTCTGTGGGGTTAGCAACAATGCTACATGTGCTATTCATGGATAAATTCAACTTTACAACTAAAACATATTTTACTTTCAACATGACTGCTAGTTTTAAAAGTCAGAAATAAAAATCGGCAATTATACCTCTTTTCCTTTGTGTTTCCAGAGTTCATACTGAGAGCTTTCCAGACTGTGGTTTTAGGCATTTCATCAGATATATTAATCTCAGAGGGGTCACATCTGAAATCAATGCTTAGGACAGTCAATGTCAGACATACAAATAAGGTCTACATCTCAGTCTATGATACCCACTACCCACCAGAAGGGAAAAGATGAGGCGTGAGGGAGCTTGTCTCACAGCTCTCGGGAGCACTGGGAACCAGATGGTCGGAATGTCGAGAAGCAAGGTGGCCCGTGAGTCAGAGCTGAGGCCTGGGCAGGGGTGCCGGCCAGCGGCCAGCCCTGCCCCCACAGTTCTGCTCTCCTTTGAAGGGCCCCTCTGGGGATGCTGGTGACAGCGCTATGAGGCCAGAAGTGGCAACATCAGGAGCTACCACTTAGTGAGCGCTTGCTGTGTGCCAGGCACGGTGCTAAGCACTCTGTTTATTTTCTCGTTTACATGGCCAGATCTTTTCCATTTGGAGTTTACAAAGGACTGTTACAATATATTATCTTAACTCTCACAGTATCAGAGATTATTAACGTCCTCATTTTTAACGTGTAGAAACCAAAGCTCATAGGGTTAAGAGACTGTCCAAGGTCAGACGTCAGTAAGTGGAGAATCAAGACCTTGAATCCAGTCCTTGGTCTCCTAGACCCACCCCCCCCCCACCGCCCCCGCCAGTACTCTAAACTTTTCCACATGCCAGACTCTCCTTCTAAAAGGCCAAGAGGGGAGGCAGCATCTGCTAGAGAAGGAACATGATTCCTGTCTTGCCGTAGAGAATGCAAAGCCTATGGCTCCTTCCCTGACAACTTATAGAAAGTTTCTTAAAGATCAAAGATTCCACTTCTTTGGGGTAAGTTAAAAAAAATTGAACTCATAGCAACGGAGAGGAGAATGGTGGCTACCAGAGGCTGGGGGGTGGGAGAAAAGGGGAGCTATTGATCAAAGGGTACAAACTTTCAGTTATGAGTAAGTTCTGCAGACAATGTAAGGCATGGTGACTATAGTTAATAATAATGTATTGTACACTTGAAATTTGCTAAGAAAGTAGATCTCAAGTGTTCTCACTACACACAAAAAAGAATGGTAAGTATAGTAAGTGATGGGTATGTTGTTAGTTTAATTGTAGTAATCATTTTACACATATATATATATAATGTTGCACACCTTAAATATATACTATTTTTAGTTGTCATAAATAACTAAATAACCAAAGAAAAGACTTTCCTCATCTCCCCCTCAGTATAAACCACAATCAATTCAATAACTCAGCAGTAAATTATCTAGCATCTAGATAACCCAGATCCCCTCTCTCTTCCTTTTCTGTACCCTCTCCACCTCTGAGCTTCTTTCAGCTTCTGTGTTCCTCTTCCAAAGCGGAAACAAAACACCAGGAATGAAACCGCAAATGGACCAGTTTAGCTTCCTGTGATTTGTGGTGAGCAACAGGTTTAATACACCAAAGGGCTAAGATCGCTGGCAGAAGTAAGGAATTTGGGGAATCCCAGTTCGGTTCCCCCTTGGCTCCCAGGACTGCAGCCACCATGAGCCAAGCTGGAAGGGGCTGTCTCTGCCCAGCCCCCAACGGCTTGCCTAAGCATGGGAATTTCATGCCCACCAGGCTGAGAAGCAAAGACTACATCCTGTTCACCTTTGGAAGGTGGCAGAGAGAGACAGAAGGACCACTGGTTTGGGGAGCACATGGGCTCCCGTAGCTCTGTCCTCCTGTGATTCCCAGCACCTGGCATAGTGCCCAATGCATGGCAGGCCCTCAGAAAACCGGGAAAGAAAAGGTGTTTTCACAGGCTGGAACCGGGAGGCTGAATGTTTGGCTGTTTATACCAGCAGCTGCATTTGTGACACAGCCCCCATCACAGAGCCAGAACATTTACACAACCACCAAAACAGTCAGCTCCTTGGGGCTGGGGGAGTTTTACCTGAAACTGTTGTTCTTTCCAGGACTACTTAGTAACTTCCTGCTCTCTAAGGGGAACTTGTCTCCCCCCATTTCTAACATTTTCTCAGCCTCCTGCAAGAAAAGGAGACATTACTTTATCTTGGATCAAATGAAACCAAAAGTCTACACCAGCCCATTTTTCAATCACCATAATTTCTACCTGATTTTCTCTCCATTTATTATAAGTAAGTATAATTATGTTCTTTCATAGATCTGTCTCACCACAAAAAGAGAGACAACCCAATATCTGTACCTATGGAATAGTATTTAAAACAAAAAAAAAAAGAACCTGAATCTGAGTAAACCTTTAGATACAACCACCAATTTACTGGAAACATAGGAGACAGAGAACATGTTAAATGATACCAAAAGTTATATTTAGTAAAATCTAAATGGCAGGAAACCCTGTATGTCAAAGACAAAAAAGACAGGAGGGGGGGCTTCCCTGGTGGCACAGTGGTTGAGAGTCCGCCTGCCGATGCAGAGGACACGGGTTCATGCCCTGGTCCGGGAAGATCCCACATGCCGCGGAGCGGCTGGACCCGTGAGCCATGGCCGCTGAGCCTGCGCGTCCGGAGCCTGTGCTCCGCAACGGGAGAGGCCACAACAGTGAGAGGCCCACGTACCACAAAAGAAAAAAAAAAAAAAGAATTTCAAAGGACACTATTTCAGGCACTAACTGTATTTGGAAATACTTTCAGGCTCATTCTTGGCCTGGTATTTTCATTTTGCTACACATCCATTCTTTGCACGTATAGGCCATTGATTGAAGGTCCATTGTGTGAATGGCAGATGCCAAGTGCTGAGGGAAATGAGGAAGGACAGAAAGTCCTATGCAAGTTATCTTTGTGAACCACAGCAACATCTGCAGTTAGGTACGTGACAAATACTCTTGGAAAACAGTAGGTTTTTTATACTTGTCAAATTAGACCTTTGGGAGAACATGAACCATTTGATCTGATAATAAGAGCGGATTCCATGTTCATACTCTAAGTGTGAACCTGATGAGTAGACTGTAGACAAACAGAGGGAAAACAACCGGTTATCAAATCTGACGATGAAGGACAGACATCTGCTAAGAATATCTTTGGAGTAATCTTCCCCACTCCTAAATATAACCCTTGGGATTCGAGACATGCTGACTTTTCATGTGGCCCTTCCTATGTTCTGTAATTTGAAGCTGCCCCAAAGTCTGCAGTTGGTGCAAGAACTATGACCTCTTCCTCCTTGGCCTTCTTTTTGGCATCATCCAACTTCTTCTTTTTGCTTTCCGGCATGAGATCATCTAACCAGCTCAGCTCCCGCTTAGAGAAACAGAGATCCATGACTTTCCTGACAAAGACCAGGGCCAAAACCTGAAGAAAAATAAAGAAAGTGAATTAGGGGGGCTCATTTCCTCCCTGGAGTTTAAAAGCAGTCTTATTTTCACAGCAGACTAGAACATGTCAAGCAGAATCAAACTCGTAATAATCGTAATATTTGCCTTTATCGAGGCTCTCTGAACCAGATACTAAGTTAAGTGTTTTCTATACAATAGTTTATTTAACTCTCATCATAACAATCCTACAACTTACTGATGCCCTAACTGAACTAACTTAATTCCTTTATTGAAAAGAGGAACCCTTCATCGGCAGATGGCCCTAAGAGCTGCCTTCCCCTGGCTTGAGGCCAGCAGGAAGGGCTACCAGGCAGCCTGGGGGTGGCGAACCTCTGCAGGAGATGGCTTTGGTGGGGCCAGGGGTCACCAGGGGGTGAGAGGGCCTTGAAGGACCGTCTGGATTTCCTCTGATCCTCTGCCTACACATTTACTCACAAAATCCTTGCTTTATGCCTGCGGCATGGATCTCGAGCGATTTTTGTCTCTGCCCTCTGGCCTGGCTTGACACTCATTTTATAAATGAGGAAACTGAGGCCCAGGGAGAGAAAGTGACTCACCTAAAATCTGACAGCTAATTTCCTCCATGGAAACGACCAGGGATCTCAACTGCTGCTCCACTTTCTCCCCATGAGGGCCATTTCAGCCAAAGGAGAACCAATAATAACCCAGAATGACCTGCCTGGACTGACTGGTATTCACCAGCTAAATTTGGTGACTGGACCAGGCATGGGGCAAATCAGGCTAATTAAATTCATTTCTCCCTAATTTCAATGACTATTTTCCCAATAAAGCCAAAATTCATAGTATCCCTTCCAGGAGTTGCCAGGAATTTGCTATTTCTTTAACCAAACACTCAAGCCCTGAACATAACACCCAAATGCAGAACCCTACATGTATTCTGACAAAATTGAGACACCCATCAGGAGGGTATATATCTAGGAGATTAGGGGAAAAGGACCCCGAAGATTCCTCACCCTTGAATATTCTCCCAGTAAGACAGAGTTCAAAAGTAACTAAATGAGTACCAGACATTACCCTCATTGGCTTTTCCCTTCTGAGGCCCACCCTTTGGGTAACTTTCAAAGAGTCCACTGAAATCTCAGCATCCTCATGACACAGAGTGAGCCAGAGACAGGAAGGCCTCAAGAGGACAAGATGGAACAGTGAGGTGGTCAGGTGGCAAGAATTTCATCATCACCCTAGTTTTAGAAAACAGGTTGTCACCTGTTGCTGAACCACACAGTTCAGCTTTCCTCGTCTCCTTTCCAAAGCACTTGCTTCAGTTAGAAAAGAGGCAAGGATGTCCCAGTCACTTATCAGTGCTAGACCAACCTCTTCCTCTTTCCCAGTGGCTTGAAATGGTGCATTTCCACCACTATAGACACTTCTGATTGCAGTAAATTCTAAATAGGAACCATATTGCTTTGAGGTAATATGCAAGTTACTGCAAACATGAAGAGTCCTCTCCATGTCAGATATATGAGAGAAAGACAGAGAGAGAGAAAGAAATTCAGACAGACAGACAGGCAGACTAGTAGCCTTGAAAGTAAACATAGTAAACTACGACACACATGCTTCCACACCTCAAGGACCTCAAAATAATGCTGCTCCTGCAAAGACCAACCAAAAAACAAAAACTCACCATCAATAAAGGATTAATATCCAGAATATATAGAGAACTCCTAAAACTCAACAACAAAAAAACATACCACTTTATTTTAAAATGGGCAAAGGACTTGAATAGACATTTCTCCGAAGATGATATACAAATAGCCAATAAGCACATGAAAAGATGCTCAACATCACTAATTATTAGGGAAATCAAAACCACAATGAGATACCAACTCACACCCATTAGGATGGCTGTTATCCAAAAAACCCCACCATGCCACAACATGGATGAACCTTGAAGACGTTATGCTAAGCGAAACAAGACAGTCACAAAAGGAAAAATACTGCAATTCCACTCACATGAGGTAACTAGAGGAGTCAAATTCACAGAGACAGAAACTAGAATGGTGGTTTCCAGGGACTGAGGGGAGGGAGAAATGGGGAGTTATTGTTTCATCGGTACAGAGTGTCAGTTCTGCAAGATGAAAGACCTTCTGGAGGTGGATGGTGGTGATGGCTACGCAAACACTGTGAATGTACTTAATGCCACTGAGCTGTACACTTAAATATAGTGAAGATGGGAAGTTTTACGTTATGTATATTTTATCACTATTTTTTAAAATAAAGAATAATACCTTTTAAACTCACCATCATTGGAAAGACAATGGCAGCTGGAGATGCCTTGATGACCCAAAGCAGGATGAGGCAGGTCAGCTGGATGAGGGTGAAGAGGTGCACTTTGCGCAGCGGCACGTGCCGAAGGTAGATGAAGTCTGGCTGGTGCTTTGCAGGCATCCCAAAGAGCTTCAGACGATCAAAGAACTGAAAGGAGGGAACTGGCATTTATTTTCAGGTGGTTTCTCTGGGCCTCGTTAATCCCATTCATATCTCTTAATATCACCTGCTCCGAAAGGTGGGTAATACCGTTTCTACCTGACAGAAGGGGAAACTGAATCTCAAAGAGAACAGGTAATTTGACCAAGGTTGGTAAGTGACAGAGTCAAAATCTGAACCTATCTCTTCTAATTCTGGGTTTAGCTTTCTCTCTCCTCTCCCACACTCTAGCTCCTGAGAGAGATCTTTCTCAGGGAGTGTTGAAAACAAAATAAGCAGTGGTATCTTTCTGCTTAAAAGACCAAATCTCTTATTTGTTCTTTGAGGAGTTTGGAGCTTTTTACTGATTATTTAAAGTAAAAAGATAGGGACTTCCCTGGTGGCACAGTGGTTAAGACTCTGCACTCCCAATGCAGGGGACCCAGGTTTGATCCCTGGCCAGGGAACTATATCTCACATGCATGCCGCAACTAAAAAGTCTGTGTGCCACAACTGAGGAGCCCACGTGCCTCAACTAAGGAGCCGGTAAGCTACAACTAAGGAGCCCACCTGCCACAACTAAGACTTGGTGCAACCAAATAAATAAATAAAATGTTCAAAATATATATATATTTTTTAAAAAGTAAAAAGATAAAATGAAATCTCATGGGGCTTCCCTGGTGGCGCAGTGGTTAAGAATCCACTGCCAATGTAGGGGACACAGGGTCAAGCCCTGGTCCAGGAAGATCCCACATGCTGCGGAGCAACTAACCCCATGTGCCACAACTACTGAGCCTGCGCTCTAGAGCCCACAAGCCGCAACCACTGAAGCCCACCTGCCTAGAACCTGTGCTCCACAACAAGAGAAGCCACCACAATGAGAAGCCTGCACACAGCAACAAAGACACAACTCAGCCAAGAATAAATAAATAAATAAATTTATTTTAAAAAAATGAAATCTCATAACATTCTGGATATAGAAAAAAATGACCATCTTATATTATAAAAAGGAAAACAGAGACCCAGAGAGATTAAATAACCTGCCCAGGAGTTGGAGGAATCAGGCTCCCTGACTTCAGACTATACTACAAAGCTACAATGAACAAGACAGTACTGTACTGGCACAAAAAATAGAAATATAGATCAGACAGAACAGGATAGAAAGTCCAGAGATAAACCCACGCACCTGTGGCCACCTAATCCGTGACAAAGGAGGCAAGAGTATACAATAGAGAAAAGACAGTCTCTTCATAAGTGGTGCTGGGAAAACTGGACAGCTACATATAAAAGAATGAAATTAGAACACTCCCTGACACCATACACAAAAATAAACTCAAAATGGATTAAAGACCTAAATGTAAGGCCACATACTATAAAGCTCTTAGAGGAAATTATAGGCAGAACACTCTTTGACATAAATCACAGCAAGATCTTTTTCAATCCACCACCTAGAGTAATGAAAATAAAAACAAAAATAAATAAATGGGACCTAATTAAAAGCTTTTGCACAGCAAAGGAAACTATAAACAAAACGAAAAGATAACCCTCAAAATGAGAGAAAATATTTGCAAATGAAGCGACTGAGAAGGGATTAATCTCCAAAATATACAAATAGCTCATGCAGCTCAATATCAAAAAAACAAACAACCCAATCAAAAAATGGGCGGAAGACCTAAATAGAGATTTCACCAAAGAAGACATATAGATGGCCAAGAGGCACATGAAAAAATGCTCAACATCACAAATTATTAGAGAAATGCAAATCAAACCTACAATGAGGTATCACCTCACACCGGTCAGAATGGCCGTCATCAAAAAATCTAAAAACAATAGGGCTTCCCTGGTGGCGCAGTGGTTGAGTCCGCCTGCCGATGCAGGGGACACGGGTTCATGCCCTGGTCCAGGAGGATCCCACATGCCACGGCGCGGCTGGGCCCGTGAGCCATGGCCGCTGGGCCTGCGTGTCCGGAGCCTGCGTGTCCGGAGCCTAGGCTCTGCAACAGGAGAGGCCACAACAGTGAGAGGCCCGCATACCAGAAAAAAAAAACAACTAAAAATAGAGCTACCATGTGACCGAGCAATCCTACTCCTAGGCATATATCTGGAGAAAACCATAATTCAAAAGGATGCATGCACCCCGATGTTCATTGCAGCACTATTTACAACAGCCAGGACATGGAAGCATCCTAAATGTCCATTGACAGAGGAATGGATAAAGAAGATGTGGTATATATATACAATGGAATATTACTCAGCCATAAAAAGGAACAAAACAGTGCCATTGGCAGAGATGTGGATGGACCTAGAGACTGTCACACAGAGTGAAGTAAGTCAGAAAGAGAAAAACAAATATTGTATAATATCGCTTATATATGGAATCTAGAAAAATGGTATAGATGAACTTATTTCCAAAGCAGAAATAGAGTCACAGATGTAGAGAACAAACTTATGGTTACCAGGGGTGGCGGGGTAGGATGAAATGGGAGATTGGGATTGACATATATGCACTACTACGTATAAAACAGATAACTAATGAGAACCTACTGTAGAGCACAGGGAACTCTACTCAGTGATCTGGGATGACCTAAATGGGAAGGAAATCTAAAAAAGAGTGGATATATTTATACATATAGCTGATTCACTTTGCTGTACAGCAGAAACTAACACAACATTGTAAAGCAACTCTACTCCAATAAAAATTAATTTTAAATAAATAAATAACCTGCCCAAAGTCACATGAGAACTCAGTGCACAACAGTGACCACCAGACATTGTAAAATAACAAAGAGGAACGAGCCACCAGTATAAGAAGTGGCTAAATTATCAAATTATCTGGGTACCCAAGTTACCTCCTGATTCTCTCTGTTCAAAGGACTCAGAGGAATGAGTTGATATATGGGAGAAGGCAGAGTGTGACAGGAAGTAATACCTGCTTACCTGGAGCAGCTCCCACGACTCCCCAATCTCTTCACCAATGTACCCCCAGTTAAACCCGCCCCCCTGCCTCACACTTTAGCCTGGCACTAAACCTAGTGTTGTCCATGTGTGGAAGCCAGTTTAATTCTTGACCAACCTTTCAGACCTAAGTTTACCAGCATCTGACAAAATGTGTTTAATACGTGCCTGATGATTGTCTGTTGAATAACTGACGAACGACTGGAACCATGACGTTGAATCAGGCCACCCTGAAAGTCTCTGTGCACTCATGCCAACATGACCCTATTTTGCCCAGTGCCCAAAGAAATGTCTAAAATAGCTGAAGCAGCAAGACTAGGAAACGGTTTCTCAAGAACTGCTTTGTGCTCCCCTAGGGAGGCTGTCTTTCCCTGGTCAGGACAGGTGAGCTCACCAAGAGAAGACACTGCCTGGCTGAACCATGCAATACCTGAATTCCCTGTAGTGAAGACACTCCCATGTAGAGGAAAACTCCGTAGAGTACCGGCATCGGGATAAACTGAAGACGAAAGGGCAGAAAGGCCAGAAATTAAATTTGGTATCATAGCACACTCAAGATTATATAAACTTCCAAATCTCCAAGAACGAAGCCAAGTCACAAAATCACTGCATAGATGCTGCATTCGTTTCTGCTGCCTTTACGTGACTTAGAAGTAGAAGCAAAAACAGACGCTGACAATGATAAAATATCATTTTGTTCGGAAATGAAATGATTACACGTAAGCGTAATTTGGTCCTGGTTAAATCATAGGTCTCACATCTTCTTCTCCCCATCTGGCTCTTCCTCCTCCAGGGAAATGGGCGCGCACACACACACACACGCACACGCACACACACGCACACGCACACACACACACATCTCTTTTACGGAACTGAAACGTTTTAAATCTTTTCTAATCGCAGAATCATCTCCTCAGGGATTTGGTGTATTTTAATATAGACTAATAACATTTGCTTTTTTACTAACCAGAGACTTGAGGGCAGGAGTAGGGAGGTTATCTTAACAGAGAAGGAATAATTTGGGGAGAAATATCAACATTACTCTACTGCACTTGACTATACATACTTACCACATTATATCAATCTAGGTAATTTTCAGAGCAACTCTATGAGGTAGAGTAATGAGGCCTATGGAACCAAGGCAAGGAAAGTCTTTTTGCAAAGACTCAACTCGACTTGCTTTTATTCTGAGGCTAAAGAACATTCTCAAACGTAATTCTTCTTTGAACCAGAAAATCCCCATTGGATTTTACGTTGCTCCAGCTCTAGAGTGAGTAGACATCTCAATTTGGTGCTAACCTGGTTGGAAGAACTATTGAATGGTTTCCTAAAAGAATCCCCCTGAGACAGTTACAGGAAGGCCAGGCAGTGCCCACCACCAGGCCTTCATGGTTACATTCCCAGAGGAGCAGCGACCTTTGGGCTCCTGCAGATGGCACCTGGACCAGAGGCACCTAGGGCTGGGGACAGAGAGTAGAAGGGGGCAGGGCCATGAGGAGAGGTGGCAAGATTAAGTGGAAGGTAAGGGGACAGGAAGATGGTTCAGAATCCTTTCCCTCCTCTCCCACTTCTCACCCTTAAATAGCATTTGCAGTGCAGGCTGAGGTGGTTGACAATTCAACAAAAAGAAGGAGAAGGAAGCAAAGGAGATAAGTAAGTGCTCCGGAATGGTTGGGGCTTGCAGATAGAGCTTTCCTTTTGATTCTATTTTTCCCAGATGCAGGTCTTACACCCACAAAAAAAATTTTTTTCTCATTTTCAAGGTGGCTCCATCTGTCCAAAAATCCTCTTTTCACCCCACATGTCACACCAGCCACTGCCCATTTTTCTGTTCCACTTCACAGAAAAAAACCTCTTGAAAGAGTTGTCTGCCCACATGCCCTTTACTTCCTCACCACCTATTTACTCTCCGGCCCGTCATTCGGCTTCTGCTCTATTGTTCCAATGAATCTGCTCTTGTCAAGTCCCGTTAGGCCTCCATGTTGCCAAACCCAATGGCCTGGATTTAGTCTTCATCTTTCCAGACAGCTTCTGACCAATCACTCCCCTTGCTTGGCTTCCCTGACATCACAGCCTGCTGGTGTCCCTCCTCCGCCGCCAGCAGCTCCTCTGAGCCTCTGTTGCTATCTCCTCCTCTACCCAACTTCGAAATATCGGCTCTCCTTAGACTCTGCTCTTCTCTCTAGTCCTCCTCTTTTATATCTACCTTTCTCCCTCATCCACTCTTTTGGCTTTCAATACCACCGATGTGCTGTTGACTCCCACATTTATATTTTTAGCCCAGAAGCCTCCTCTAGCCTCTTCACTCAGATGCCTCCCAGACATCTCACTCAAATCTGACCACGCCCACCCCTTATAAAATCACTTCCTCCTTCATAACAGTCTTCTCCCTCTTAAATGCCATCACTCTCCACACAGATGGTCAAGTCAGAAACCTAGCAGGCATTTTGATGCTTCCATTTTCCTCACCCCATTCCATATCCAGTCGACCAGCAGGACCTTTGGATCTCCTCTGAGATATCTATGCATCCCTACTACCAACTTCCTCATCCAAGCCACCATCCTCTCTCACCTATAATAGACTCACCAGTCTCTCTGCCTCTATTTTTCCTCAACCCTAAAAGCATATTCTCTAGATATCAGCCAGAGAGATCTTTTTAAAATCCTAAATGGATCATGTCCCTCTCCTGTTAAAACCCTTCAAAGGTTACCTTTACCAGTGTCAGCGAGGCCCTGCGTGATCTGCCCCTGCCCACTCTTCAATCTCATCTCAATGCTCTTGCCTTAACTCAACACCCTTGAGCCCTGGTATCTCCTAGAACACATATCACCATTTCCCTCCTCAGGGCCTGTCTAGACTGCTTTTCTCCCTTCCCCCACGCCCTCTCCCACCACCCATGGCATGGCTGGCTCCATCTCATCTCAAATACCATCTCCTTAGAGAGGCCTTCTCTGACCATAGTAACTAAAACATCTCCCCTTAATTCTCTATAGTACTACAGAGAGTACCATATATTTCCTTTTATCACACATCATATTCTGTAATTACCGTGTTTGCTTTCTTAACTAACTTTCTTAACTACATCTTATCTGTCTTATACCACTAGAATAAATTCCTTCAGGGCAGGTATTTGTACGTGTATCTGTTTGCCGTAGTGCTGTATTCCCAGCACCTAACAGAATTCCTGGCACAAATCAGGCACTCAGTATTTACCTAATGAATGAATGAACGGTTACCTTTAATATAGCTGTCATGAAGACTGAGCAGCCCATCAGCACAAAGATCATAAGGCCTGTTACTCTCTGTTCTCGGATACCCAAGAATTTGGGCTGTTCTCCAGGGGCAGAGCACTCAGATTCCAGTTTGAGGCTGTTCACATGTGTGATGGACAGGACAGTTGCAGCCACAAACCAGGGCAGGCCCATGACGGAGCAGACACCCAGCATGACGGCCACCATCAGCAGGTCCAGGTGGTAGCCACATCCTTTCTGTGGGGAAACAGAGTCTCCGTCACCATCAGTGGGCTGGCTGTAGTGGGACATAGGACAGTGAGCTAAGAGTCTCAGGCCCAAAGCAGGAAGGAGTGTATGGATAAGAAGGAAGGGGTCCAGAGATTCCAGCAGAGTCTTCCAGCCCCTCCTGGTGTGGAGGGAACAGAGAAGAAAGAGAAACCTTAGCTGGTCTTACACATGCCAATATCCGATTTTTATTCAAGTGCCCCCAGATCTCACCCTGAGTCTCACATATCCAAAGATTCATCCTTTCTTGACAGAGTAAGCAGAGACCAAGCCACATCTTGACCATTCTAGAGGGTAGACCCTACAGGAGTCGGAGATAAACAGGTTCCCACAAACCCTCCCCATTCCTTGCCAAATACGGATGCTGCCTACTCTAGGGAAGAAAGGAATAGAGATGAGGCATGAAGCCTCTCACTAATAAATGTACTGGCACCAACCCTACCTCCCAGAATCCTTGGGCTCAAGGTTCAGTCTGGAAACCTCGATAATGGACATCAATGAGAGAATACCTGTTTCTGGGAAACAGCGGCCCAAGCCCTGACCTGAACATCAGGAACCTAAGCCCGACCCAGACCATGTGGCTACGTGGGGACCACCAGGAATTCTGCCCACCCACCTCCCTCACAGGTTTGAGAGAAGAGTAATGGACTCCAAGCTTCCTTCACATCATACAATCATGCTCTACCCTAGTTTCATCTCCAAACCAATCTTTGTCATTAATGGAGGGATTGGAAACCCCTGGAAACCCCATATGAGCTCCTCCCATGACTGATTTTATCCAGGTTCTACAGTTCCTGACCTAAACAGGCTTACCCTAAATTTTTAAAAAATATAATAGGCTGCCGTTATGAGTCCTAGGTCAGAACTTCTTGTTACCTTGAGCTTGTGTTCCTTCCTGTTAATGATGACAGCTGTGATCTGCTGGTCCATGAATATCAAGATAGTGCAGAGAAGAGCTGGGATAATTGCAGCTATCACAGTCCACCAGGGATTGGGGCCAATGGGACTAATAATCCAGCCTCGATCATCCCGTGTTGGCTAAAGGGAAAAAACAAGATTTCTGTATTTCAAGTTAACTATAGTCATTAGGGCAAAACAGATCAAACTGAATCACAACAAGCACAATTCTTTCTATTCCTGAATGAGAATCCTTATTAAAAAAAAAAAAAAAAAAAAAAAGCATGAAACACAGGAAATCTATGGCCTTGTTCCAAATCCCCTTTTGAAAGACTCGGTCCCCAACTGTCAACTTCTTATGGAATATTCATTACTACTTCACTTCCTTCCCCTACTCTCCAAACCCCTGTGTACAGAAAAAGTGACTTTATCTCAACATTAGCCCAAGTAAAATATAATTAACAACAAAATCTGTTGTCAAAAAAGAACTTAATGACTTCCAAAGACAAATATAAATAACTTTGATTATCCTCCTCACTGCTCCCCTCCAGAAGCCGTATAATGTATGTCTACAGAACAAATAAAGGCAACATAGAACCAGTTACATGGAATTTCAGGGGACTGGTCCAAGGACCTCCTCCCATCAGCAGTGAAACAGGGGTCCAGGCACTAGAGACTTGAGAAAGGAGCCCAAGACTGCTGAGCTTGGGGACTTGTGTGATCTAGGACTCTCTCTGATGTCCCTGTAAGACTACTGTTCATCAACCTTATTTGGGTGTTTGTAAAATTCCTAAACTCTCCTAGATCTCAAAAAAATGCTAAGGTACTCTGAGGAAGAAAAGTTCACTTTGTTTGGCGAGTAGTGATGGAGGATAAAAGGCCAGGGGTACAAATGGGCCCAGAATTCACCAAAACTCAATGAACAAAGCAAAGACTATCACATCCAAAGTATTTGGTTCCATATGGGTTATGACTCTAGGATTCAAACACTCTTCAATAATGTCACCAAGTCCCAAATTATGAATAGCTTAGGTTCCGAAAGTTTACAGAATCTGTGTTTCCTTAGTAACAATGTTCTAAGTGGTAGGTAAATTGTTAGGTCAACACAAAAACTTATTAAACCCTGACTGACATTACCCCATCAGTACTAGTACTAGCCTTCAGATTGGGTCTTGGCCACTGGCGGCCATGTGGTGTAATAGGGAAGAGAAGAAGGAAGAAAATTTCTTCTCTGCTTCCTGAAAGTGAGGCCTGCCAATGAGGAACACTTTCTTTGACATTCTCCCATCTCCCCTCTCGTCTCTCCTACCTCGCAGAGGCCTTCTTCCCAGATGTCCCAGAAATTCAGTGTCTTCTGACTGTCTTAAGCCTACCCATCAGGGAACATTTCCAGGGACTTCTTAATGCTCCCAGATTAGTTATTTTTACACAAAATCCATTCCTCCCGCAGGGTCAACCTCAGCCAGGTATTAGAGAAAAAGCTGACTGCACTCGTTCACACAAAGGTGAGAATGCCATATTCTAGGACGTATATATTTTTAAAGAGGGTGTTTTTTAATCCATCAATTTCTAACTGGTGGCATTTCAGTGAATTCAACAAAATAAAATTTAAAATTTTCAAGCAATATGGAAAAAGGTATTTTTAACCAGGCCTACTTCAGAGAGAGCGAGAGAGAGAAAGGGAAGACAAGGCCAACTGTGCCGGGTGTTTACAAGATAAAGGCCTACGTTCCAGTTCCCTCCTCCTCCCCAGCCTCCCCCATTCTCTCCTCTCCTGGTTCCTCTCTGGTCCCTGAGGACGCCCAGGTTTTCTCTCCTCTCCACCCTGCGGGGACCTACGGAACTGAGCTCAGCTCTTCCATCTTCTCAGTTTACTCAGTTAGTGCCCCCAAATTGAAATAGATTTGGAGTCCCCATGTTTTGATCATTTGTTTTACTTTTTTGTATTGGTTTTTGGATAAACAGTATAGATTATAGAGAGATATACAAACAATGGATGAGGGTTGAAGTGATGTCACGATTAGTCTGGTGGGGGCCCTAGACTGAGAATGAAGCTCCTGGGCCAGCTCACCTCCTCGTAGGGCAAGATTCCTGAGGGGCGGGACCGAGGCCGGCAAAGAGCCTTTTCATCCTTCCTGATACCCTTATACAGCTGATGCTCAGTGAAGTGCTGTTAACCGGACGTGTTCCAGAGACTCATATTTCCACAGTCTCTGGCATATATTTATGTAAATACACATATTCCATTGTTTTAAATCTTCACATATTAAAAACAATAAGTAGCATTAATGAAAATAAATAATAATTTTCACTCATTAAACAACGTTAGATGTTCTGACTTTTCTGACTTGAACTCGGCCAAGCCTGAGGAGTTTGCTTTTCTGAATGGTGAGGCAGGAGAGCAACGTTCAGGTTTAGAGGACTACACAATTCATGATCAGGATGGGGAAAGGCCTCTGAAATAACTTGGGACCAGATTCTATGAAACTCCGTAAGGGCATCAAGTAGCCTGAGATCTGTTTACCTTGAACACACTGGGAACTTGAAGCTTTGGTGATGGGATTCCAATCAAAAAATCAACAATCACCATTGTGAAGATAGTGAGGAAAACAGCAAAGTCACTCACCGTGGAGCGGACCTGGCACAAGAAAGGATTGGAGACGTGTTTCAGTAGGTTAAATATGATAGAAAAGACTCAGGTGTTGTAAAAGGCTTAAACATCCTCAGAAGAATGCTTTAATTTTATGGTTCAATTAATACAAGCATTTTTAAACAACAGGACACTGTTAACATGCCCAAATTCATCCCCGAAGTGTGGATAGGACGGGGGAGAATGAATCCTCTGACAAACTCTACTGGAACCCACTCCAAACTCTGAGGAGTTCTGTTTAGAGCATCTAGGCCAAGCATTTAGAGAATAGTTCTGAGAACTTGGGATAAGATTTCCTGGGACCAGCAAGGTCCAGCTGTGCCAGCCGAGAACCTCACAGCAGCACCACTCCTCTTCTCTCTCAGACCCAACATCGAGTCCATCTGCAAGTCCTGTTGGCTCTGCCTTCAGCTCATGCCCAGAATCTGAGCCCTTCTCACTGCCCCCACGGCTTCCACCCAGATCAAAGGCACCAGCGACTCTTGTCTCTATAGCTGCAGCAGACTCCTAACCCTGCCCCTGTCCTTATTTAAAGCTGCTGGAGGGACTTCCCTGGTGGCGCAGTGGTTAAGAATCTGCCTGCCAATGCAGGGGACACGGGTTCGAGCCCTGGTCCAGGAAGATCCCACATGCCGCGGGGCAAGTAAGCCCGTGCACCACAACTACTGAGCCTGCGCTCTGGAGCCTGTGAGCCACAACTACTGAGCCCACGCGCCACAACTACTGAAGCCTGCACGCCTAGAGCCTGCTCTCCGCAACTCGAGAAAGCCCACGTGCAGCAACGAAGACCCCATGCAGCCAAAAATAAATAAATAAATAAATTTTTTAAAATTAATGAAAAAAAATAAAGCCGCTGGAGTGATCATTCAAAACACAAGTCAGATCACATCACTCCTCTACCCAAACCCTGAAATGGCTCCTCATTTCACTGAATTAAAAAACCCAGAGCCCTTCTTGGTCTGTGAGGCCCGCATGCACTGGCATCTTTACTGCTCTGACCCAGCTCCCCACGCTCCCTGGCTCACTCACTCTGCTCCAGCCACACAGACCTCCTTGCTGTTTCTTACTCACGCCAGACTCACTCCCACCTCAGGGCCTTTATACTTGCTCATCCCTCTGCCTCAACTGCTTTCCCTCCAGGTAACCCTGTGGGTAGCTCCCTCTTTCACGTTCACTCAAATATCACCTTCCCCATCGGATCTTCTCTGATGCTCCTCCTTAAAAGTGGTCACCACCCTCCATCCCAGCACTTCCTGTACTCCTTTCCTACTTTATTTTTCTCCATAGCACTTATCACCATTTTGTCCCTTAGGGGACTGACTCTCCCACTCTACAGTTTAGTGTAGCTTTAATAAAATACAATGCCCCTCAAATGCCCAGTGCCCACCTTAATCCGAACTTCCAACGAGACAGAACCAAATATATCTTAGCCCCATGTAACATCACTGACACCTTCATCTGACTTTGCTTTCCTTTGAAACCTGAGGTTTCCAGCTCCCTTTCCCTGGTTTTGTTAGTTCTCCTCTGAATGTTACATAAATTCTCTGAAAATGTAGCTGCCCCACCGTGAAGCCCATCCTGACCAGCCTGGGGCCCAGGGCCCGTCTCTCCTCTGAACTCCTATGGCCCTTATGGCATCTAACTATTTACTACTGTCTCCTATGGGCATGGTTGCTTCATGGGTTTCCCTTTCCTATCTGACGGCAGGGACCATATATTTTTTAAAATCATATAATAGCTTTATTGAGATACAATTCACATGTTTTACAGTTTGTTTTATTATTTATTATTTTTTTATTGAAGGAGAGTTGATTTACAATGTTTCAGGTGTACAGCAAAGTGATTCAGTTCCATATATATATTCTTTTTCAGATCCTTTTCCGTTATAGATTATTACAAGATACGGAGTAGAGTTCCCTGAGCTCTACAGTAGGTCTTTGTTGTTTAATCTATTTTGTATATAGTAGCGTGTATGTTACAGAAGTCATATTTTAAACTTCTTCTGCATCCCCCGTAGCACTCGACCCGGGCCTGAGCAAGTAGTCAGTACACAGCTGCCACTTGTTCACAGTTCGTCCAGACCGGAAACACGCCCCAGAACTTACTCCATACGTGCCTCCCTTAACCACTGTGCAGGCTGACTGACGTCTGAGACTGTGTTTTCATCGTGAACGTGTGCACAGTAAATGCCTCAGCCACTGAGCCCTCACCCATTCATACATCCTGCTCTGCAAAGGCGCCCAACTGAAGACTCGCACACGCAGAAAAACCGCCACTTCCTCCTGATTGATCTCCTCCTCAAAGCAAAGACCCCTTTAGCCACGCTACGCTTGGCCTCTAATTCCACCCTGCCCAAACGAGTCACGACACAAATAATGCCATCTGCGTCAGGGAGAGACGGCTGAGGCTTCAAACCGTCATGCAGACCAAGTCAGCGATTTCATAAGCTATTGCCAGAGCCATCCCAGGGAGGAGACTCTGGGGTCCCCTACACACACCTCAAGCAATCATCCCAATTTACTATCTTCAGGAGCCAGCTCCAGCTGCTGCTCGCTACCTGCCCCAGCAGGCTGGAAATGAGACTTATCACTCTTAGAGAACACGATGACCACCTTAAACTCACCTGACACTTTTCAATCAAAACCTCTTAAGTATTAACCCCTCATCCCACACCACACATCTATGAAAGAGGCTGCTGGACACAGGAAGAAGAGAAGGCCACGCCCTCCAAAATCAGGTCATTTGGAGCTCGGCGCCTGCCAATCCACTCACAAGCACCACGGAGGCCTAGAACAGGCTCTGTTATATTAGAAGTCTAACACGAAAGAAATGCAAGAGCGTGCTACCTACTCTGGTTGGGAAATAGCGGCTTGTCTTAAATGTCTTCAAGGTGCTGGAGAGGATGAAGGTGGTGAAGAATAGAATGCAGGACCAAAAGAGCACATCGGGAGTATAGGGTCCATGGTGGCCACACACAGAGCCCGTGAACTCTCCATGCATCTCCTGGCACTCCTGAAGGAACAGGCATTCCGGGTGATGAAAGGCAGGCAGGAGGGAGGACACAGCTGCTGAGTCCACCAGCACCGTCATCCCACGGCTGCTGGGAAGCTCAGGCTGCCTGCAGCATCTACTTGCCCTCCATGTAGTTGTGGGGCTCTTGCTTGCAGGTAAGGGTGACTACTTAGAGTCCTAACTAAAACACTTTTGTAAAGGAAACCAAACTGTCTCAAGAAAACACGAGGTTCTAGGAGGGCCCTAGTAATCTGTATTATTTCTATTACAGAGGACTTCCAAACTTGAATGTTCTTCGAGCCCCACAAAACCTGGATGTGGCCCCCTACCCTCTCTGATTTCATCCGCCCACATCCTGAGTGCAGGGTCACTGGGTGGGATCGTGTGGGAGAGAAGAGAGAGGTAGTCCTCCTTTCCCTTTATGCAGAGAGAATTTTGAAGGGGAAAGGAAAGTCAGTAAGAATAGTTTAAAAAAAGCTTTATTTCTGTAAATGCCAGAGCTTGCTGAAGGGCTACCCCACTCCTACCTAGAAGGTCCCCTTAAACCTGGTGGTCACAAGACCGAGCCGCCTGGCAGCACCCAGACTTACACTAACAGTCAGGTTGGCCCAGTGGACTTCTGTTGTCACGATGTTGTGGTCCTTCCAGTACTGTAAGGTGTGATTGTTTGGGTTCTCTGGGAGAGTACACCTGCAGCTGAGGGGAGAAGAAAAAAGATTCCTAAGGGAAGTAGCCAAGTATTCAATTAAATATTTCTAGTCATGACAGGGCTACAGGCACTGCCAAAGCCCACATTATTTCTCCTTTGCCCACTTCAGATCCCTGAGGTTGGTCCTATTCATTGAGACCCAACCATACCCTGATTTTTCAGTCAATCGTTACTAAAACTGGGCTCAAGTCGGCATGCGGGTCTTGGGTTAAATTGTGCTGACAACCAAGTTTGGCATCTGACGTGGTAGTTTCCTTGCTTAGTTTGTATCTCTTAGGCTCTTCCTATGAAATTCACTCTACATGGCAAGGAGGACCGGATACGCCGTTCAGCTCTCAACAGCGTCCCCAAGCCTAAGTATCTTGCTCCTTAAACCTGCATCACATTCTTGCTCTAAAAATCAGAGCCTCTTGGAATTATATAAGACAGAAGCTACATTAGCCCTGGTAATATCCCACTATCTTGACCATTCCCTGGCTTCCCCCGGCCTCGTCTTGCATCCAAACCAGAGCAGACCAGACCTGTCCCACTGGCCACCATGTTGCTTCCTAGTCCCAGCATGCTTCACTCCTGAACTGCCTCCCAGTATACTCAACTGATACAGCCATTCCCACCAACTTTGTTTCATCTCTGATTTTAATGAGCATGCCTTCTAAGGATATAGCATCACAGAATTAAAATTCAAAAAGATCTCAATAGGTAATAACCATAGGAGGAAATCAACAAAATGAAACTAGGGAAAGCCATAAAGTCCTACATTTAGGTATAAAAAAATCAATTCCAGACTTGGAAACAACAAAGATGTCCTTCAGTAGGTGAATGGATGTACTGTAGTACATCTAGACAATGGACTATTACTCAGTGCAATAAAGAAATGAGCTATCAAGCCATGGAAAGATACAGAAGACCTTTAAGTGCGTATTACGAAGAGAATGAAGCCAATCTGAAAAGCCTACGTACTGTTTCATCACAACTCTATGACATTGTGGAAAAGGCAAAACTATGGAGTAAAAAGATCAGTGGTTGCCAGGGGCTGGGGTGATGGGGAGGGATAAATATGAAGAGCACAGAGGATTTTTAGGGCAGGGAAGCTATTCTGTAGGACACTATAGTGGCAGATATGTCATTACACATTTGTCAAAACCCACAGAATGTACAATGCCAAGAGTGAACCCTAATGTAAACTCTGGACTTTGGGTAATTATGATGTGTCACTGACTGCAACAAACATGGCACTCTGGTGAGGGATGTTGATAGTGGGGGAGGCTGTGCGTGTGTGCACAGTGGGTGTGTGGGAACTCTCTGTACTTTCGGCTCAATTCTGCTGTGATTCTAAAACTTGTTCTTAAAAGATTAAGTCTATTTAGGGACTTGCCCGGTGGCGCAGTGGTTAAGAATCCGCCTGCCAATGCAGGGGACACGGGTTCGAGCCCTGGTCCGGGAAGATCCCACATGCTGCGGGGCAACTAAACCCGTGCGTCACAACTACTGAGCCTGTGCTCTAGAGCCCACGGGCCACAGCTACTGAAGCCCGTGCACCTAGAGCCCGTGCTCTGCAACAAGAGAAGCCACCCCAATGAGAAACCTGCGCACCGCAAAGAAGAGTGGCCCCTGCTCGCCACAACTAGAGAAAGCCCGCACCCAGCAATTAAGACCCAATGCAGCGAGGAGGAGCTTCAAAATGGCGGAAGAGTAAAACGCGGAGATCACCTTCCTCCCCACAGATACATGAGAAATCCATCTACACGTGGAACTGCTGCTATAGAACACCCACTGAACGCTGGCAGAAGACCTCAGACCTCCCAAAAGGCAAGAAACCCCCCACATACCTGGGTAGGGCAAAAGAAAAAAGAAAAAACAGAGACAAAAGAGGGAGCTGTGAAGGAGGAAAGGTCTTCACACACTAGAAGCCCCTTCACGGGCGGAGACTGCAGGTGGCGAAGGAGAGAGGCTTCGAAGCCGCGGAGGAGAGCGCAGCCACAGGGGTGCAGAGGGCAAAGTAGAGAGTTTCCCTCACAGAGGATCGGTGCGACCAGCACTCACCAGCCCGAGAGGCTTGAATGCTCACCCGCCAGGGCGGGCGGGGGCTGGGAGCTGAGGCTCGGGCTTCGGTCGGAGCGCAGGGAGAGGACTGGGGTTGGCTGCATGAACACAGCCTGAGGGGGGCTAGAGTTCCACGGCTAGCCGGGAGGGAGTCCGGGGAAAAGTCCGGACCTGCCGAAGAGGCGAGAGACTTTTTCTTCCCTCTTTGTTTCCCGGTGAGCGAGGGGACGGCATTCAGAGCGCCGCTTAAAGGAGCTCCAGAGACGGCGCAAGCCGCGGCTAAAAGCGCAGACCCCAGAGACGGGCATGAGACGCTAAGGCTGCTGCTGCCGCCACCAAGAAGCCTGTGTGCGAGCACAGGTCACTGTCCACACCTCCCTTCCGGGGAGCCTGTGCAGCCCGCCACTGCCAGGGTTCCGGGATCCAGGAACAACTCCCCCGGGAGAACGCACGGCGCGCCTCACGCTGCTGCAACGTCACGCCGGCCTCTGCCACCGCAGGCTCAATCCGCATGCGCACCCCTCCCTCCCTCCGGCTTGAGTGAGCCAGAGCCCCCAGTCAGCTGCTCCTTTAACCCCGTCCTGTCTGAGCGAAGAACAGACGCCCTCCTGCGACCTACATGCAGAGGCGGGGCCAAATCCAAAGCTGAACCCCAGCAGCTGTGCGAACAAAGGAGAGAAAGGGAAATCTCTCCCAGCAGCCTCAGGAGCAGCGGATTAAATCTCCACAGTCAATTTGATGTACCCTGCATCTGTGGAATACCTGAATAGACAAAAAAATCATCCCAAATTGAGGAGGTGGACTTTGGGAGCAACGATATATATATATATATTTTTTCCCTTTTTCTCTTTTTGTGAGTGTGTATGCGTATGCTTCTGTGTGTGATTTTGTCTGTATAGCTTTGCTTTTACCATTTGTCCTAGGGTTCTGTCTGGCCATTTTTTTGTTTGTTTTTGTTTTTTGTTTTTAGTATAGTTTTCAATGCTTGTTATCATTGGTGAATTTGGTTTGGTTGTTCTTTTTCTTTCTTTTATTTTAATTACTTAAAAAATTTTTTAATAATTTTTTGGTTTTTATTTTAGTAACTCTTTATTTTATTTTATCTTTTTCTTTCTTTCTTTTCTCCCTTTTATTCTGAGCCGTGTGTATGAAAGGCTCTTGGTGCTCTGGCCAGGCATCAGGGCTGTGCCTCTGAGGCGGGAGAGCCAAGTTCAGGACATTGGTCCACCAGAGACCTCCCAGCTCCACGTAATATCAAATGGCACAAATCTCCCAGAGATCTCCATCTCAATGCCAAGACCCAGCTCCACTCAACGGCCAGCAAGCTACAGTGCCGGACACCCTATGCCAAACAACTAGCAAGACAGGAACACAAGCCCACCCATTAGCAGAGAGGCTGCCTAAAATCATAATAAGGTCACAGACACCCCAAAACACACCATCAGACGTGGACCTGCCCAGCAGAAAGACAAGATCCAGCCTCATCGACCAGAACACATGCACTAGTCCCCTCCACCAGGAAGCCTACACAACCCACTGAACTAACCTTAGCCACTGGGGGCAGACACCAAAAACAAGGGGAACTATGAACCTGCAGCCTGCGAAAAGGAGACCCCAAACATAGTAAGTTAAGCAAATTGAGAAGACAGAGAAACACACAGCAGATGAAGGAGCAAGGTAAAAACCCACCAGACCTAACAAATGAAGAGGAAATAGGCAGTCTCCCTGAAAAAGAATTCAGAAAAATGATGGTAAAGGTGATCCAAAATCTTGGAAATAGAATGGAGAAAATACAAGAAACGTTTAACAAGGACCTAGAAGAACTAAAGAGCAAACAAACAGTGATGAACAACACAATAAATGAAATTAAAAATTCTCTAGAAGGGATCAATAGCAGAATAACTGAGGCAGAAGAACGGATAAGTGACCTGGAAGATAAAATAGTGGAAATAACTACTGCAGAGCAGAATAAAGAAAAAAGAATGAAAAGAATTGAGGACAGTCTCAGAGACCGCTGGGACAATATGAAACACACCAACATTCAAATTATAGGGGTCCCAGAAGAAGAAGAGAAAAAGAAAGGGACTGAGAAAATATTTGAAGAGATTATAGTTGAAAACTTCCCTAATATGGGAAAGGAAATAGTTAATCAAGTCCAGGAAGCACAGAGAGTCCCATACAGGATAAATCCAAGGAGAAACATGCCAAGACACATATTAATCAAACTATCGAAAATTAAATACAAAGAAAACATATTAAAAGCAGCAAGGGAAAAACAACAAATAACACATAAGGGAATCCCCATAAGGTTAACAGCTGAACTTTCAGCAGAAACTCTGCAAGCCAGAAGGGAGTGGCAGGATATATTTAAAGTGATGAAAGGGAAAAACTTACAACCAAGATTACTCTATCCAGCAAGGATTTCATTCAGATTTGACGGAGAAATTAAAACCTTTACAGACAAGCAAAAGCTAAGAGAATTCAGCACCACCAAACCAGCTTTACAACAAATGCTAAAGGAACTTCTCTAGGCAGGAAACACAACAGAAGGAAAAGACCTACAATAACAAACCCAAAACAATTAAGAAAATGGTAATAGGAACATACTTATCGATAATTACCTTAAATGTAAATGGATTAAATGCTCCAACCAAAAGACACAGACTGGCTGAATGGATACAAAAACAAGACCCGTATATATGCTGTCTACAAGAGACCCACTTCAGACCTAGAGACACATACAGACTGAAAGTGAGGGGATGGAACAAGATATTCTATGCAAACGGAAATCAAAAGAAAGCTGGGGTAGCAATTCTCATATCAGACAAAATAGACTTTAAAACAAAGACTATTACAAGAGACAAAGAAGGACACTACATAATGATCAAGGGAGGATCAATCCAAGAAGACGATATAACAATTGTAAATATTTATGCACCCAACATAGGAGCACCTCAGTACATAAGGCAAATACTAACAGCCATAAAAGGGGAAATTGACAGTAACACAGTCATAACAGGGGACTTTAACACCCCACTTTCACCAATGGACAGATCATCCAAAATGAAAATAAATAAGGAAACATAAGCTTTAAATGATACATTAAACAAGATGGACTTAATTGATATTTAAAGGACATTCCATCCAAAAACAACAGAATACACTTTCTTCTCAAGTGCTCATGGAACATTCTCCAGGATAGATCATATCTTGGGTCACAAATCAAGCCTTGGTAAATTTAAGAAAATTGAAATCGTATCAAGTATCTTTTCCGACCACAATGCTATGACCCTAGATATCGATTACAGGAAAAAAATCTGTAAAAAATACAAACACATGGAGGCTAAACAATACACTACTTAATAACGAAGACATCACTGAAGAAATCAAAGAGGAAATCAAAAAATACCTAGAAACAAATGACGATGAAAACACGATGACCCAAAACCTATGGGATGCAGCAAAAGCAGTTCTAAGAGGGAAGTTTATAGCAATACAATCCTACCTCAAGAAACAAGAAACATCTCAAATAAAAAACCTAACCTTACACCTAAAGCAATTAGAGAAAGAAAAACAAAAAAACCCCAAAGTTAGCAGAAGGAAAGAAATCATAAAGATCAGATCAGAAATAAATGAAAAAGAAATGAAGGAAATGATAGCAAAGATCAATAAAATTAAAAGCTGGTTCTTTGAGATGATAAACAAAATTGATAAACCATTAGCCAGATTCATCAAGAAAAAAAGGGAGAAGACTCAAATCAATAGAATTAGAAATGAGAAAGGGGAAGTAACAACTAACACTGCAGAAATACAAAGGATCATGAGAGATTACTGCAAGCAACTATATGCCAATAACATGGACAACCTGGAAGAAATGGACAAATTCTTAGAAAAGCACAACCTTCCAAGACAGAACCAGGAAGAAATAGAAAATATAAACAGACCAATCACAAGCACTGAAATTGAAACTGTGATTTAAAATCTTCCAACAAACAAAAGCCCAGGACCAGATGGCTTCACAGGAGAATTCTATCAAACATTTAGAGGAAAGCTAATACCTATCCTTCTCAAACTCTTCCAAAACACAGCAGAGGGAGGAACATTCCCAAACTCATTCTACAAGCCCACCATCACCCTGATACCAAAACCAGACAAAGATGTCACAAAAAAAGAAAACTACGGGGCAATGTCACTGATGAACATAGATGCAAAAATCCTCAATAAAATACTATCAAACAGAATCCAACAGCACATTAAAAGGATCATACACCATGATCAAGTGGGGTTTATCCCAGGAATGCAAGGATTCTTCAATATATGCAAATCAATCGATGTGATACACCATATTAACAAATTGAAGGAGAAAAACCATATGATCATCTCAATAGATGCAGAGAAAGCTTTCGACAAAATTCAACACCCATTTACGATAAAAACTCTCCAGAAAGTAGGCATAGAGGGAACTTACCTCAACATAATAAAGGCCATATATGACAGGCCCACAGCCAACATCATCCTCAATGGTGAAAAACTGAAACCATTTCCACTAAGATCAGGAACAAGACAAGGTTGCCCACTCTCACCACCATTATTCAACATAGTTTTGGAATTTTTTGCCACAGCAATCAGAGAAGAAAAAGAAATAAAAGGAATCCAAATCGGAAAAGAAGAAGTAACGCTGTCACTGTTTGCAGATGACATGATACTATACATAGAGAATCCTAAAGATGCTACCAGAAAACTACTAGAGCTAATCAATGAATTTGGTAAAGTAGCAGGATACAAAATTAACACACAGAAATCTCTTGCATTCCTATACACTAATGATGAAAAATCTGAAAGTGAAATTAAGAAAACACTCCCAGGGGCTTCCCTGGTGGCGCAGTGGTTGGGAGTCCGCCTGCCGATGCAGGGGACACGGGTTCGTGCCGTGGTCCGGGAGGATCCCATGTGCCGCGGAGCGGCTGGGCCCGTGAGCCATGGCCGCTGGGCCTGCACGCCCGGAGCCTGTGCTCCGCAATCGGAGAGGCCACAGCAGTGAGAGGCCCGTGTACCGCAAAAAAAAAAAGAAAAGAAAAGAAAAGAAAACACTCCCATTTACCATTGCAGCAAAAAGAATAAAATACCTAGGAATAAACCTAAGGAGACAAATGACCTGTATGCGGAAAATTATGACACTGATGAAAGAAATTAAAGATGATACAAATAGATGGAGAGCTATACCATGTTCTTGGACTGGAAGAATCAACATTGTGAAAATGACTATAGTACCCAAAGCAATCTACAGATTCAGTGCAATCCCTATCAAACTACCACTGGCATTTTTCACAGAACTAGAACAAAAAATTTCACAATTGCTATGGAAACACAAAAGACCCCGAACAGCCAAAGCAATCTTGAGAAAGAAAAACAGAGCTGGGGGAATCAGGCTCCCAGACTTCAGACTATACTACAAAGCTACAGTAATCAAGACAGTATGGTACTGGCACAAAAACAGAAATATAGATCAATGGAACAGGATAGAAAGCCCAGAGGTAAACGCACGCACATATGGTCACCTTATCTTTGATAAAGGAGGCAAGAATATACAGTGGAGAAAAGACAGCCTCTTCAATAACTGGTGCTGGGAAAACTGGACAGGTACATGTAAAAGTATGAAATTAGAACACTCCCTAACACCCTGCACAAAAATAAACTCAAAATGGATTAAAGAGGGCTTCCCTGGTGGCGCAGTGGTCGAGAGTCTGCCTGCTGATGCAGGGGACATGGGTTCGTGCCCCGGTCCGGGAAGATCCCACATGCCGCGGAGCGGCTGGGCCTGTGAGCCATGGCCGCTGAGCCTGTGCGTCCGGAGCCTGTGCTCCGCAACAGGAGAGGCCACAGCAGTGAGAGGCCCGCGTACCGCAAAAAAAAAAAAAAGGATTAAAGACCTAAATGTAAGGCCAGACACTATCAAACTCTTAGAGGAAAACAGGCAGAACACTCTATGACATAAATCACAGCAAGATCCTTTTTGACCCACCTCCTAGAGAAATGGAAATAAAAACAAAAATAAACAAATGGGACCTAATGAAACTTAAAAGCTTTTGCACAGCCAAGGAAACCATAAACAAGACGAAAAGACAACCCTCAGAATGGGAGAAAATTTTTGCAAATGAAGCGACAGACAAAGGATTAATCTCCAAAATTTACAAGCAGCTCATGCAGCTCAATATCAAAAAAAAAAACAACCCAATCCAAAAATGGGCAGAAGACCTAAATAGACATTTCTCCATAGAAGATATACAAATTGCCAACAAACACATGAAAGGATGCTCAACATCACTAATCGTTAGAGAAATGCAAATCAAAACTACAGTGAGGTATCACCTCACACCGGTCAGGATGGCCATCATCAAAAATCTACAAACAATAAATGCTGGAGAGAGTGTGGAGAGAAGGGAACCCCTCATACACTGTTGGTGGGAATGTAAATTGATACAGCCACTATGGAGAACAGTATGGAGGTTCCTTAAAACCTAAAAATAGAACTACCATACGACCCAGCAATCCCACTACTGGGCATATACCCTGAGAAAACCATAATTCAAGAAGAGTCATGTACTACAATGTTCATTGCAGCTCTACTTACAACAGCCAGGACTGGAAGCAACCTAAGTGTCCATCAACAGATGACTGGATAAAGAAGATGTGGCACATATATACAATGGAATATTACTCAGCCATAAAAAGAAACGAAATTGAGTTATTTGTAGTGAGGTGGATGGACCTAGAGTCTGTCATACAGAGTGAAGTCAGTCAGAAAGAGAAAAACAAATACCATACGCTAACACATATATATGGAATCTTAAAAAAAAAAATGGTCATGAAGAACCTAGGGGCAAGATGGGTATAAAGACGCAGACCTACTAGAGAATGGACTTGAGGACACCAGGAGGGGGGAGGGTAAGCTGGGACAAAGTGAGAGAGCGGTAGTGTATATATGGACATATATACATTACCAAATGTAAAATAGATAGCTAGTGGGAAGCAGTCGCGTAGCACAGGGAGGGCAGCTCAGTGCTTTGTGACCAGCTAGAAGGGTGGGATAGGGAGTGAGACTCAAGAGCAAGGAGATATGGGGATATATGTATATGTATAACTGATTCACTTTGTTATAAAGCAGAAACTAACACACTGCTGTAAAGCAATTATACTCCAATAAAAATGTTAAAAAAAAAAAACCAATGCAGCCTAAATAAATAAATTTATTATTTTTTTTAAATTAAGTCTATTTAAAAAATCAGTTCCACACATATTAACATAAAATCACTTGAAGAGTTGGGGAGTTCTAGCTTCATATCAGCTCTATATGAATCGACAGTGGAATGCAATGGAAATATAAGAAAAATACCATCTTGAGCTTTATTAACAAAGAACTACAGTATCCAGATTCAAAGTCTACTCAGTCCAGAGCTGGTCACTTTTGTCTGTCTTCTCCCACTAGAATATAGCCTCATGAGGGTAGATCCTTTGTCTGTCATGTTCACCGTTATGTTTCCAGAGCCTAAACAGTGCCTGGCACAGAGTAGGTGCTCAACAAATATTTGTTAAATGAATGAATAAATGAATGATTAAAAAAGGTCAAAGAATGAACCTTACTCCAATGCCAATGGGCAATCCACTAGCTTCAAAGATTATACTCCCTAATGGTGATTATTCTGTAATAAAATCATTTTTAAATTCTAATGCATGTTTTATGAGTCCTGATTTTTAAAGGGTGAATGAAAGGATAGCTAGAATCTAGAAAAGTGTATCTGTGGCTGGCTGGCAGGCACTTCCATGCAGTGTGCCTTCTGCTCAGGCAGTTTCACATTGACATTGTTCACTTCACAACCAGACCTTCCACATCAGAATGGTACAGCCAGAAGGAGGGAACTTGATGTTCAAAGCTAAAGGATGAGGAGAATTCTATTTAATCATAATTTGGAGAAGACTATTCCAGAGAAGAAATGTTTATAGGACCAGACTCTCCTAGAGGGTTGAAAACACAGCCAAATACTCTGTCCCTTTTCCAAATGCTCCAAACCATACTGAATAACCGAACAAAATACAATCTCTTGAGTTGAAATCTAGGTAAATAAGTAGATTTCTAGATCTTTAGCATACAGAGTAAGAGACCTGTGGATCTGTAAGGAATTATTAATATTCTCTACCTGATAATGCGTAAGAGTAGCCTATATATACTTAGAGAGATCTTGATGTGGTCCAAGGCCTCACAAGTCCTTGCAAAAGAAGTTCTTCCCAACAACTAACTTGAATTCTCCCTGCTACATTTGCAGCCTACTTTTGTCTTAATGCCTGGACCCAAAAGACATGCCCTGGAAAGCATTTCTCAAGTCCCCTCTGAGGTTCACTCTTAATCCATCTTCCCCTTCATCACTTTTGACTGTTCTCCTCTGGCAGGCCCCCAGGTCTCCACGTCATGTCTGAGCTCTGTTTCCCAGAGGGCCAAGACACTTCCTTAACAGAAGCTACAAGTACTGCCTGGCACACTAGCTCAGCCATTATACTCAGGTCCTTCACTTTATTTTTTAAAAAAAGAAGAAGCAGAAAGCATACTTACTAATACAGGCTAAGGTGGTCCAGCTGACTGTGCATGTGGATGGGGTAGGTCTCTGCCAGGTGAATCAGCTTTTCTATTGCTTCATAGATGAAAATAATGCAAATCAGGGAGGCAAACGCTTCTTCAGTGAAGCGGGTAATGTAGCAGACAAGGGAACTGGCGTCAGTTGCCACAAGGACAATACACAGGAAGGCGGTCCACAGTCCGATACAAGCTCGCAGGGAGAGGTATGAAAGAGCATAGTCTCTGAAACAAAACCAAAGTTCATCAAAAATCAGGGGTGGATGGCATTACATTCTGACCCATTGCATTGGAGGCAAAGGGTCAGAAACGTGGTTAGTTCATCTCTTATTATCACTTCCAGTACTGCAACCCAGTTTGTCCCTAATTCTGACTGCACTTCACTCCTGAAGGCTGCCCTGGGATGGCATGACAAAGATTTGCTTTATGGGTGGTATTTGCCACAGCAAGGACAGAGACAGTGGAGGAGGTGGAAGCTGTCCGCCACACACTTCTGCCATCACTGCCCGACGTGATTAAGATCCTATTCTTGCAGTTAAGAAAAAAGAGCTGGCCCTTGTGGACATACTGTATAGCACAGGGAACTCTACCTAATGCACTGTGGTAACCTAAATGGGAGGGAAGTCCAAAAGGGAGCGGGTATCTGTATGCGCATGGCTGATTCATTTTGTTGTGCAGTGAAGGCTAACACAACAGTGTAAAGCAACCCTACTCCAATAAAAAGTAATAAAATAAAAAAAATGGACTGGAAATGGAAATGGAGGAGTTTGGATTAGCTAGGGAAAGTGTTTTTAAAGATAAAAAGTCAAGACTTCAATAGTGGTTGAAGGACATTAATAAAGCTCTTTAAGGCCAAGAGATCTGCTATTTTAGGCATGGTCCTACCTGGGGGCAGGGCAACAGACCAAACAATGCTCTTTGCCTACTTACACTCACCTAGGACCCTGACATTCAATCCTAACAGCACACTAACACATCCAGATAGAGTTTTCAGAAAACCAAATGTCTTACTTGCAGAATTTGAACAAAATCTTTTCAAACACAAGCACTGGCCCAGTACTTCCAAGGATGGTGAGAGCCTGTCCGGCAAACAAGGAATAGGCAATCCCAGTCATGGAGGCTCCAAACAAGGATTCAATTGCACTCTGAGAGGGGAAGAAAAGATTATCCCTGAGTCCACAGCCCGTCTGCAGTGAGTGATGCAGGCTTATGTGCAGCCCCAACTCAGCACTCCGGTGTGCCTGACAAGCCATTTGCTTGCATTTCGTCTTAGCAAGAGTGATGTGTACACAGTCTAATCCTCCTGTAAATGGATACCACTTTGATAATTCAGGTGCCCAAATCCATCCACATGTGATTCCTTAACTAAGTCCTGTTCTGCATGACTCAATTCAGTATTTATAAATATACATAGAAAAGCACAATGATACCATTCACACTACAGGCTGTCATACAGAGTCACCTTAAATCTTATTTGCATATGACATTGATATATCATTTTCCATCCTTGGGGCAATGGGCAATGCAACTGGGCAATCAGTTACTGAAATTGATATTCAAGCAGAAGAGGGTCTGTTCTAAAGGGAGAGCTGTGCTGCTGGCTGGCATGAGGTCAGAAGACCACAGTAATTCAGTAGGAAGAATCCAATCTCCTCAGTCCTCGCCCAGGGAACTTTCCCCCCGCAGTGGACTTGGCTGCCATCATAAAATTTTTACTCTTGTTTGGGACCATGAGAAGTGGTTAAAAGTTCTTACTATGCGCCCCTCAGTGGCTTCTCCGAGCAATCCCCCAAAGGTGATGACAGGTGACATGCAGGCACAGTACAGGAACAGAAAGGAGGCCAAACACTGTAAGCTGAGTGCATCCCGGTAGTCGCTCCAGTACCAGGGGGCCTTCCGCTTGATGTCCAGCACCAAGCCCCCAAACAGCCTGCGGAAACATGGCAGACAGGCCTCTAACGCAGTCCCTCTCCCAGGAAAGCGTGTCAACAGCACACATCTGAAAGCACTTCAGATGTGCTCTGAATTAGAGGTAATATTTTGGCTTCAATGTGACCCCAAGTTCAAGAGATCTCTCTGGGGCCAGCACGGATTCTATCTGCAACCAATCGCATGAGTTCGAATGATTATCCCAAGCATAAAAGGAATTAATTTGGGTGTGCATATTACCCATTCAGTAAACAGTTCCCAAAATTCAACAGGAAATTAAGTATTAGCTTCAAACTTCAAGTTCTGAGATGTTAGGAAGAAAGGTACAAAAGCATCAGGGTATTAAAATTGTTAGTTTTATTATACATTTTCTAGATAAAAAGCCCCTATCACATGCACTTTCTTACTCTGAACAACTACCCACCTTACTCTTGAGAAATTAGCATAATAATTCATTCATGCAGTTGACAAGTAGTAGCAGATACTTCATGCCAGGCACTGTGCCAGGTATTGGAGATGCAGCAGTAGCAAGGCAAACACAGCCCTTCTCTCTAGGACCAACAATCTAGTGCAGGGGACAGGCAGTGTTGTGAGGGAGCAAATGGCAGCAAAGAACAGGGACGGGCATTGCAGTGGGGACTGGAGAATGAACCAGGAGTTAGCCAGATGAGGCAGCGAGGCTGGCATGGATGACACCTAGGGATGAGAGCGCATGGCGGGCTCAAGGTGCTGAGTTATGGCTGGATAAGACAGTGTGAGGGGCAAAAACCAATAGACAAAGCTGGAGATGCTGGAAAAGCTGGGTCACAAAGGCCTTGTAAAAAAGGAATTAGAACTTGATCCCAATTATGTGTCAAGTACTGAAGGACTGTAAACAGGGAAGCAGCGTAAGTAAGCAGGCATTCTGGAAGGATCCCTCTGATGGGGGTGTAATGAGTGGAACGTAGGGCAAGACAGGAGGCTGTGGATTGGAAAGAGGAGAAGTGTGTGTATTCAAGGGCTAATCAGGAGGCAGAATTAACAGGACTTGGTGGCAGGACCTCAGGACCCCTCTCCACTTCCCAAGCATGAGACAGATGGAGAGCAAGGTGTCCTACACCAAGGAGGAGGAGTATTCCCAGACTGGGGCACTTTTGCTAAGAGTGGAATCGCTGCACCCGGGTAAAAGCTGTTAGGTGAGTAACAAAGAGAGCCATTCAGCGTTCTACAGGACAAATTACCTAGTTTCTTCTACACATGAATGACATAGGAAGAAAAAGGAGGAGAGCTGTTACAGAATGGGAACATAAAAACCAAATGCAAACCTCCATTGGATCCTATGCCAAACAAATGAACTCTAAAAAGATGTCGCTAAGACAACCACAAAAAGGTGAATATGGACTGAGCATGAGACAATTTAAAGAATTATTGTTAATTTTGTTAGATTTCATAATGGCATAATAGCCATTTTTCAAAATGTCCTTATCGGACAGGGATACCTGCTCAAGTAGTTACAGGGGAAATGACATGCTACTGGTGATGTGGTTTAAAATAATCTAGAAAACAAAAACAAAACAATTAAGTGGGAGAGAAATAGATGAAACAAGATTGGCAAAATGTTGATAACTATTGATGGTCACGTGGGGGGTTCATTACACTGTCCTCTCTTCTTGTTTATGTTTGAAATTTTCTATAATAAAAAACTAAAAAAACAAAAACAAAAAACCGAGCTACTCTCTCATGAAAGGAGGCTTGGCTAGCTCCTTCTTTCTCTTTGCCCTGTGTCACACAAGGCCTGGGACCTGTATGCCCGGGGAGAAGGCCCAGGCAGCTCTCTTTCTCCATTCAAAAGCACATGCTGTTCTGTTAGACCCACTTGCTCTTTTCCTCTGGTTTGAGGGGCACAGTTGGGATTCATCCTTCTTCACCTTACAGCAGTAACATCACAATCTGGGTCTGGGTTTAGGGGAGAAAGGCAAAGCCAGCCTTGTGACCTGCTTTGGTTTTAGCCTGTCTAGCAAACCTGAGGTAAGGAGCCATCCATAGGGTCTAACCTAGAGCATAAGCGTTCCGCCTCAGGGTTTGGGACCAAGGTTACAGTCTGTAATAAAATGTCACTTGGTCCTGCTTTCTCCTCTGAGTGGATAGCCCCTCAAGGACCTTACGGGCAACCGTGATTAGTCTGGGGCAAGATTCAAGTGTTTCTAGGTCCTTAGCCAACATAGCATCTTTAGTACCGTGTGAGTATCACCTCCCAATCACCAGTGACCTTCCTCTGAAGGGTATTATTCTGGGAGAATTACCTTCTACAGTAATGAGCCTCACCCTATGATGCTGCCATGATTGGTCCTCCTGGATGTGGGAGGCTCATTATTCAGGGAGGAGTGTCTGTGAGTAACGGGCAAAAGATTTATGTGAAACGGACGGATGAGAAGCCACAGAAAGGAAGGACATCTGTCTGCCTAGTGATTGAAAGGAGAGAGAAAAGATCTGAGGCTCCTATTGATGGTATAAATTAACAGAATGATTTCCGAATACTGTTTATGGCGTCAGCCTCATCCCTCACTCACGCAGACCGCAACAGCACATCTAGCACAGATAGTAATCAGACGTGGATGCTTCCCTCCACGTTTGGGACTCCCTTTCCCTTTCAACACTACCCTTGGTGTTCAAGTTGGGGTGGGGGGGGATGGGCAGGAGGCACACAGGGATATGAATTTAAGCTTGATGCAAGAAAGGACTTACCCGTGTAGAGGGTCCCTAGGCTCTGGTGCACTGACTTAGGAAGCCCTCTCAGGAGGGCTTTAGGGACAGGCCAGCCATCCATTTGTCTGCTGTGCTTTGGAAGAAACCTGTTTGAAGTGTGGGGGGCGATCATCGAGATAGCAGCTCCTGATTCTTCTCTTTCATCAACCCTTCCCAGACGTGGCCTCCCCAGTGAGGTACACAAATCTACCTTGGAAAACCCCTTTGCACAGTATCCTCTCTGCCATGAAGCTTCTGGCCTCGGAACACTCTAGTCAGACTTTCCTCTTCGTTCTATGTGGGAATGCCTTGGCATCATGGCCTATGTCAACATCAGGGAGGCCCAAGACACTGTCTCAGCCCTGGCTTGGCAGGTCAGATCATACACAACTCAGACCGTTCTCAACTTTGCCTCCTTTCCCATCTTCTTAGAGCCTACACTACCGCATCTTAAATACCTCTCCATCCGACAAGGATGGTACCCCCAGGTTGTGCCCCACCTCAGAGAAACACAGCTAAAGGTATGAAGAATTATAAAGCCCAGGCTAACGCATCTTTACTCGGTGAAGTCCAGGAAGGTCCAGAAAATTCTAGGATGCCCACCTGCAGGGGAAGGTTCACGTTCACCCCTACGTAATTTGAGATTGGGAAAAGAGCCAGAGCTGGCATGAACTACGATCCCCAATATGAGCATTAGGTCACCTGGACTAAAAGGCTACAAGGGGAGGAAGGTCATGTGTCTTGAGGACTGAGGAAAACTTCCGGAGCTCAGGAAGAGGCAGCATCTCCCACAGTAAGCCGAGTGAGGCTCTGAGTCCAGATGACCCTTCCTTTCAGCTTTGTCAATTCCAGCAGCTCCTCACTCAACATTATGGGAGAACTTCCTCAAACCCCATTTGAGTTTGTGAGTAAAGGTACCTGGGGTTGCTGATTAAGTGTATGTCGGTCCTGGCTCTACGGGATTTTCTTTTGGGATGATAGGCACCATTTCCAAGATTCTATAACTGTTGAGATCCAATCTAATGAGCTCCCAAACCCCCATGTGGAATTGACTATAAGTGACTGCCCGCCTAGTTTATTCTCCTCTTTCTGACACCGAAAGAAAGATGAGATCTCACCTCTGCATGGATTATGTGTTTGAAGGAAAGCTGTTGGCTTTACAGTCAAAAGGATAAATCATAACTCTGAAATTCTATCAAATCCAAACCCAAGACCCTTCCCTTAAAAAACACCATCTTGGGCTTCCCTGGTGGCGCAGTGGTTGAGTGTCCGCCTGCCGATGCAGGGGACGCGGGTTCAGGCCCCGTTCCGGGAGGATCCCACATGCCGTGGAGCGGCTGGGCCCGTGAGCCATGGCCGCTGAGCCTGCGCGTCCGGGGCCTGTGCTCCGCAGCAGGAGAGGCCACAGCAGTGAGAGGCCTGCGTACCGCAAAAAAAAAAAAAAAAACCACCACCTTAGGACTTCCCTGGTGGTGCAGTGGTTAAGAATCCGCCTGCTAATGCAGGGGACACGGGTTCGAGCCCTGGTCCGGGAAGATCCCACATGCCGCGGAGCAACTAAGCCCATGCGCCACAACTACTGAGCCTGTGCTCTAGAGTCCGCGAACCACAACTACTGAAGCCCTCGCACCTAGAGCCCGTGCTCCGCAACAAGAGAAGCCACCGCAGTGAGAGGCCTGCGCACTGCAACGAAGAGTAGCCCCCGCTCGCCGCAAGTAGAGAAAGCCCACACGCAGCAATGAAGACCCAACGCAGCCAAAAATAAATAAATAAATAAATTTTAAAAAAACACCACTTCATCTAAGACAGTCTCAATCCTGGAAACTATTCTAAAGACAGATGCTTCCTTCGAACTGCTTCTCAATACCAGGCCTCCCCATCCAATTTGGACCCCTTCCAACTGTAAAGAAAATGTGAAACTTACTCTTGGAGCTTGCTCCCTCTTTTCAGTGACCCCTTCCATCAAAAGGCTCCTCCTTTCCTCCGGTGATCCCTCCCCAGAGCCCAGTTATCCTTCCCCGCCCTCTAATACATTCCTTCCACCAGATGCATACTGCTGGTTAAGTGCCATTCTCTCCTGCTTCTCAGTCTCCTCTCCTTTCTCTCCCTGAATTTCCAAGAATGCAAAACTAAATCGCTCTCCACAATTAAAAAAAAAACAACCTTGAGTTTCCATTAGGCAGGGCACTGAGGATAGGGAAATAAGGAAAGCAACTTCAAGCAAGGAGGAAAAAATAAGGTGAAAGCAATAGAATAGAGGACAGTGAAAGCTCCTTTCCATCATCTGAGTCCTGTCCTGGGAATCTCCGCCCAACAGATCCTTCTTAGACATAAGCACAACTTACAGAGCCAGAGCCATAGACTGAACCTTCTCCCACAATCTGGGGGACACCTCTGGATGCCACTCCAACCCCAAATACCATCCTCTTCTACTGCCTCCCTGCCTGGAACATAAAGCCTCCCAGCCTGGGGACCTGCTGTCCTCACCTACCATGGAGAACCTCCTCCTTGGACATCTGTCCTAAAATCTGGGCCCAAAAGAGTAGGTTGCCTATTCTGAGACACACACCTAAAATAGTACCTATTTCCCCACCTCAAGGGGTTTCTTAACTTAACCATTCAATATTTATCCATACCTTGTCCATTCATGCTACAGAACAGACATCATTCTAAAAGCATTCATTTACTCATTCATTCATTCACCAGATATTAACTGAGTGCCTACTCTGTGTAGGGCACTGTGCTGGGTGCTAGGAATATAATGGGGTCCCTGCCCTTATGGAGCAAACATTCTGGCAGGAAAGACATCAAATCAATAAATAGTAATAAAGCATGATCAGGACTATAACAGGTGGCTGGGGGGAGGGTGGCAGGTAGGCAAGGGACAGAGCTCAAAGCTGGGACACCACCTAGCAGGAACACCTAACCTCCTCTAAAGAGGGTCCTGCAAGGCTCTCCAAAGGAAGTGACACCTAAGCTGCGTCAAAGGATAAGAAGCAGTCAGCCAGGAAATGAGGAAGGGGACAAGTGTTCAAATCAGAGGGAACGTGTTCTGTCTTCCCTCCTGGGGCAAGGCCAGGAGGGGAGACAGAACATGTTAGGTGGTTTGAGAAATTTGAATGAATGAATATAATATTTGATATATTTGTAATACTTATAGTCAGTGGTTCCATTTGAAAAGTAATTCCCAGCCAATAAAGATACTACAGAGAAGAAGGCTGAAAGTAAAGAGGATGCCTCATTCCTTTATACAACTTCTGTCCGGTAAGCAGTATCAGCTGTGAAACATTCCAGAACTTACCGCCCAGTGCGTTGAAGTTCTGGCCCGCTGTGGCCCCCATGTGGTTCCGGTTCTATGTGGCAAACATTTCCATTTGGAACTCCAGGCATTTTCCTTTTCTCCTTTTAACAGAAGACCGCAAAATTAACAAACTCAGCCCTGTATTCTGTCTTTCCTGCTGGGGGCGGGGGTGGGGGGTGGGGGTGGGGGGTGGTGATGAGAAAATCCAAAAGCAGCCCCAAAATAGCCAATTCTTTGTTATAGCTTTCAAATGCATTTACTGATTTGGAGGCGTTTACTGACTTTCCTGAAAAAAAAAAAAAATTTCTCCTCCTCTCTGCTGATACCTAACTGTCTCACCCAGAGACGGAAAAGTGGAGGCTTTGGCATCAGATGTGACCTAAGTTCAAGTTTCAAATCTGTGTGTAATCTTTACCTTAAAACCTTGAAGATGGTTTTTTTATTCCTCATTTGTAAAACAAAGAACAACAATACCTATATGGAGATGTTACCGGGAGGTTGAATTAGCATATGTAAAGCACTTGGCCTGGGGACTAGTGTACAGTAGAAGTTCCCTTCCATCTTTAACCTCTCAAAAAAAGTGTGAGGGACTCTATTTGCTCTCTCTATACAACTACCTCTTTTCATTTAATGGCTTCATTCATGATATGCTCCCAAGAAATGTCCTCTCCTCTCCTCTCCGCCATTCTACATCAATCCTTCAAAAGTTGGCTTAAAATTCATCCCAGGGTAATCCTGACTGGCCTCACCACACCTGAGCCAATCTATGTTACTGCACATTCATATTTTATTACTGTTCTGACATGCTAGATGCCCAGAAACAGAACCACATCTCAACTTATTTAGCATACACCCTCACGGTCTCTGCTTTGTCCATGGTGTGCACTCAGTAAGCGACACTAAGCCACCACTGGCTCATGTGCATACATTACCTGGGAAGGGACGTTTTTGGGTGGCTCAATTCTAATGGAGGGGTCCCACTCCCCTGGAGGCAGCACCGTCACCTGGTCTAGGAACTCGTCAATCCCCGCCAGGAGATCATCCCGCTCTTTCGCCTTATATGCCACGTCATGAAAAATCTACAGAGAAGAAAAATGTCCTCAGGAAAACTAAAAGTCACTTTACTTAAAACAATTACCAGTGGAGATGGTGAAAGATGAATAAAACCTCTTGATTTTTATCTCTGTCATGGGGATCTGAAATGTAGATAACGTTAGCACTTAGAGAAGTGCAAGGATAAAACAATAAAAAAAAGAATCTAAAGATGAGATGAGTCAAAAAGAACTAAATATATGTCTATTAGTATAGAAAGAGATAAGATGACTCCAAAGTTTTATAATTCTGTTATCTCTTCAAAGAATGGAACAAAAGCCAAGATGCATGAGAAAGAATGGAACAAAAGCCAAGATGCATGAGGAATTTTCCTGATCATAATGTGTAGAAAAAACTGCATGGAATTCCTCTGAAAGGTTCCTCATATGCCTCCAATATGCCTCCGAGCCAAAGACAGCTGATAAAACACAGCCCACGCCCCTCTGCCTGCTAAGACAGAGGCCTCTTCAAGGCCTTACTTTGCAACTTACCTGAGCAGCACAGTCCTCAGCAGGGATGCAGTGGGGGTTCAGGACCACGGCAGCCGAAGCGTCTAGTCACCCTGGTACATTCACATGACAGATGCCGAGAGCATCCCCCTGACCTTTATACTAACCGGTCTCATTTACGTGAAATGGGGGTGAGGTTTCCTTATGTAAATAGCTTGGATGTATTTAATTAACCATCCTCTAGATCTAGAAAGTTAAGTCAGCCTTAATATCTTTCTCTCTAGGTATCCTACTTGGCAAAAATTATTTTCCCAGAGAAAGATTTCTCTGCATCCTTGATTATTCAAAAAGCGAGAGATGACAGAGGAAGAAAAATCCCCCAGAGGGCTTGGTCCTCAGAGACGTGACCTGTACTGCTTTCCAGCAAACATCACGATTATAATTATTTTATCCCCAATGACTAGCACAATGCCTGGCACAGAGTAAATGCTCAATAAACATTTACAAGACGAATGCATGAAAAGCAGAAGGGGTGTGCGTACCTCATCTGTCATGATGGTGGCCATGGATCTGCCAATCTCATGGTACTGCTGACCTTTCCCTACTGGACCCAGTAGGATAAACAAAAATCTGGCAACACACAAAAAGGATTAAATTATGTAAGTAAATATAAAGAAGTGGCATCTTTCCTCTCTAAACAGCAGAACATTTCTCTTTCCTATCAAACAGAAATCATCACAGTACCTTCAATAAAAGGAGACAGACTAATGACGGAGCAATACGAGTAGCCTTGACCTAATAGCTCCACTGTAGGCATTGGAAGCCACCTGTACAACTCATTCAATAATGTGATTATAATTCTCAGGGTTTCCGTAGACACAATTCCTTACTATAGGAAGGACATTTTTTCAAAACGTGGCATTGTAGTGCAAATTCAGGGTTATCTGAATCTCATTCATTGCTCTAATAAGAAAATGATGGGGAGAGGAGAGGGATAAAGCAGTTGAAATGATCAAGCCCTGTAGAGGAGTCTAAATTGTGTCCCGGACATCTGAATACTCTGTAATTAATGGGGCCCTGAATCACCTGAATCACCACCTTCAGAGCGCATGAATAGCCTTTTGAACAAATGTGGACATACTTGCAAACCAAACAAATCCTGCCGGAACTGTGGAAAGAGACATCAATACCTTTGGTCAGAGACGTTTCCCTGGGATACAGCTTGGCAGAACAGGGAGAGCAAGACAGGCTTCCCATCCCAGCAAGCAAGTGGCCCTTGAACACTCTTTGGTTCTCCATTTCCAAGGTCATAGAAACTGAACCGTCAGAGCCTTAAAAGTCTTACAATTCTTCCGCACAGAGGTTGATCAAATATACCCCAGTTTTCTGAGATCATTGCTGAATTTTAAACAGCATTCCCCAAATCAATGAATCCTCCATTTTGGCATTAGCTGGTTTCTTCCACCAGAGCACACACAAACCTGCACACCAGACGGAACGCACTGAGATTTGCGGTCCAGGTCTTTACCTTGTTGGGATGGGCACTTCTGTCAGGCCCGAGAGAAGGACTGCCGGAGACAGCCTCACAAAGGCGACAACGGGGCGGCCCAGAGAGTCCACCTCTCCAACCAGGACATTCGAGGCCTCTGCCCCACTGGGAATTTTCTTCATGAAATGAAGGTCGACCTGAAAATCCAAGAACCCCCTGACAGTGTGGGAGCCATCACCTCACGCATCCATCACCCTCCTCATAACTGACATTCATAAATCATTTTTGATTTAACACGTTTTCTCATACTACTTCACTTGATCCTTACAATAGCTCTGTAAGGTCTAATTAGCCTCACTTTTTATTTTAAAAAATGAATGGAGCCACTGAGACCCAGAGAAGTGAAGTTGACTTGCCCAGGACGACAGAGCTTCTAAGAGAATTTAAATCCAGGGGCTCTGATTTGAATTCCATTACACCATGCCTCCCCAAAGAAGAATGTTTTTGAAGCTCCAGGTCAAATTGTTTCCATTTTAAAATACTGGAATGCTTTGTCGGAGGTTTCAGGGAGCCTTATGAGCTGAGAAGTGACGTGACACTGTCCGCATTTTGGAAGGACAGCGTCGGGGAGAGACCAGAGCAAGGAGAGGCTGGCGGCAGGGAGATCACGGTTTGAGCCGGAAGCTGCAGGGGGCCCTGCTCCTGCGGGAGGCCTCGGACACCAAGCCACAGTCCCCAAGAAGAGTTTCAACCACAAAGTAGTTTTAGGAGACAGTAGCAAAGATACTGCTTCTGCAGAACCCTTGGAGGCTAAGAAGGAGCTACTGGAGAGCAGGTATCAGAAAATAGTTCTGAAACACCAGGAGGTGTGTGGCAGGGAGGATTATTAGTGGCTAGTGGGTTTCAGCATGTTGAATCTGGGGAACAAGCTGATGAGTCAGAGAGGTCTGGGCTGGAGAAGGAAGAAGACATGAGCAGATAGATGGGCCTCCTTTTCTGCAGAAGGGACTCTGGTCCTGGAGAAAGGGTGTTGAAATGCCAAAGCTTATCCAGCTTCCAGCAATGAGACTCTGGGTTCCACTAGAGATCTGCTTAGGCCTGTAAGCCAACTTCCACGTCTCTGCTCACCTTGCTTAAGTCCACGGGACTGTGTTCACAATTCATTCCATTTTTTACTTCAAGACTTGTAGTTGGAACGGACTGAGGAGACACAGTCTGACCTATTTGGAGAAAATCAAACAGAATTCTCCGAGTCCTGCCCTTTCCCCCTTTGACACGCCCCGTCCATCATCAGCTGGCTATGACTATCTCCTGCAAAGTCCACACAGAGAAGTGGTCCAAATGACTATGAAGCAAGGACCCACACACACCTATCTCCTTACCTACCAGTTAGCAGTAAAGGGAGGAACAGAGGTCTTCCTACTCCTGCACCCTCTTCCTGAACCATCTGTGATCCTCTTTTCTTCCTCTATTAAAGGCAGTAATCCTTAACCAGGAGTGCACACCATAAAGTCCTAGGGAGAACTTTTCAAAAACTTAGACTCCCAGGCACATCCCCTGCACACTGTGATTCAGTAAATGTGGGGACAAGGAGACCAGCATAGATTCGGCCTCAGAAAAGGAAACTAGTCAGCAGCTGAAATTCACTGAATGTTTACAACCCACCAGGCACCTGGCTCCAGGGCTTTACATGGATTAATTTATTGAAGCCTCACTGTAGACTGAGGAAGCAGATCTCACTATTATCCTTATTCTACAGAAGAGAAAGTAAGACTTAAAGAGGTTTCGGAGGTTGCCCAAGGTCACACACTTTGCAAAAGGTGAAGTCAGAATCTCCAGCCGGGACATCTGACTCAAGAGTTGACACTACTGCATTTTGCCTCCCTAATCTAAGACATTGGTTTACTTCTAAAAAGCTCCAGTGGAACTTCTCTGGCCCCGAATTATCCCTAATGTGGCTACCTCCCCAAAGCCACATCAGTTCTGAGGCCATTCTGGGGCACCATCTTCTCCGCCGGGGTCCACTGAGATCTATCTGAGGCATGCATCCCTAGTGCCACAAGAGATGACCGTCACCAGCCCCAGCCACCCATCGTGCCTATCCACCAAAAAGGACTGTGTCTAAGTGAGCATGAAAGCATATTAGAGAAATACAGCCCCTACCCTCTAGTAACTTAGCATCTCCAACTAGTTCCTAAATGTCTTATTAATCAAAAGAGAAAACAGTTACTCCTAATAATCTTACCATGTTTATCCATTGAATGTGGATCAGACTGTTTCTTGCCAACCTCAGCAAAGGAGCGAACAATGGGGATGAGGTTATTTCTCTTCTTTTCATTCTGATGATGATGCTTTTTGAGAAGGGCTTCCCGTACTTTAACCCTCATGCTGTCATTCAGGTCACTGAACAGTTCCTGCTGGTCCAGGATCAGGTCTGGAAAGCAGGTGCTAACATGAACACTCAAACTGATGGTCAGTGAACCCAAAGAGACCAAGGTCAAGTGGGGTGAGGGGCAAGGGACAAGGAGTAGGAGAGGCAGTTCTACCAGGGTCAGTGATGTACAGTCTCCGCTTCAGTGCCTGAAAGAGCTGTTTGATGATAGCAGCTGTGACACATTATACGTTATTCATGTAACAAATCATTATTATTAGAAATGGAAACTATTGAGCATTTAACATGTGCCAGGAACGACACTCTGAACTTTTTACATAATTATCTAATCTAATCCTTATAAAAAACCCTGAGAACTAGGTGGCATTATAACAATTTTTACAGATCAGGAAACTGAGGCCCGAACATTACAAAATTCCCCAAGGTTTCACATCTAGTAAGTTGCACAGCTGGGAGTCAAACCCAAGACTGTCTGACTCAAAAATCCACATTATTACCATTTTGTTCTGTCATCTGCCAAAGTTCCTCTACGTTCCCTTTCTCAGAGATTTTAACATTGCTGTGATTGTCAAGAGAAACTATAACTGTAGAACTCCAAATGACTATGTAAAAGTGGAACTTCCAAGAATCATTAAGCTGTTCTTGATTAAGTACCCCACGTGATTACCACCAAGCATCAACCTTTACCTGCCAAGCCTGGCAGAACTGAGGGGGGAAAAATCCCAATACCTGCTACTGAGAGGCAGTCAGCACAGCAGTTAACAGCATGGGTTCTAGCGCTAAAGGTCCACAGTTATCCCACTTCTACCACTTTCTGTGTGATAACCTCTCTGTACCTCAGTTTCTTCATCTGTAATATGGAGCTAATATTATCACCTACCTTAGAAGACTGTTATAAAAAATTAATGAGATGTATAAAGTGCTCATTCACAGTAAACACTTGAGACTGTTTACTCATCCTTATCACTAACACGAATACCTCAGGTACCTGATGGGAAGAACCACAGCAGTTCTACTTCAACCCTACATACCCATTCCCCCACCTCCCCAAAACTCCAACCTATCTTCAACTCCAACTCCATCCATGACTATCCAAGTGCTGGAAGCAATAAATAAAGAAAATCTGTTTCAAATATTAAGTGGAAGATCCAGGTTTCTCTATCTTTAACCTTTATATTGATTGGTTCCTTGCCCCATATTATAAACATGTTTCAGGATCCTTCATCTTGGGAAAAAAAAAAAAAAAGAAGGAGAATGTCCACCCCAGGTCTCCCATTATCTACTGCCTCCTCTCTCCCTCTCTTTCTCTTTCTCTCTCTCTCTCTCCCCTATCTCTTAAAGTTCTCAAAAGAAAAATTCCTCACCCCCTGCAATTTGGCTGCCTCAATGAAATTGCTTTTAATAAAATCATCAACAACCTTCCAGTTGCTAAATCTGGCAGATGTCTCTGGTCCTTACCTAACCTGACCTCTCTACAGCATCTGACACTGATGAATTGAAACTCTCTCCTCTCTTGGCTTCCGTAGGGGGTAGAACGGCGCCTCCCCCACAAAAGATACGTCTATGTACTAACCCCCCAGAATCTGTGAGCGTGATCTTATTTGTGGAAAGGGTCTTCCCAGATGTAACTAAGGATCTCAGGATGAGAGCATCTTGGATGATACTGACAGATATCCTTATGAGAGAGACACAGATAAGAAGTCCAGGTGAAGACAGAGGCAGATTGGAGTTATGCACTCGTGAGCTAAGGGACACCTAGAGCCACTAGAAACTGGAAGAAGCATGGAATAACTTTCCCTTAGGGCCTTCGGAGGTGACACCAGATCCCATCAGTACTGACCCCTCCCTGGGTCCCCATGTGATCCCAGAGAGGCAGAATTACTTGGATACTTGAAATGGAGAAAAGTTTGGAGAAATCTTTATGTAACCTGTCCAGCCAAACAAAGCCAAGCTGAGGAAAATCCTCACATGCACCCAGGTGTTTATCAAACTCCATTCCTAAAACATAGTAACTTACACTCACCTGTACCAGGCAACTCCATCAGACATCTCCCCTTCATGTCTTGCTGAAGAAGTGGGGGTACTCTGGCTCAACTTCATACGTGTCTTCCCTAGCTGCCATATTTTAAAATCTTTCTTTCACTCTAACCCCCTTTTCTCTGCACAACTCCCAGTTGCCCCTTTCTCTATTACCAAACCAGAGCTCTTTTCTTGCACCCATGGCTATTTTCCCCACTAGAAGGGGAGCTCCTTGAGGACAGAAATTGTATCTTATCTTCATTCCCCTGTGCCTAGCACATTATCAAGCATTAATAGATACAAAATAAACGTCTGCCAAATGAACAGGCAAATGGAAGACTTCACACCATGTCATTTGTATCCCATAATAAGCCTGTGGAATAGGTAGGGTAGTTTCTTAGTTTGAAACCCATCCCATAGCTGAGGGCGCTGAGGTCGGGAAGGTAAGTGACTTGCCCAAGGACACACAGCCACTTTCTTCTTTCCTCTACACCACTCTTCCTAATTGACACAAACATTCCTCTGTTTTCTCTCACCTAAACTTACCTGAGATTTCTTCTATGCTGTTTGCATGCATATCGAGAAGGACCGTTCCGTTAATAAGGCAGCTCCTTAGCTCAAAGAGACTGTGCAGTGAAAGGGTTGCAACGTAAGGCTTGCTCCAGCGCTCTCCCCCATCCTCAACATCTTCTTCAAACTTCAACCACCTGGAAGCATTACAAACAACCAGATGTTAAAGACAGAAAATGAGGAATTTTCAGGAGAGAGTTTTTAACGTAAGCCACAAAGAAAGATACCCAAATAATCATATTGAACACTGTAATCTAATCTATACGTTCAGGGTACACTTGTAAGTGAACAAAGTAGGTTATAAAACAGTGCAAAACTGATTCCATTTTTCTTTAAAGAAAAATTTTAAAATACAAACACATACATGTATAAGACATCAAATGTTATATCCCTCATTATCCCTGGCTTGGTAGGATTTCACGTAACGTTCGTCTTCTTTTTGCTTATCTTTATTTTCTAATTTTCTCTAGTGAGCATGCATTGCCTATGCAATTAAAAAAATAACAGATCTAATCTATATCATCTGGATACGTTGACAAATCACATTAATAAAATGATATATTTATTTTTTTAAAAAGCCTATCTGGGACTTCCCTGGTGCCGCAGTGGTTAAGAATCCGCCTGTCAATGCAGGGGGCACGGGTTCGAGCGCTGGTCCGGGAAGATCCCACATGCCGCGGAGCAACTAAGCCCATGCGCCACAACTACTGAACCTGTGCTCTAGAGCCCGCGAGCCGCAACTACTGAAGCCCACGCGCCTACAGCCCGTGCTCCACAACAAGAGACACCACCGCAACGAGAAGTCCTTGCACCGCGACGAAGAGTAACCCTTGCTTGCCACAACTAGAGAAGGCCAGCGCGCAGCAGTGAAGACACAACGCAGCCATAAATAAATTAATTAATTAAAAAAATAAAAAGCCTATCTGTGTGACTTTCAGATGTTGGCAAAGACAGAATGACAAGGCTAATTCCCTCCTTGCTTGGCACCAGGCTGACTGGCCTGTTTAATCCTCTCTACCCAGGAAACACACCCACGGATACAGCAGGTATCCAGGAAGCACTGTTCCAATGAGAGGCGGAGCCACGCTTCGCTGGTTACCCACCTTACCTTCTTCCCCAAGGCTCAGGCACACCGGCTTTGTATCACCCAGAAGCCTCACTTGTCAGTCACTGCAGGAGCTCTAGACATGGCCCTGGTCAATCTGAGGGCTCTTCTGGGGTTTGGGCCTTAGACAAGCGTAGTCACTCTACAACTAATCCAGGGAGGCCTACTGTCGGGCTGGCTATAATCCCAAAGGTGTCTGTGAAGTTGGACTGTCCAATAGGATGTCTCAAAAATTCTGGAATTTCCAGTGAATTAAAACCCAAATGATGCTATGGTTCATGCGCAGGAAAAGGCTGGACCTACGCTATGTCTGCTGGGCGAGGTCTAGACCAAGGCGGCCCCCTCAGGCATCTTATAAGCCAGACCTTTAATGTCAAGAGCCCAGGAGCTAGTAAGCGAGGACCCCCTTAACGTTCTGTGTTTCCGTCACCAATCCCGGGCTCAAGGTCAACTGACATAGGTATTACCACAGACGTGACCAAGAGGCCAGCATCAAGGCTTCCCCCAGAGGACCCTAGAACGTCAGTCCCTGTGTCAGTCATCATGTCTCCCGTGAAGAAATAAAAGGCAGGCAGGCCTGTCACTCACGGAAAGGCACACATTTGTCTGCCCAAGCGAATCCGGGCCCAGGCGATCTTAAGGTCTCACCTGGCTGTCTCCTTCCACTCGGCATCTTCTCCCTCTTTCAGGCAGATCTCATCCAGTTCTGTGAACAGCTCGTGAGGCACATGCTCTTCGTCCTCCTCAGTGCCAAGAATGAACTGAACACGCTGAGATGGCGTGTCTGGAAAATCAGCCACGGAGAAAGGTCTGCTCCCAGCCTCAGCTTACAACAGAAATAGCATCCTGCCACACTCAGCGCACCTGGGGGGCCTCACAACTTCAGGAACATACACAAGATAATCCTGAACTCCGGTCAAAAAGATTTCTTTATTCCCAGAAAAAAAGCTATGCTTTGGAAGCAGTTTCATAGGAGGAAAAAAATTATTAATAAGACCATTTGAAGGAAACCCGTGAGAAACTAGAAATCTGATGAATTTGATCAAAAAGAATGGCTAATTCTCTAGCAAATGATTTCACCTTCTATGATATTGATTTGGGGGGGCCTGAACTGTGAAGTTTTCAGGAAGATACTTTTGATTCTCAGAGGCATTTCTTCTTCCTGGAAGCAAGCTGGGGAAAGTCTATGGAAGAGAGTCAAGCCCACCCCCTGCTCCACGTCCATCCCACACCCCTTCGGCCTCACCAGGCCTCCCCGCGTGGACACCCACCCGCCCTCCCTCCCAAGGTGTTACCATGGGCCAGGGCCTCGGGGCCTTCCTCCCCCTGGCTGGCTCCCTTGCCCCGCCCTCGTCTCCGATGCTTCTGGCCATGGGTTCGGTGGTGCCGATGGCTCTGCCGGCCCAGCGGCATCCGGACCCCCACGTACAGAGTCCTATGACCTGAAAAGAAGCAGAAGGTCTGTGGAGAGAACTCCTTCAGGAAAAGGAGGCTAGTATACATGAGAGGGGAGAAGAAAAAGAGTACAGTCCTTTGGCCTGGTCACAACGCTGTAATGACAAAACTTCAAAGACCTCCAGGACTGAAGCTGTAGAGATGGGGGAGTTGAAGGTCTCAGTCCTGTACGTGGCTGCAAACCTCACAGGAATGTTGTTAAGATCAAAGGAAATAATGGGCGTGAACATGATTTGCAAACTGTAGAGTCCAAAACAAACGCTAGTTGTTGCTACTACAACGATTTGAGCAATTGATAAAACATGATGCAGTCACATCATGACACCTACAGCAGGTCTAGGCACGGAGGCCACTT
>NW_020837952.1:2577232-2776187 GCF_003676395.1 Aethalodelphis obliquidens | reverse complement strand
AAAAAAAAAAAAAAAAAAAAAAAATACAGTTTAAAATAAAGACTGTTACAAGAGGTAAGGAAGGACACTACATAATGATCAAGGAATCAATCCAAGAAGAAGATATAACAATTGTAAATATTTATGCACCCAACATAGGAGCACATCAATACATAAGGCAAATGTAAACAGCCATAAAAGGAGAAATCAACCATAACACAATAATAGTGGGGGACTTTAACACTCCACTTACACCAATGGACAGATCATCCAGACAGAATAAGGAAACACAAGCTTTAAATGACACATTAAACAAGATGGACTTAATTGATATTTATAGGACATTTTGTCCAAAAACAACAGAATACACTTTCTTCTCAAGTGCTCATAGAGCATTCTTGAGGATAGACCATATCTTGGGTTACAAATCAAGCCTTGGTAAATTTAAGAAAATGGAAATCGTATCAAGTATCTTTTCCAACTGCAACACTATGAGACTAGATATCAATTACAGGAAAAAAAATTGTAAAAAATAAAAACACATGGAGGCTAAACAATAAGCTATTAAATAACCAAGAGACCACTGAAGAAATCAAACAGGAAATCAAAAAAAAACTAGAAATAAATGACAATGAAAACGTGATGATGCAAAACTTATGGGATGTAGAAAAGCAGTTCTAAGAGGGAAGTTTACAGCAATACAATCCTACCTCAAGAAACATCTCAAATAAACAACCTAAACTTACACCTAAAGCAATTAGAGAAAGAAGAACAAAAAAACCCCAAAGTTAGCAGAAGGAAAAAAATCATAAAGATCAGATCAGAAATAAATGAAAAAGAAATGAAGAAAACAATACCTAAGATCAATAAAAGTAAAAGCTGGTTCTTTGAGAAGATAAACAAAATTGATAAACCATCAGCTAGACTCATCAAGAAAAAAAGGGAGAAGACTCAAATCAACAGAATTAGAAATGAAAAAAGAGAAGTAACAACTGACACTGCAGAAATACAAAGGATCATGAGAGATTACCACAAGCAACTATATGCCAATAAAATGGACAACCTGGAAAAAATGGACAAATTCTTAAAAAAGCACAACATTCCCAGGCTGAACCAGGAAGAAATAGAAAACATAAATAGACCAATCACAAGCACTGAAATTGACAATGTGACTAAAAATCTTTCAACAAACAAAAGCCCAGGACCAGATGGCTTCACGGGTGAATTCCATCAAACATTTAGAGAAGAGCTAACATCTATCCTTCTCAATCTCTTCCAAAATACAGCAGAGGGAGGAACACTCCCAAACTCATTCTATGAGGCCACCATCACCCTGATACGAAAACCAGACAAAGATATCACAAAAAAATAAAACTACAGGCCAATAGCACTGATGAACACAGATGCAAAATTCCTCAAAAAATTACTAGCAAACAGAATCCAACAGCACATTAAAAGGATCATACACCATGATCATGTGGGGTTTATCCCAGGAATGCAAGGATTCTTCAATATACGCAAATCGATCAATCTGATACACCATATTAACAAACTGAAGGATAAAAACCATATGATAATCTCAACAGATGCAGAAAAAGCTTCTGACAAAATTCAACACGCATTTATGATAAAAACGCTCTAGAAAGTAGGCACAAAGGGAACCTACCTCAACATAATAAAGGCCATATATGACAAATCCACAGCCAACATTGCTCTCAATGGTGAAAAACTGAAAGCATTTCCTCTAAGATGAGGAACAAGACAAGGTTGCCCACTCTCACCACTATTATTCAACATAGTTTTGGAAGTTTTAGTCACAGCAATCAGAGAAGAAAAAGAAATAAAAGGAATCCAAATCGGAAAGGAAGAAGTAAAACTGTCACTGTTTGCAGATGACATGAGACTATACATAGAGAATCCTAAAGATGCTACCAGAAAACTACTAGAGCTAATCAATGAATTTGGTAAAGTTGCAGGATACAAAATTAATGTACAGAAATCTCTTGCATTCCTATACACTAATGATGAAAACCCTGAAAGAGAAATTAAGGAAACACTCCCATTTACCACTGCAACCAAAAGAATAAAATACCTAGGAATAAACCTACCTAAGGAGGCAAAAGACCTTATGGAGAAAACTATAAGACACTGATGAAAGAAATTAAAGATGATACAAACAGATGGAGAGATACACCATGTTCTTGGATTGCAAGAATCAACATTGTGAAAATGACTATACTACTTAAAGCAATCTACAGATTCAATACAATCCCTAACAAACTACCACTGGCATTTTTCACAGAACTAGAACAAAAAAATTTCACAATTTGTATGGAAACACAAAAGACCCTGAATAGCCAAAGCAATCTTGAGAAAGAAAAATGGAGCTGGAGGAATCAGGCTCCCTGACTTCAGACTATACTACAAAGATACAGTAATCAAGACAGTATGGTACTGGCACAGAAACAGAAATATAGATCAATGGAACAGGATAGAAAGTCCAGAGATAAACTCACACACATATGGTCACCTTATCTTTGATAAAGAAGGCAAGAGTATACAATGGAGAAAAGACAGCCTCTTCAATAAGTGGTGCTGGGAAAACTGGACAGCTACGTGTAAAAGAATTAGATTAGAACACTCCCTAACAGCATACACAAAAATAAACTCAAAATGGATTAAAGACCTAAATGGAAGGCCAGACACTATAAAACTCTTAGAGGAAAACATAGGCAGAACACTCTATGACATAAATCACAGCAAGATCCTTTTTGACCCACCTCCTAGAGAAATGGAAATAAAAACAAAAATAAACATATAGGACCTAATGAAACTTCAAAGCTTTTGCGCAGCAAAGGAAACCATAAACAAGATGAAAAGACAACCCTCAGAATGGGAGAAAATATTTGCAAACGAAGCAACTGACAAAGGATTAATCTCCAAAATATACAAGCAGCTCATGCAGCTCAATATCAAAAAAACAACCCAATCCAAAAATAGGCAGAAGACCTAAATAGACATTTCTCCAAAGAAGATATACAGATTGCCAACAAACACATGAAAGGATGCTCAACATCCCTAATCATTAGAGGAAAGCAAGTCAAAACTACAATGAGGTATCACCTCACAGCAGTCAGAATGGCCATCTTCAAAAAATCTATAAACAGGGCTTCCCTGGTGGCGCAGTGGTTGAGAGTCTGCCTGCCGATGCAGGGGACACGGGTTCGTGCCCCGGTCTGGGAAGATCCCACATGCCGCGGAGCGGCTGGGCCCGTGAGCCATGGCCGCTGAGCCTACGCGTCCGGAGCCTGTGCTCCACAACGGGAGAGGCCACAACAGTGAGAGGCCCGTATACCGCCAAAAAAAACCCCAAAAAACCCCTAAAAATAGAACTACCATATGACCCAGCAATCCCACTACTGGGCATATACCCTGAGAAAACCATTATTCAAAAACAGTCATGTCACAATGTTCACTGCAGCTCTATTTACAATAGCCGGGACATGGAAGCATCCTAAGTATCCATCGACAGATGAATAGATAAAGAAGATGTGGCACATATAAACAGTGGAATATTATTCAGCTTTACAAAGAAACGAAATTGAGATATTTGTAGTGAGGTGGATGGACCTAGAGTCTCTCCTGCAGAGTGAAGTAAGTCAGAAAGAGCAAAACAAATACTGTATGCTAACACATATATATGGACTCTAAAAAAAATGGTCTGATGAACCTAGGAGCAGGACAGGAATAAAGACACAGACATAGAGAATGGATTTGAGGACATGGGGATGGGGAAGGGTTAGCTGGGACGACATGAGAGAGTAGCACTGACATATACACACTACTAAATGTAAAATAGATAGCTAGTGGGAAGCAGCCACATAGCACAGGGAGATCAGCCAGTGCTTTGTGACCACCTAGAGGTGTGGGATAGGGAGGGTGGGAGGGAGGGAGATGCAAGAGGGAGGGGATATGGGGATATATGAATGCATATAGCTGAATCACTTTGTTATACCGCAGAAACTAACACAACATTGTAAAGCAATTATACTCCAATAAAGATGTTAAAAAATAATGATGCTACTGCTATAAACATGGGTTAAAAAAAGAAAAAAAGAATTCCTCTCACAAAAAGGAACTATTTTTGTTTAGGAAAAAACTTTTTAAATATACAAAGTAGACAGTATAGTATGGTGTAAAAAGCATTGGTTCTGGAATAAAATGATCTGGTTAGTGATCTGGTTCTATTCTTAACTAGTTATGTGACTTTAAGCCAGTCATTTCCAGCCTTCTGTTAGTGTCCTCATCTGCAAAATAGGGATGTAAATATCCAACTTACCTTCCTCACAGTAATTTGTGTGTGTGCATGTGTGAGCAAAGGAAAGTAATAAATCTGAAAACCTTTTGAAAGTTGTTAGTAAAGGATCATTATCATTATCATCAAAGCTGCATCTGAAGGAAAGGATAAAAAAGGAAAAGGAGGTATTTTTATTCTCAGTAGCCAAAGGAGAAAAGGAAAGCAGGATGCCTTGTAGAATTACCCACTTATGGGTGACCAGAGAGGTAAAGTGGTGGCATTCACGGAGAATCTGGAGCTGGACAAGGATACATTTTAGAGCAATAAGAAGCAGCTGAAAAGCCAGGTAAAATAATATGTTCCAAAAGTCTCTAAGAAGGGGGGGATGTGCGGTGGGAATGGGCACGGAGAAGAAAGGTATGTGTGTGAGGGATGGGAGGCAGGATGACAGAAGAACTTGTGTTAAGATTCTCCTGAAGAGTTTAAGGCCAGGATTAAGACTACTTAACAAAATTCTGTTCAAGAGGAGTACAACTTGTGTTGCAAGTTATATCCACTGTTCCCATGACACTACCATTATCATTACCTTAAGTGATTTACCCAGTAAATCATCAGGATTCCCAGTTTGTCCCTCCTTTAAAGAAAAAGTCCTTTGTTCATTAATGCCGAAATAGGTAGGTGTGGATAACTTGATGGCATTAAAGAAAGGAAAATAAACCAAATTCATATTTAGAAATTACTTAAGTTATTTCTGCATCTTAACATCAGTCAGTCACATGGCTGCTTTGGACCCAACCTGACAGAATTAAGTGTGACCATGTTCTGCAAGAGCGCTCACTTCATGCCAGTGGGAGGTAGAAAAATATACTTGCCAAATGTGATAAAGAAAACTCTGAAGGGCTGAAAACAACTAAACCATCCAAAGAACCTTACTGTTCACTGGTAACCTTCTCCCTTAAATGTGACCATTCACTTTAATATAACATAACTTTATATTCACAAAGAAGACTGAAAAGATAACTATAAAAGAGAAGCTCTAAAATATTATTAAAGCATCCTACTGTTTCAGCTAAACAGGAGTCAGCATTCATCATTCATGCTACTCTGACAAAGTCCAGGACTGCGCAGGAGAGGTCTGAGAGCCCTGCTCCCTGATTCCAGGGCGAGTTCTTCTGACCTCCCTCCTCTCAGATGCCCTCAGTCATCAGGCATCCCAGTGCTGCCCGCTGACTCAAAGAAGAGATGCTCATTTATTAATCATACTCCTCCAGAAACAGGAGGCCACAGCACTACCTAATATTGTTATATTAAGATAACATTCTCACTTTTAACCTTTTCCCTCTCTAGAGTAAGCAGAATAGTGAGGGAGCTTCTGTCTGTAAACTCTGAGGACAATGGATAAATTAAAAACTCATTTATATGAAATTCCATGCTGCTGACAAAGAATCCAGACATTTCAATATTAGATGTCAGGTACAAATAAACTTATTTACAAAACAGAAGTAGAGTCACAGATGTAGAAAACAAACCTGTGGTTACCAGGGGATTGGTGGGGCGAGATAAATTGGGAGATTGGTACTGACATATACACACCACTATATATAAAACAGATACCTAATAAGAACCTGCTGTATAGCACAGGGAACTCTATTCAATGGCCTATATGGGAAAAGAATCTAAAAAAAAAAAAAGAGTGGATATATGTATATGTATAACTGATTCACTTTGCTGTACACCTGATACTAACACAACATTGTAAATGCACTATACTCCAATAAAAAAAATTTTTTAAATTGGATGCCAGATTTTTAACCACCTGTGCTTAAATTAAAATAACTTTTATAGTGATTTAATAAGTTATGCTGTCAAATAAATGATGGATTTCCCATTCCAATATGCACTATGCAGGCCTTTAAAAAAAAATGAAGTAAATCGATGTATGTTGACATGGAAAGTGCTCTGAGAGTAACTAAGTGAAAAACAATGTGCTGAAAACTTTGTATAGTGGAGCCCCTCCATACAAAGAGTACATCTCCGTGTGTATATGCTAGTTTGCCTAAAGGGCAAAGTAATAGAAGGGTTCACAAAGACTGGAGAAATATGTGAGTTTTTAAATATATAAGGAAAAAAACTAGCTTAGATAATTTTTAAAAGAAGTTAGTGGAAATTTTTACTGATCTTGTATAAATATCTGACTATATTTAAAGCAAATATTACCTATTCTAGCATAAAAAGTAAAAATAACCAAGTTTCAAAGAAATAAAACTGAGACAAGTCACAGCTATTTTTAAAACATGCAAATCATATTTATCTAAATACCTTGGGTTACTGAACTCCTTAGGTAGTGAATCTTCAGTGTACTTTAGTGCCAATTGGAACCTGTGTTTTTCAGGATCATCCAAACCAGGTCAACACTCTGAAAGTCTCCTGGTCTTGGACACAGTCAAAGCTCTAGGATTCAATTAACCCCAGACTGGCTATGCATAGTAATGATCATCCTCAACTATCTATATATATATGGCTTTTGTTAACCTGTTTTACCACCATGCAAAACAGACACAATCCAACTCATATGGTCAAAACTTTGTCTTTAAGACCCTCTCCCAATTTCTCCCTTTTTCATTTCTACTTATGATTCTTATTTTATATTTCTAAAACAAACTCTATCCCTGCCAAAGGTCTTCTTTTATATACTAAGTTATATAAAGCACTGATAAAAGAGATTAGATTCTTCTTACATGAACCAAAGTCTTAAAGCCATGGAGCTATCAGGCTGGAATACTGTGTATAAGATGGCAGCACCTACTGGCAATGTGCTATAGAATTATTCAGCTTTACTGAACACTGTAAATGCCTAAAAAACACAGAAGGAAAGAAACCATGTTCGAGAAGTTGACCTGGAGCTATGAGATCACAAAGGCACAAAGAAATTCCACCTTGAGGGTGGAAGAAGGAAGGTTGAGAGTAAAGGGGGAGAAGGGAGGAGCCCTTCAATACATTCCCAGGAGGCCATGTGCCAGAGGCCACTTATTTCTTTTCTCATTTTTACTTTAGTCCATCTGGAGATTTTTCTTCTGTGAATAAATGGCTTATTTTATAATGTAAATCAATACACAGACTTTTGGTTAATACATTTAATTGTCACAAAGAAAGAAAAAACTATACTTGAGAGACATGGATGTAGTATTCTCCTCAATGGCCACATTAAGTATAATCTTGGTGTACTTGAAGCTTTCTGTTAATAAAACCTTACCAGTCGGTACTTTCCTGGTGGCACAGTGGTTAAGAATCCACCTGCCAATGCAGGGGAAACGGGTTCGAAACCTGGTCTGGGAAGATCCCACATGCCGCAGAGCAATGAAGCCTGTGCGCCACAACTACTGATCCTACACTCTAGAGCCCATGAGCCACAACTACTGAGCCCACATGCCACAACTACTAAAGCCCGCGCATCTAGAGCCCGTGCTCCACAACAAGAGAAGCCACCTCAATGAGGAGCCCACGCACTGCAAGGAAGAGTAGCCCCCACTCGCCACAATTAGAGAAAGCGCGCACATAGCAACAAAGACCCAACGCGGCCAAAAATAAATAAATAACATTAAAAATAAAAAACTTACCAGTTCACTCTCCAGTTCTAAATATATTTACCAGTACACAAAGGGACAGGAAACCCACTAGCTGTGTGCACCACTAGCTTGCTAACCTGCGTTGCCAGAGTCGGCATGGTTTTAGTCTCATTAGAGCCAACAGCTGCCAAAGTGTTAATCATTTTAGACTTTGAACCCAAGCTCTGTGATACTTTATGCGGCCAGTGTAACGTAATGGTACTAATAAAATAATTTTTTTAACATATCAAGTTATTCAAAGTAGAGCTCCTCCCTCTCAATAAGAGAAAAATGTCAAAGTAAACTAAAATAATTGAATGACAGCTAAAAGCTGAAAGGTGGGGGAATTTCCTGGAGGTCCAGTGGTTAGGACTTGGCATTTTCACTGCCAGGGCCGGGTTTGATACCTGGTCAGGGAACTAAGATCCTGCAAGCCGTGCAGGGCGGCTCCCCCTTTCCCCAAAAAAGCTGAAAGGTGGGTCACCAATTCTGAAAGACAAACCCTTTAAGACACCCAGGGCTGACACCATTAAGTTATTTTACCATTGTTAAAATAAACCAGATAATCTAAAAACCAGTCAGGCAAATAAAAACAGCAAAATACCTAAGCTGATATAAGACCAAGATAGACAAAACACTTTATCACATATCAAACTATAAATACCTATGTTACATTTTAGCTGGGCTCAACTTTTTAAATACATTATTTTAATATTTCTAACGTCCTTTTCCTATTTGACAATTAATGTTGAGTTCTTAGATCAATAATCCAATCGCTAAACTGCTTCACACTTACCATAAAGCCTTATAATGACTGAGTATATGAATCTTAATCTATATCACGAGGTAATACATGTGACGAGGTAATATATGTACCAAGCCTCACGTTAACATACACTGAGTTTACTTCATATAATCAAAGAAAACTCTACTAAGTTCTAAAATTGGTCTAAACATCAGCCAAATAAAAAAGGAGGTTTTTAAGTGATGAGAGGCCTCATCACTTAAAAATTAAACCTAAATTAATTATCACAAAATCCCTTGAGGTAAACACTATCTTTACAGGTGTGAGAATCAGATCAAAGGGAAAAGAGCAAAAGATATCATGGTTCAGATTCAAGCTTAGGATGACATTTGCTTCTGTGCTCTAATATTAATTAATAAGGCAGCAGAGAAGGTTGCTTGTGTTTCAGCATCTCATACTTGAAACAAAGGAGTAGCCTTCACATCATCTCCATCTGTGACCTTAGGTGATTCACTAATCTCTGACTGGCTCTTTTTCATATGCAAAACGGGTGGAATCATTTGTAAAACTGGGACATGTATTTAATGAGCTGCTGCTTTGAGTTTAACATAAAGTCAACATGTTTGATCTTTCTAGAAGACTAAACTCAGCTCTGGTCTTATACCAGGACATTAAGTCTAGAGCTATACATGAGTTCTACTTAGTGTATGGGTTTTAATTCCAGCAAGAGTAGAAAGGTTGAGAAAGGTGGTAGGAGAAGTGTAAAACTCAGGTTTAGCTCAGACTGAAATTTAGCTGCCTGCTAAAGAGAGAAAGGAAAAAAAAAGAAAAAAAAAAGAAAGAAAAGATTTAAAATAACACACACCAGATGGATACACAGAAAGAAAAAAAAATCAATATAATAAAATCTTAGAATAGCTTCAGGTTCAACAACTGGGCATTAAATTTAGCCCCCAGCTTCTTGGCCTTCATGGGGAAATGAGACAAATGAGTTAGTTCCTACTATTTGAACAGATGGTATACCTAACTTGTAAAAGGAATTTCCTATGTGAGTTCTGGTCCATAAACAAGCTAAAATTTTATAACATCAAAACTTGATCGATCTATACTTTTATATTAAAGTCTAAATTCCTGTTTTTAAAAAAGTGCCTTCACTGGAAATAATTATCACAATAATGATCCTCTAGTAGCAGGTGCTGTAACAATTAACCCAATGAGTCACTCTTTGGGCCACAACCGTGAACCTCAATCATTCCTCCAGTGGGGCGACAAATGCCATCTTTAAAGAGAGAAGGAAACCATGCTGTAAATGTTACTCTGCCTATCTACTCCACCACCTTACTTTCAACAGTTGCAAGGAAGAAAAAAGAGAGAAAGAAGAGCAGCATGAGAATCTTAGAAAATAATTAGCTCCTAATTAGCACATATTTCCACTGTAATATTCAAGTTTCTCCTCTTAACCTCTTCTAACTTTTCTTCCTGGAGGTCCTAAATCACTCAATTGTTTAAAATTTAGGTAACATGAAGAATCCTCCTCTGGCCCAAAAGAGCCTACTATATCTGCCCCCTGTTCACCCGTATCTATGGATCCCATCACCACTCTTCTAATTCACCAACCTCACACCCTTTGCAGTTACTCAAATACATTGATTCTGAGGATCCCTGCACCAATCATTTCCTGTGCCTGAAACACACCTTCCCTAGACTTTCTCATAAAATGGTTCCCGCTCATCATTCCAAGTCTCAACTCAGTCTCTTATCATGTTTTCAGAAACACTGTTTCTTATCACCCTAGAGAAAACAGCACTCTATAACCCATCAGTTTTACCTTATGTCATAGAAAATAGCGCACTACAGCAATTACTTGTCATTTTAAGGCAACCAGCAGGATTATCACAATTTTAAATCAGTAAGACACTTCCAATCACTTCATTAAATCAAATGACTTTAAAGGTCCTCACCTTTAATACAAATAATACAAATTCTGAACGTTAAGAGATTTTCCCTTACACATCACTTGACTTCACCGGTCCCCACTCTACCCTCTACACTTAAAACGTTCTATAGAAACAGGCACAACACCCAGATGGACAGCAGCGGCCATACACATATACCCCAGCAGCTGGATTAAGATGGAATTCTAGCTATCATGGTCTTGTTAAAGGCGCCTGTTCCCCACACAGTAGAGGGATAGAAAGGTATCTCATTCAGATAGCATTCCCTGAAAAAGGTCCTCCTGATCTTCAGTGAAGTGACTAGTAAGGAAATAACTACTGTACATCCATTCGGAACTCTGAATATCTTGTGTAAGCACAATACAGTAGAAATACTAACAAAACAATTTCTAAAGCTGTTTCACCAATGTGTTATTCCAAGGTTGGTTTTCTTGGGGGAGGGGTGGGTCAGGGTAACTGAACATATAAGTCTAGCTTTGCTTTCATTCATCAGTATTCTGTAGCTACCAAAATAAATTCTAAGCCTACAGATTACATTTTTATAAAAGCCAATGGTCCCAAGAGAGAATTTTCTTCAAAATTTCTTTCCTATACCTTGTTTTCAAACACAACTAGGACAGAGTTTCAAGTATAATACAGCTTGTCTTTCTACTCTCTGATGGACCTCAAAACAGAAATGCAGGCAGAATGCTTGCAGTATGTAGACAAGTAATTGGAAAACTTAAGAGAACCGGTGGGAAGAGCAGAATAGAGAAGCACGAGTGGCAGGCAAGGTTTATATGGATTTCTAGCTTTCGAAAATGAACTGGAAATGGTTAAAGTATTTTTTTTTTTTTGCGGTACGCAGGCCTCTCACTGTTGTGGCCTCTCCCGTTGCAGAGCACAGACTCCGGACGCGCAGGCTCAGCGGCCATGGCTCACGGGCCCAGCCACTCCGCGGCATGTGGGATCTTCCCAGACCGGGGCACGAACCCGTGTCCCCTGCATCGGCAGGCGGACTCTCAACCACTGCGCCACCAGGGAAGCCCTGGTTAAAGTATTTTTAGAGTTGTTGCTTCCACATAAGATCTCAGAGTACAGGAGACACTACGGAGAGGAAGAAAACCTGAAAATAGACTAGGACTGAACTAGTACTACAGTATTGGCAACTTCCTAGGTGATCTCAATCTGGCATGAATCACTTCTATGCACCTCTGTTACTTAAAATAAGATGTTAGTCTTATTTTGGACAGAACCTAACAAACTGTCCCATGAAAAATATTCCCTCCTCATCGAAGATACCTCCATAACCTCTAATAGGGCAGGTATCCAAAAGAAGGGGAGGGAGGGCAAAAAGTAAGTAATTTTCCTTCCTCCTTTCCTCCTTTCTTCCTTCCTTTCTTTCTCTTTCCTTCTTTTTCTTCCTTCCTTCCTTTCTTCATTTATTCATTTTTTGGAACTGAAAGCAAATTATTTATTTTTTTAAAAAATGAAAAAAAAGAAAGAAAAAAGAGAAAATTTACAGAAAACTGTTGAACAGAAGAAAGGTGCCAAGATGCAGAGGAAGAGAAACATGGGGACATAAGGAACAAAGAGCCCGGTGGGAGGGACCAGGAAGAATTGGTGGAGAGCCTGGAGTCACTTTTGCCTTCACATCAAGGATGAAGAGGGACTTCCCTGGTGGTGCAGTGGTTAAGAATCCGCCTGCCAATGCAGGGGACATGGGTTTGAGCCCTGGTCTGGGAAGATCCCACATGCCACAGAGCAACTAAGCCTGTGTGCCACAACTACTGAGCCCACGTGCCATAACTACTGAAGCCCACACGCCTAGAGCCCGTGCTCCGCAACAAGAGAAGCCACCGCAAGGAGAAACTCGCACACTGCAACGAAGAATAGCCCCCGCTCACTGCAACTAGAAATAGCCTGCATGCAGCAACGAAGACCCAATGCAGCCAAAATTAATTAATTAATTATTTTTTTAAAGAAAGGATGAAGAGGGGAGAGCTGGTACCAGGGACATTGGGATCTAGGGAGCAGAGCTGAACTGCAAGCTGAAAGCAGGGAGTCAGCACTACCCTAGGTCAGGCACCCCCTCTCCCACTGCTGCCCCAAATCCCAGGGAATCCCTAGGTACCTGCCAAGGTTCTGATGGTCTTTGTGGGAGAGGGAAGAGGTGAGAGGGGTGACCTACCAAGTCATAAGAAGGTGTAAAAAGCAACTTTAATTAGTGATCATGTAAATATTTTAATAAGGTCCATATAAGCAAGTGAAGGGTGAAACAAGAGGGTGGTCTAAAGGGTGTGCAGAGTCAATAAGAGAACAGCCACAGAACCTAAAAGGACAAGGGAATACATATATTAAACCATCACGCTGTACATGCTAAACAAATACATTAGTATGAGGACAGGAAAAGGGCACGAGAAGAGAGAAGGGGCCCCTGACTTTGTGTCAAGCTCCTATTTTATCTAGAAGCGAGCTGGCTTTACATATACTTCCAACTGGAGTGAAGAATGGAGTGAAGGTGCACACATGTGAAAACAAAGTGTCTGCATCTGGAAGAGAAAAACCTCAGAGCAGACAGGCTTCAGTTTTGCCTAATGTATACTACTTACTTTTTATTTATCTATCTATCTATCTACTTACTTATTTATGGCTGCATTGGGTCTTTGTTGTTGCACACAGGCTTTTCTCTAGTTGTGGTGAGCAGGGGCTACTCTTCATTACAGTACACAGGCTTCTCACTGTGGAGGCTTCTCTTGTTGTGGAGTATGGGCTCTAGGCGCCCGGGTTTCAGTAGTTGTGGCATGCGGGCTCAGGAGTTGTGGCATGCGGGCTCAGTAGTTGTGGCTCACGGACTCTAGAGTGCAGGCTCAGTAGTTGTGGCACATGGGCTTAGCTGCTCTGTGGCATGTGGGATCTTCCCAGACCAGGGCTTGAACCTGTGTCCCTTGCATTGGCAGGCGGATTCTTAACCACTGCACCACCATGGAAGCCTTACTACTTATTTTTATTTTATTTTATTTTGCGGTACGCAGGCCTCTCACTGTTGTGGCCTCTCCCGTTGCGAAGCACAGGCTCCGGACGCCCAGGCTCAGCGGCCATGGCTCACGGGACCAGCCACTCCACAGCATGTGAGATCTTCCCGGACTGGGGCACGAACCCACGTCACCTGCATCGGCAGGCGGACTCTCAACCACTGCGCCACCAGGGAAGCCCACTACTTACTTTTTTTTTTTTTTTTTCTTTCTTTCTTTCTTTTTGGTATGCGGGCCTCTCACTGTTGTGGCCTCTCCGGTTGCGGAGCACAAGCTCCGGACACGCAGGCCCAGCGGCCATGGCTCACGGGCCCAGCCGCTCCGCGGCATGTGGGATCCTCCCGGACTGGGGCACGAACCCGCGTCCCCTGCGTCGGCAGGCGGACTCTCAACCACTGCGCCACCAGGGATGCCCTCCACTACTTACTTTTATCATACATTCACCCGTGGTTCAAAATCCAAAGATACAAAAGATATACATATAGTGAAAATATCATTCCCTCTCCTGTTTTCCAAATTCTTTCCTGAGAATTTGCCCAAAGATGCACATACAATAAGCAAAAGCACATTTTCATGTAGGCAAATTCTGATCTAGATGTTTATAATAATATTTTTTAAAAAGCAGTCTTTGTTTTAAATAACTCACTGGCATCACACATATTCATACATTCCAGCTTTCTATGAGGCTGAAGTCAAGACTGTTTTTTCTTCGGCCCATCAACGCGGCTTGCAGGATCTTAGTTCCCCGACCAGGGATTGACCTCGGGCCCTCGGCAGTGAAAGCATGGAGTCCTAACCACTGAACCACTGGGGAATTCCCGAAGACTTTTTTTTTTTTTTTAAAGTATCAAGAGAAGAGTGAAAGTTCTGGATTATGAAGTCTGGGTTCTTGCCTCAATTCTGTGCAAGTTTGGGAAAGTCCCACCATTTCTTCAGCATTCTCCCTTATCTCTGTGGCCACCTCTTGAGTCCAGGCCACCATCAGCTCCTGCCTGGACCTGCCCCAGCCCCTCCACATCCTCCAAATAATCCACCCTCTTGCCTCCTCTAGGCCATTCTACTCAGGACTGTAGCTGACATAACTTTTTAAATGCAAATCTTGTTTTAACGTGAATGCTCAACTCTTTTGCAATCTTTTCACCATTTCGGTGAAACCAGGAGCAGAGTACATGATCGCCCACAGCATCCACAGTGAGGTTGGCAGTCTTTAGAGATCACTCCCTGAGGTGGATTCCCTCACTGAACACATGAAAAGACTCAAGCTCACAGAGACAAGGTAAGTGGGCCACATCTAGAATGCACTGGTTCACAGAATGCCATGATTATGTGGGAACCTAAAGGTCATTTATTCATTGATAAGTATTTGCCGAAGGCCGGGCACTGTGCTAGGTTTCAGGAACTGCGGTGAACAGGTGAGGTCCCCGACTTCTTAGAGCTTATATTTCTAGATATACTTCCAGAAAAGAAGCAAGTAAATACCCAAGATGATGCTCTCTCACTTCATTGGAATCCCTGTCAAAATGTCTCCTCCTCTAACCGCTGTCTAGAACAGCATCCCTCACTTCACTCCACCTGCTTCATTTGTCTACACAGCACAGATCACAGCCAGAATATGATATATTTGTGGTTTGTCTGTTTTCCCACTAGATGGAAGCTTCCTGAATGTGTCTACCTCACTCACTGCTATCGCCCCAGTGCCTAGAACAGTGTCAGGCACAGAGTAGGCACTCAATAAATATTGCTGGAAAAAACAGATAATGTGACAAAGAAGAAACTGAGGTGGGCAAGTAGCCACTTTGGGAAGGGTGATCAGAAAAGGGCTCTCAGACGAGGTGACATTTAAGCTGCATCCTGAACAGTAAGGACAAGAGCCAGGAACAGATTAGTACATGCAGAAGGAACAGTGAGTGTCAAGGCCCTGGGGCATGAAAGATCCTGGTGTGAAAGGGACAAGGTAGCCCTCCATAATGAGGGAGGGGAAAGCAGTCGATGAGGCTGGAGAAGCAGGCAGGATGCTGAAGGCTATGGTGAGGAGTCAATAATTTATTCTACATGAAATGCCATCATTAAGGACTAAGCAAGGAGTTACATAATGTGGTTAAGTGTTTTTTATAGAGCACTGTACCTGTTGTGAGGAGAATAGTGTATGGAAGACAAAAATGAAAGCAGAGGAACCAATTAGGAAACTCAAGTAGTTTTCCAGTTGAGAAATAACAGGGATTTAGTGGTGAAACGCAGATGGAGAGAGGTGAATGTACTTGAGATATGTACTAAGGTAGAATTGATAAGACATGTTGATTGGCTGGATGGAGACAGGGAGGATTTAAGATGATTCCCAAGTTTCTGGCTTGTGCAATTGGGTGTATCAGGATCTACTTACTGAAATGAAAAAGGATTGAAGGGGAAAAGCCAGAACTGTCTTTTGCACCCATGAAGCCTGAGTCATAGGTTACCGATCTCTAGGTGGAATTCAGAGGACAGGTCTGGGCTGCAGATACATACTTACGAGTCATCAGCATAAAGATGGTATTTAAAGCCACAGGAGTGAGTGAAATCACCGCGGGAAGGAGTACAAATAAAGAGAAGCGAGGCCCAAAACTGAGCCTGGAGGCATGCCAGCACTTAGAGGTCACACAGGGCAAGGGGAGGCAGTAAAAGAGAAGGAGGGCTGGTCTATGAGACAGAAAGAAAACAACTAGATTCCATCGCAGAGGACCTGGGTGCTCTTGGCAAGAACGGTTTCAGTGAAGTAGTGAGGAATGGAGCCAGTAATGAGTGGTTTAAAGAGTGAATGGAAGAGAAAAAAAAGTAGAAGAGAGAACAGACAACTCTTTTGAAAAGAGCTGTGAAGGGGAGAGAAAGCAGGTCACTAAGTATCGACAGAGGTGGATTTAACAAGGGACAATTTAATTCTAGAGACAGAGTGCACCAGAGCGTATCTGTACACTAACAGGGATGCTCTAGCAGACAGGGAGAGCCTGAAGATGGAAGAGGGAGATGCGGGACCACAGAAACGGCAAGGTCCCTGTGAAGGAGGTGGGACACGCAGTACAAAGGAAGGGAGGGGAGGGGGGGGGGGGGGGGGGGGGGGGAGAAACAAGCTCTTGCTACATTATAACCAACTGGAGGGAAATGAGAGAAGAGTGGCCCAGCTGCCAAAAAATCTCTAGATGTGGTGGAGGGCAGATGAGGGTGTCCCTCTGGACAGATTTCTATTTTCTCAGAGAAGCATCAAACAAAGCCATCAGCTGAGAGAACAGAAGTCTATGAGGTTTGAGGGAAAGGTACGAAATAGTCTTCTTAGAACCTGAGAAAGCAAATTTAACAGCTGGGCTTCCTGGCAGTGATGAAGCCCATTTCAGGCTGGGGTTATGTCTACACGGAATTTTAGTAACATTTTCTGTACATGGTAAATATTTCCTTCAATCGATTTGTTATTCAAATTTATACCAGGAATTAGATTTGTAATATCATCTTTGGAAATCACTGATCCAATATAAGTAAATGCTGCCCCCCTCACCAAAACAGAATATTATGGACTCTCTACACATTCCCAGGATTTGATTCAATCATCTGATCACCAGCATCTTTAAAAAAGAGACCAGACAACAAACCAAAGATACAAAAAAAAATTATATTATCAGGGGAAATGTGACCACAGACTGAATATCTTACATATTTCTGGATAAAATTACATACTGATGCTTGATACACTTTAAAATAATTGGAGGGGGTGGGAGAAAGCAGGTTAGGGTACAGATGAGATCAGACTGGCCATGTGTTGGTAACTGTTGATATTGGGGTGATTGGTACATGGAGATTCCCTATACTAGTCTCTCTACGCTGGTATATGTTTGAAAATCTCTAATTAAAAAAGTAAAAACAAATAATAAAAGAAATCCAGAACACTAAAATACAACCAATATTTATTTTATGCTTCCAATATAAACTAATATTCCAAAGTTTCATAGTTTTTTTTTTTTTCATTTCCAAAATTCTAGTTTGCTTAACAACTAACTAATCAGGAAAAGAAGCTATTATCCTTCCAAACAAAATTCGCCTTATTTCAGAAGTCACCATCCTTCTCTCTTGTCCGTTTTGTTGGATCAAGCCTGCCCCACTGCCAGGTCCCCCTGCAGCCTATCCACTACTGTCCGACTTGGGGGTTCGGCTTCAGGCTCACCGGCTCCCACAGTAAGCTCTGCCTCAATCACTATTAAAGGCAACATTTCGGTCTCAAAAATGAAAAGGAAAAGAAAAAGTAAAATAAAAGTAACCATCTTTTCTTTCCTTCCTCAACAACTGTCTCATCTCCACAGCTCTTGGAACCACCCCAACAAACAAGCTCACCTTCATGAACTTCTCTTTTAGCCAAAAGAAGTAAAGGGCCAAGACCAGAGGATCCTTGATGGTGGGAATGGACTAGACAGCCCTCTGTGCTTCCCAGTCAGCGCCCCTGCTGCCTTGGACAGGTTAATTTATACCAGAAGTAGCTTTTAAGAACACTTAACCACTGTGGTGAATGTGGGTAGCAAATGAATGCTACGGAAGAGAAGTCAGCACTGAGTAATTCCCCTCCTGAGATATACGGTAGATCATATTTCTTCGATTCTACTAGCAATTCTCCTCTATCGCCTCCCTCATCTCTTTTCACCACCACCCCCTTCTAAAACCAAACTTGTGGCAAATAAAATGAACTGGACACCATATGACTGGAAAGAGCCACAATCTTATTGGACACCGCTGCTCCAGTTCCACCTTGTCAATGGGAGGGTTACTTGACTGGTTTCACTGACAGAACTGGTTGCCCAGTAGGGTGGATATTATCTCTGAGAGCCACAAAGAACGTTTTCTCTTTGTACTAGCTGTCCTAAAAGTTTCCTAGCTTATGAATACATATCTGTTTCAGTGGTTCCCAAATCTGGTTAATTATAGGAATTTCTAGAAGAGTTCTTTTAAGATTTGGTTGGGGCCCATAAAAATTATTTTTAAAAGTCATCAGGTAGTTGTGTTCACTCAGGTACAGAAACTAATGTTGTATTATGACCTGAGGTACAAACATAAGTCATATTCAAAAGAGTAATCTACCTCTAAAATCTTTAATTATTCTGAACATAATCAAAATACTTTCTCTAAATAAAACCACAATTCTAAATAATATGCAAAGTAAAATCAAACTGTTAATTCAGCAAGACAAAAAATTAATAAAAAGCTAACAAATTACAAGGAAGGACTAACACACAGTCTTTTAAGACTGGCATTATTGACATTTTGGACTGGATGATTCTTAGTTGATAGAGGCTGTCCTGTAGGATGCTCCTATCATCTGAATATAAATTCAGTGAAAATCTTACTGTAACAACATAATGAGTGATTTTGCTGAAATGAAGGCAAGCTCTCTGATTTCTATCTACTAGAATGATAGAAGCATCCCCCCAAGTTCTGACAATCAAAAATGTCTCTGGACATTGCCAAACATCCCCTGGGGGCAAAATCACCCCAGTTCAGGACCACTGGATTAAAGGAACTGTGTTAAAAATTAGAAGAAAAAAATTACACAAGTAGACTGCAGTGAAGATACAGAAAGTTAAATTGTCTTCAAAATATAAAGCAATAGCATGAGAAGCACTGTTATTAGCTCTTTATTTTTATTAAAAACAAAACTAAAGAAAATGGACTTAAGTTATATAAGGGAGCATCTAGAGTACTCATACGGAAAAACTTCTTAACTCCTAAGGTTTATTACTGCCAGGAAAACTTGAGGCCCTTTCCTGGAGATAATTAGAATGAAAAGGCTGTGATATGACTCAGAAGATTTGGGACTAGAGTGTGTAGGTCTGATAGACCTATGGAGGGCCCTTTCTAGCCTGAGAATCTCTCCCACCCTGGAGCCTGAAAGACTGCTTCAGAAGGAAAGCACTTGAGTAGTCATAGTTAATGTCTCCCTCTGGACTCAGGTCCATGTGATGTGACCAGTTTCTGAATGCACACACAGCAAGCCAACAAGGCTAGCAGGTTTATGGCCCTTCCTTGTTGCTTGCCCAAGGTGAGGCTGTGAACTAGTCTTCTCTTTTGTGCCCAGGGTCAGTCCTAGCATTGGCCTAGTGCCCACGCTGAGGCTGCCAGTCCAGAGTGGAGCTCTGACCCGTAATGGTATTCAACCTAGATCAGTGCCTCTATAGGGTCTATCTCAGCAAAAGTAAAGGCAAACAGAAGAAATCTGAGAAAAGAGAAAGAAATAAGTCATCACAAATTACTGTAAATCAGCGGTCCTCCAAAATGTGGTCCGTGGGCTTCTGGGGGTCCCCCAAGAACTTACTAAGGTCCACAAAGTATAAAATAGTTTAATAATATATTAAGACATTATTTGCCATTTTTACTGTGTGAAAGTCTGTTTTAAATTTTTACCTCTTGTTCTTTATAACAATGGATTTCAAACTTCACACTTTTCAATTATTTGCTCTGATGGTATAAAAGCAATGGAGAATAAAGCGGCTGGAGCCTTAGGACAAATCAAGACAGCTGGTGATTTAGGCCATGCACTCACAGTGGTAGTTACTAGTTTTATTACATTTTGACCCCTGAGTCCACACCTTTCTAATATTCTGTGTTGTCTCAAAGAAGAGCACTTACATAACTGAGTTGTGAGCTGAACTGACTGCCTTTTTTTAAAACCAGCTACATTCACTTTATTTTTCTCATATAAAACTCTGTGATCGCTACAGCTGGAGCCTGGGTCCTCTGCACAGAAACTCTGGTGTGGGCCTTTACAAGATGGTCAGTGAATTCCTGATATGGAGACTTGGTGAACACCATCTCTTTCCAGAAATCAGGAGTGAGATAACTGTAGTTCTTAGAAATGGCATCAAAAGCGGCCTTGGTGAAGTTGCCCAGGGTGGTGGTGCAGCCTCTGGCAGAGGTGTAGCAGTGGTCAATTCCGGCCATCATCAGTAGCTTCTTGGGCATAGGGGCTGAGACAATGCCAGTGCCCCTGGGGGCAGGGACGAGGCGCACCAGCACAGAGCCACAGTGGCCAGTCATCTTGCAAGGCACAGTATGGGGCTTGCCAATCTTGTTACCCCAGTAGCCTCGCCGCATGGGGATGGTGGAGAGCCTGGCCAGAAAAATGGCCCCACGATGGCAATGGCTACCTCCTTTGAGCACTTAACACCCAAACACCATTTCTACTTTAACACCATTTCTACTTGAAATGATGAACAAACTATGGTTTTCAGACTTGAGTATCTGGCAGACATGTTCTTAAAAATTAATGAAGTGAGACAGTTACTGGCAGCATTAATGACAATCATAAACTTCAATGAACTGACAGTGATTTCAAAGCAAAAATCAAAATTTTAGAAAACTTGAGATTGACAGCTTCCCAATACTCAGCATTTTTTCTTATGAGACTGAAGGTGAGATTAACAAATATAATTTTTGACAATGTATAATGAAATGTGTCACAATTTGGAAGATGTAACTAACACAGCGATTCAATATTTTCCAAATGACCAATGCATGATGTTAAAAACAAAAAATCATACACAAGTTAATGACCCATTCAAACTATAATTTTAATGTAACAGTATGAAAAGTTATTGGTTTCCCATCCTACATTGTAACTAATCTTTAATAAACTATCACTTGAGTTTGGGTGTAGTACCATAGAAGACTATCCACAGTTATATGATAAGACTATCTCCTGGTTTTTCTAACTACATAGCTATGTGAGGCCAGATTTTCTTCATATACTTAAACCAAAACAATTTATCATAACAGATTAAATGAGTAAGTAGATATGAGAATCCAGACATTAGAGTCACAAAAAATGTAAAACAGTGCTTTTCTTTTCATTAAATGTTTTTTGTTTACGAAAACAGGTATTTCTCATAAAAATATATTACTTATGAGAATGTAATAGATTTATTGTTATTTTAAGTGAATTAAATATTTTTAAAATATTTCAGTTTTAATTTATAATGTAGTAAGTAAATAATGATAGATGCAATACACATATAAACAAAGGCTCTTTGAGTCTCAATTTAAGAGTACAAAGTTTGGGGCTTCCCTGATGGCGCAGTGGTTGAGAGTCCACCTTCTGATGCAGGGGACACGGGTTCGTGACCCGGTTTGGGGAGATCCCACATGCCGTGGAGCGGCTAGGCCCGTGAGCCATGGCTGCTGAGCCTGCGTGTCCGGAGCCTGTGCTCCACAACAGGAGAGGCCACAACAGTGAGAGGCCTGCGTACCGCCAAAAAAAAAGTACAGGGGAAGAGTACAAAGTTTGAAAACCACCGTTACAGATAAAGAACAAGAGGAAAAAAATGTAAATAGCCTTAAAAAGAAAAACTGCAGTGATATATAAATAGGGGAGAGTTTCATCTTTTGAAAGTTTTAAAATTCAGCAACAAAAAGAAACAAAAAGGAAAACTACTGATACACAAAACAACCTGGATGAATCTCTAGAGAATTATGCTGAGTGAAAAAAATCCAACCCCAAAAGGTTACATACTCTGATTCCACTTAGATAGCATTCTTGAAATGACAATTGCAGAAATGGAGAACAGGTTAGTGATTGCCATGGGGGAGGGGCAAGCTGCTGTGGGAGGGGAAGTGGGTGTGGCTATAAAAGGGAACAGGAGGGATCCTTGTTAATGGAAATGTTCTGTATCTTGACTGCCTCAATGCCAATATCCCGGTCGTGACCTTGTACTACAGTTTTGCAATATGTTACCATTGGGGGAACTGGGTAAAAGATAACTGGGATAGCTTGGTATTATTTCTTCATAACTGCATGTGAATCTACAACTATCTCAAAATTAAAAATGTAATACTGAAAAAGCTATGAAACAGAAATCAGGAGAATGTAGCATGACTCTATCAAAAGTCTAGATGTTATAAATCCTGCCTACCAACTCAAACTGATTAATGATATCTTTAGACTACTAATATTTTTTCATATCTTAGGAATAAGAACTATTTCTTAAAGCACCCATTAATTCATTACAGTCCTCTGACATGCCACACACAGCTAGGTAAAGAAGACATAGAAACGATAGGAAATGGAACCTGTCCTCCAGGTACGCACAGTGTTGTAGGAATGACTGAATGGCGAATGGATTCTCAGAACACAATCTAGAATGTGTAATAACAGAAGTACAGACCAGGTGGAATAGGGGCATAACTCCATAAGAAGGCAGGTGGGCTTAAGGAAAAGGTGACAACTGAGCAGAGTCCTACAGGCTGAAGAGGTTGCAGGCAGAAAACAGAGGAGAAAAGGGCAAAATACACTGCAGGATTTTAAACAAGAGAGGACATCACTAGGTTCTGTGTTTTATAAAGAAATATGACAACACTTAGTTAGGAGGCCAAGGGAGAAACAGGGCAGGTGAGATTTTGGGGGGCGGGGGGGGGATAGAAAGAAACAATTAAAAGTGATGTTTTAGAGGGAGAACTGATAAGACTTGCTGGCCTCAGACAGGGGTCAGATAGTAAATACTTAGTCTTTGCAGACAACATAGGGTCTCTGTAACAAATACACATATACGCTTATTTTAAACAACCACTTAAAAATGTAAAAACCATTCTTGGCTCACAGGTCTCTGGCCAGATACTGACCCCTGACCTGGGAGGTAAGCAATAAAGGAGAGGAAGAGCCTGCTGAGGTGACACCCACGTTTCTGGCCTAACCTAGTGGATAGGCTGAGATGCCACTCACAAAGCCTGTGGACACAAAACAAAAGACAAGGATTTCTGACTGATGGAGTTGAGAGTGTGCGGGAAGAATAAGTCAGTTTTACATGACCCAGGTGGAACTGTTAAATAGAGTGCTGGACATATAAACATGGAGCTCAGAACAGAGGTCTGGGTGGAGATAAAGATTTGGAAATCATCAAGATACTAAACAGTTAAAACTGTGTAAATGGCTGACAGCCAAGGTGAGAGTGTCAAGTGAGAAGAAAGTTGGCTACGATCATGGGAAACACTAGGGTTTGGGGGAGGAGACAAAATGAGTCTGTGAAGAAAACTCAAAGAAGAGACAGAACAGCAAGTATATTTTAAAATGCTAAAGGACAGCAGAAGACTAAGTTGTGGGCCTTCATTTAATGCCCAGCAAAGCATGCTAAATCACAGATGCTTCAGAAAGGCAGCAAGGGCTGCCTAAGGACAGACAATTTCTTTGATTCTGGTAAACAAACGTTTGCTATAATTTTCAAGAGGCCAATTGTTATAAGGCCTCTTCCTCAAAACAAAGGTTTGCTCCTGGCCTAGTTATGCTACCATTTCCTACCTGGCACCAACGCATTCTTCATAGAAACCACGCATAGGAGAAGAAGCCAAATGCTAGTGGGGAGTGCTTATTCCTCATTTCTGAAGTCCCCTTCTGTGAACGGAGCCCTACCAGTTGTAACCTCTCTGGCATTTCTTTGCCACTTAGATGCTTCTATCCTGGGGAGGGAAGCAACTGATCTGATTGGCAAATCTGGGAAAAATAAATGGTCCAGTCGCGCCCTTCTTCCTCATATGAGTGAGCTGCCTATAGGAACTGGGTTGGGTGGAGGCTCTGTATACCACATATTGCCTTCTCTAATCCAGCACTACTTGTGACCAGGGGGTAGGTCTGCCTAATTTTGGAACTTAGTTAGCAAGCCAATTTGGCTCTAATATGAAGCTGCTTCCTTTACCTTCACCTTTATCAATAATAAAGGTAATATTATGGCCACCATTTGCTAATCCTTTAGTTTTTATTCAATTTATTGAAAACTTCAGTGGGGGAGAAAGGTGCTTTTATTGCTCTCCCCTCCTTTCTAGATCTTAACACCAGGTTTAAGTAAACAACCACCTAACTTTAGATAAATATAATCTAATTAATCTAATTTAGTGTAATCATAGTAAAATAACTCAAGACTTCTAAACAGGTTGTATTAGTTCCCCATCTTCCTTTTAGATGCAAGTTTCTTAAGTATTTTGATGATGAGGGTGTTGCACTTCTCATTTGTTATAATATGAAACAGGCAAGAGACTACCACCATTAAAGATATAATTACAGCTGAAATTAATTCCAAACACTCCACCCACTTTCAAATTGCAAGATTTTGGAAAAAATTTCCAAGAACTCTTAATATCATCAAACATAGTCAAGGAAACCATAGCACAAATCTATTCTTAAGAAAAACACATTTCCAAAATACCCTCCAAGTACTTAAATGTAATTCATAAATATTTATCCCTGGTCACTTTAAAAATACTTGAGAAGACAAATTATTTGAATAAATGAATTCAGTGATTTCATGCAAATAACTCCACACTATTATATACTACATTGTGCTATTTTTAGTCTGAGGAAGGAAAAATACACACTGTAGAAAAAGGAAATGTAAACAAAATTGAGCTAACCATTTTTAAAGACTGCTTCCTATCTGGGTTCTGCCTGTTCCATGACAATCATGGGACTCAGTCAGAAAAGTAAAATGGCCCTGAAGCAGTACCTCAAGTGAATAGCGCTACAATGGGCTTCACCAATCACTGCAGACCCTGTCCAGGGATCAAGGCCCATCTCTTCTACTGTTTCCAATATCCACTCTACATTCAGGATAGGTTATACAGATTGTGTTGGAATAACCATACTGAATGATGATGCGTCAACACCAAGTGGTAGGTGGCTACAGACCAGGGTAGGCCAGGAAAAAATGGACCTGTAGTGGGAAGACCGGTGGAACAGCTAGACCAGGGTGCTACTCAATCTGTAAGCTACTTGACAGGTACTCAGTCTTGTCTCTTTACAGCCTGAAGCACCCAGCACAGAGCTCTACATAATAAAGATAAGTGGCTGTATTTGAAGATTTTACATCTTCTGGATTATGTGCTGACTGCCTGGGACAGACTTAGGGGAAAGCCTAAAAGGACACTTAACCATTTAGTTCTGCCCAAATGAAAGCACGGAATGCCCTACGTTGCTTTATTTATTGGAGCTCACACATAGAATGGCACATGCCTAACCACTTACTGGGTGCCAAGAGTTTTCTTTGTTTCACAGCACACTCTAGCCAAGATGCTGACACTGGGCATATTCTCAAACTCTCAACTGTCTCCTAGAGCTGCTCAGATCTGATTTAATACTGTCAATGAAGACTCACAGCACGAGAGGGGCTGGCTCGAGATGCTCTATGAAAAGCAGCCACTCATGGAAATGTTAATTTGCGGAAGGAGACACCAAATATTTTCCGTTATTTTAAATACTGGCAGCACTACGGAGAACCAGCAACCAACATTTTAAGCAAACTAATTTTATAGCTTTTCCAGCTTACAGACTTGATAAATCACAGCTCTAATTTTCATTATCTGGGAAATGGCAAAGATGGAGAATGGAACAGAGGAGACTCAGAAACAGTGCTGTAAATTGGAAGATCCTTCAAAACAGAGCCTATGTTCATTTTCTGACCCGTCAGAGGGTCTAGCAGCAATGCTTTGACCACAGCATTCAGTAAATGTTTGCTGAATCAAATTGTTGTGAAAGCATTCTCGGCTCACCACCAATCCTGCATGCCTTGAGTTTAGCAACCCTTAACTCTCTCCTAGCAAATGCTTTCAGTTCTGCTTACAGCAAAATATTTTTTCTAGGAAATATATCTTAACTTCATAATATATAAATGAAAAAACCAGAATCTCCTTTGTAAAGGTATATTTCTTTTAAAAAGCAGCCATATATTACTCAGCAAAGTTTGACGCGACTACGATCTTAGTCTGGGGGTAATATTTGTGTATCAGCATGTGATGGACATCTTAGTGTTGAAGAGAAAAGGAAGACACATGAGGACGTTAAAGTAGAGTAGATCCAAGTTTCTGATTTTTTTTTAAAAAGTTTTGCTTTGTTTATACGGACTGAATGAAGACAAATGAGAAATATTTTTTGTTAAAAAGGAAAGGGCAACCTAAGCAAAGCAGGATAACTGTAACTGTGTTATAAGGGGCTCTGAAGAGCAAACATCTGTAATGCTGCCATACAGCTGCATCCTTAAATGCCTATTCCTAAAGGACTAGTTAAACTAAAGTTTAAACTAGAAAGACAGATGCATCTTTTAAATAAATTCCCAGTCCTAGATGTACGCTTAAGTTATTTATGAATAATTAAAAGGCCTAGGTTCCAAGGGTCACAGAGAATTGAACTCCCATCTACTTACAGCCAAAGTCATTCAAAGGGCTGCCAACAATAATATATTCTGTGAGGCTTTTCCTGGCAAACCCTTTCCCCAACCTCTCCCCTATGTTGCCATGGCATTTTCTTTTCATACTTCTATTATCATTTACCTCAACATAGAATCAAACTTTAATCTCCTTTTCATTACAAGTCAGCTCCTGATTAGACTGTGAGCTCTTTGTGGACAAGAACTGGGTCAGAGTCATTTTGCTATCCCTACAATCTACTAAAATAGTAAAGCAGTTAATAAAAGTTTTGTTGAAAGAATGAAATCAAAACTTCTGAGACTATCATTTTACAAATTAAAGGTTGCTCACTGAAAGGAAGGCCTCAAGTAACTCAAGGTATTGAAAAGAATTGTTTACACAACCTATAGTCACATATTGATGCCTATATCTTTAGGCAGTCAGCAACTGTCTCATGCAGAACGATGTTTGACCTTAGTAGGTGTTCAAATATTTACTGATCCAATTAATACATGTAGAACACTGTAGGTGTTTAAATACATATATATATAAAGAAAGGCAGGGTCGGGGAGAGGTGGGGGAGAGAAAGCAAAAGAAAGAGAGAGGAAACATATATATTATATACTATAGAATCCCCTAGATCTGTTTTCAATATATGAACATGTTAAATAACATATAAGGGAAAATTATGGAACTTTCTCATTTTTAACCACGACTTGGAAAATCTTCTAGAGTTGATTTTCAGAAGTGATAAAGGAATCATGACACAGCAAAAAACCAGTCTGACTACTGAATCTCTCACAAAGGAATTGGATAACTTCATTCATAGAGGTGACAAGTTTCTACACCAAACTGCAAAAGATTTCTCACTTTAACAATTAGCAGCAAATGTCAACACAGAAGCTGAGCTGTTACTCCTTCTTGGAAGCTAGAAGATTTTTAAACTTATTAGTTTCACAATAAATATAAAAACATGTAAAAAACAAAATCTTTTTAAAAACCAGTATTCATCTGATATCTATATAACTTTTAAAATAGTAATTATGAAAACAAGTATAAAAGCAAAATCTCTAAAGTGACCAATGTTTACCTGATATTTATATAATAACTTTTAAAATCATAATTATAGTTCCTTTAAAGGTGGAGTAGGGAATTCCCCAGAGGTCCAGTGGTTAGGACTTGGCGCTTTCACTGCTTGGGCCTGGGTTCAATCCCTGGTTGGGGAACTAAGATCTTGCAAGCCACAAGGAGGGAGGGAGGGAGGGAGGGAGGGAGGGAGGAAGGAAAGAGAGAGAAAAAGAGAGAAAGAGAAAGAAAGGAAGGAAGGAAGAAAGAAAGAAAGAAAAAGAAAAGAAATCTATAAAGGTGGAGCATAGTTATATAAAGGAGAGCTGAATCTCAAGCCACCATTTGGTAAAAGGTAATCCTGAGAAGTCAAAAAAAGGGTCTGACAGTCGACAGTGAGGCTACACAATCTTCAATCACCACCTACATAAAGGGTTAAGAGCCTCATCCTTCCCTTAGAGGAGGGGTCCCCAACCCCCAGGCTGCTGACCCGGTCACACAGCAGGAGGTGAGCAGTGGGTGAGCAAGCCAAGCTTCATCTGCCACTCCCCAACACTCCCCAACACTAGCATTACCGCCTGAACGATCCCCACACCCCCGCCCCCCACCATCTGTGGAAAAGTCGCCTTCCAGGAAACCAGTCCCTGGTGCCAAAAAGGTTGGGGAACGCTGCCTTAGAGCTTCACCTCCAACACACTGGAAATAGTGACAAAAGAGCAGAGCAAGGGAAGGGGTCCAACAGTTCGGATGGTGGAATTCACAGGCACATTCTCTTTCACTTTCAAGTGTCTGGTAGGCTAAAAAGGATATTACCAACCACATAACATCGCCTTGGTTTTCAGTAACAAAATGTCATTTAGCAAGTCACAACAAGACAAAATTCTAAAATGTCCAATATACACTTAGAGATTTACTTTTACACTGTAGAGGGTGGTGATTTTCTTATAGGAGACATGTTTAGTAACTCTCTTTACTATCTCAGTAATTAACATACCCCTTGGGTAAGCTGCAATAAGAACCAAACACAAACTCTGGAAGAGAAAAACGATCACGTTTGCTAAAAACTAAACTATCCTCATCACTAAACTTTTTTCCTTGATTAATAAATAAGGAAAAATGCCTTTGAGACACTGGCAATCTTCATTAATATGTATAATTTAAAATTTATTACAGATCCAGTAAAAGTATAATTATAACATATATCTAACATCACTTTCTTCTTTTCTTTAATGGAGTATGACTACTTTTAGTAAAAACATATTCATTTGTTATAAATGTAGAGTGTGTGTTATGGGCTGAATTCTGTCCCCTTAAAATTCATATATTGAAGCCCTAACCCCCAGTACCTCAGAATGTGACTATTTGGAGACAGAGCCTTTAAAGAGGTAAGTAAGTTAAAATGAGGCCCTTAGGATGGGCCCTAATCCAATCGAACTGGCTTCTTGTTAAAAGAGGAAATTTGGACACACTGAGACACCAGAGATGAGCACACATAGAGAAAAGACCAGGTGAGGACACAGTGAGAAGGCACTGTGTGCAAGCCAAGGGGAGAGACCTCAGAAAAAATGAAACCTGCTGACACACTGGCCTTGGACTTCTAGCCTCCAGAACTGTGAGAAAATTAATTTCTATTGTTTAAGCCACCCAGTCTGTGGTCTTTGTTAGTCTCTGTTACAGCAGCCCTAGCAAACTAATGCACACAGCAAAAGATGTTCTCCAAGTGATCAAGAAGTAGTATGGCAGAGATGGCCGGCTGCCCACCGGAGGTTCATGTTTCCCATCACAACTGGTGTTGGAAAGCAGCTGACAAATACAGAATACATTTTCTGCCCTCCCACCCCACCCCCCACCCCACATCTAGGCTGGTTCTCACCAATCCAACATACCATACCCACTTTGGGCTAAGATTAAGAAGTTTTGTTACCCTCTCTTTTTGTCACCCTTTCCCTTTCCCAGTCTCCTGGCTGGATATCAACCCCCAGGACACCTGGAAGCCACGTATGAACAATGGAGGAGACTTCATCATCCTGAGTCTCTACGTGACCTCACTGAGCAGCTTCCCCCATTCGCTGTCCAACAACGGGAATGTCCATTTTGGACTGTGTTATGCCTCTGAGATTTTGGATTTGTCTGTTAAAGCATCAAGCATCACCTTAATACAGATCATATTTAAACCTGAGGTTTCATTTTCTTTCTTCAAATTGCAGAACTGAGACTTAAATATAGGTTAAATCATGAGAAAATGCGGTTTTTGTAAGTCAAAGATAGTCAAATATTGTCAATTGCATATGCTTCAACCTAATATGTTTGGTCTACAAAAAAATGGACAAGGCATGACTGCACCCCCAGCTCACTACTCAAATTCCCCCACTAGGTTTAACACATTGATGGATTCTAACAGCTCAACACTCTTCCCAGACTGAGAAGCAGTTCCATGGAAAGCTTATGTTCAGTACCAGATAGTTCTCTGCTTTCACAAATCCACACCCTTAACTAGTTTCTCTACTATTTGATACTTTTTTTGCCCTGAAATTAACAAATTACACTCTACCAAAGATGCCAAGATGGAGTAAGCCCACTCTCTCCCACTGATTACAACTAAAAACTCTGAACTGAAAACAGAAAAAAAAAAAACTACCCGAGGATGGAGAAAAGTACATAAATAACAGGCAAGTAGGAAAGTGAAGTAAAAACTTGAAAAATTACAGTACCAGTGAATTTCCTCGCCTTTTTATTTTTTTCTTTTTAAATTCCTTCACCGCCCAGCTTTGACCCAAGAATGGCTTTGTCCAGGTAGCCAATTCACAATGGCACAGCGCATGCACACGTACAGACACACACACACACACACACACACACACACACACTCTCTCTCTCTCTCTCTCTCTCTCTCTCTCTCTCTCTCTCTCTCTCTCTCTAAAAGTGCTGAGAGAAACTTTCTTGTTCTGGCCAGAGGACTGGAAAAAAGAGCCAAAGCAAGCCAGAATACAATGTAAATTTTTTCCTTTTTTCCCTCTCCACAGAACTACATGGGAAAGGGGCCTCTGGAAGCCCAAGAATGTAGGGATATACCAAACAAGAAAAAACTGGAAAGAGGACATATAAACAATTCTACATATAAACAAATGTTAAGTCTTGGGCTGAGTCCTTCTCCCCTGTGTCCACCCCCTAGAGTGTCTGTCTGCTCTCCAAGTTCACATGTGTAGAATAAATCCAAAGAAGGACAGCAACTGCTTTGAGTCTGAACTACAATATGACATTGCCCAAGTCTGATTAGTGCATGGGCAGTGTAGTTCCAAAGAGCATAACAAATGCTGAGAACTGAAATGACACTGGAACCACCACTCACAGAAGGTGAAACCAAACTTATGATCTGAACCTAACCAAGTCAACTGTCAGCTAAAACAAAAAAATCTCAACATTCTCCAGAGGATTTTAACAGCACCCAAAATCTCACAACATAATATTCAATATGTCCATGACACAATTCAAAATTACTCGACATACAAAGAAGGAAGAAAATGTAACTGATTCTTTGGGGAAAAAAATCAATAGATTCCAAAACCAAAATTAAACAGATATTCAATATTAGAATTATCAGAGAATTTGAAGCAGTTATTATAACCATGCTCCATGAGGTAAAGGTAAACACTCTTGAAAGGTGTTTTGTTTCTGATGTTCTCAACAGAAAAGTAGAAACAATGAAAAAAACCCAAAAGGATGATGATACAGTTCTGCACTTTGACTGTGGTGGTAGGTACATGATACAACACATAATAAAATCGCATAAAACCATACCCACATACTTGTACCCACACACACAAGTGCATGTGTAACTGGAAAAATCTGAATACGCTCTATGGATTGTACCAGTGTCAATTTCTTATTATTAATAACATATGAGAGTTACACAAAATGTTAACACTGAGAGAGGCTAGGAAAAGAGTGCATGGAACTTTTCTGCACGTTTCTTTGCAACTTCCTATAAATCTATAATTATTTCAAAATAAAAGTGTTTTTAAGGGCTTCCCTAGTGGCGCAGTGGTTAAGAATCCACCTGCCAATGCAGGAGACATGGGTTCAAGCCCTGCTCTGGGAAGATCCCACATGCTGCAGAGCAACTAAGCCCATGCGCCACAATTACTGAAGCTCGTGTGCCTAGAGCCCATGCTCCGTAACAAGAGAAGCCATTGCAGTGAGAAGTCCGCGCACTGCAACTAGAGAAAGCCCACACACAGCAATGAAGACCCAACACAGCCAAAATAAATAAATAAATAATAAAATAAAATACTTTTTTTAAAAAGTGTTTTTAAGAGAACCAAATGGGAATTTTACAACAGAAAAGTAAAGTATGTCAAATAAAAAGATCACAGGATGGGGGCTTCCCTGGTGGCGCAGTGGTTGAGGGACCACCTGCCAATGCAGGGGACGTGGGTTCGTGCCCTGGAGCGGCTGGGCCCATGAGCCATGGCCGCTGAGCCTGCATCTGGAGCCTGTGCTTCGCAGTGGGAGAGGCCACAACAGTGAGAGGCCCGTGAAAACAAAACAAAACAAAACAAACAAAAAAAAGATCACAGGATGGGCTGGATAGCAGAATTGAAATAACAGGGGGAAAACTCAATGACCATAAAGACAGATGAATATTATGATTCAATATGAAGACCAAAAAGGAAAGAGACTGAAAAAAAAGTTAACACAGCCTCAGAGAACTATGAAACACTATCATCCATGTCATTGGAATCACAGAAGGAGAGAAGAAATTGCTTGGTGTAGAAAAAATAATTGAAGAAATAATGGCTATACACTTCCCAAATTTGGTGAAAGACATAAACTTAGAGATTGAAGAAAACCCAAACAGGACAAATTTAAAGAAAATCATATCCAAACACATCATAATCAAAGTGCTGAAAAAAAAATCTTAAAAGTACCCAGAAAAAAGAAAAGAGTCATATTACACATAGGGGAACAATAATCTAAATAAATGCAGACTTCTCATCAGAAACTATGGAAGCCAGTAGATGGTGGAACAATAATTTTAAAGTGCTCAGAGAAAAGTACTGTCATTCAAAATTCTATAATAAATTCAGTGAAGATATCCTTCAGAAATGAAGACGAAACAAAGATGAAGAAAGGCTAAGAGAATTTGTCAGTAGTAATGGGAACTTTCTGTACTATCTCCACAATTTTTCTGTAAATCTAGACTTGTTCTAAAATAAAAATTTTATTCTTAAAAAAAGAAATGAAATGGATACATTGCCAGAAAAATATAAAATGCCAAAGTTGGCACAAGAAAAGTTGTGAGCTTAGACAGACTAAGCATTAAGAGGACCAGAAAGTGGTAGATCAATTTTGAAAAAGACCTCTACTTTTCCATTCAAATTTGTAAATGTCTGCCAAATCTAAAGGGAAAAAATAGATGGAATTTAATTGGGACTACACTGATTTTACAGATTAATTTGAGAAAGAAATGACATCTTTTTAACTTATGTACCGTATGAGTTTTAAGACAGCACAAAGCTGAGTGAAAGAAAAAAAAAAAACAACCAGTTGGTACTCATGTGAGAAAAAACAAATATATCTAAAAAGACAAAGACTATTAAAAAAGAGAGCCATGGGGCTTCCCTGGTGGCGCAGTAGTTGAGAGTGCGCCTGCCCATGCAAGGGACACAGGTTCGTGCCCCGGTCCAGCAAGATCCCACATGCCGCAGAGTGGCTGGGCCCGTGAGCCACGGCCGCTGAGCCTGCGCGTCCGGAGCCTGTGCTCCGCAATGGGAGAGGCCACAACAGTGAGAGGCCCACATACCGCAAAAAAACAAAACAAAAACAAAAAAACATTAAAAAAAAAAAAAAAAGCCATGAAAACATAGGAATGTGATATATAAGGACAGTGGCGCCACAAATTAGTTCATGGGGTTGGAGAAACAGTCTTACTACATGCAGAAAAAATTACTATTCTAAGCCATATACAAAGATGGACTCTGACAGATTAAAGACCTCATGTAAAAAGCTGAATTATAAAAATATATCATTAAAACTACAGAATATCTTTATTATATTTAACAAGACCCAGAAAGCCATAAGGTAAAAAAAATTATAGACTTATTACATCAAGGTTAGCTTCTGCTCAACAAAGGGCACCACTGACAAAATTAACGTATTATCACAGACTGGGATAAGGCAAATACCAGGCTAATATTCTAAACTAGATAAAAGACTTCTGCAAATCAACCAAGAAAAGACAGAAACTCTAATTAAAGAAATGGGCGAAAGATATGAACAGGTAATTCACTGAAGGGGCATTCAAAATGGATTAACTGTATACAAAGAGATGCTGCAAGTCATTAGTAATTGGAGAATGCAAATTAAAACAACATTAAGATACCACTTTACCCCTATCAGATAGGCAAAACTTAGAAAGGTAGATAAAGCCAAGTGCTGGCAGGAAGATGGGGAAACAGGATCCATTGTGCACACTGACAAAGAGCCCAAATCTGGCAGTGCTTAATCAAAGTACGTGCAGCAATCCACTCTTATGCAGATGTCCAGAAAATTCTCCCGCAGGACCACAGGAGAACAAGTGCAAGGCTGTTTATCCCATTGTCTGTGGTGGTGGGGAGTTGAAAGCAATCTGGGTGTCTATTACTGAGAGAACAAATCATTTATAGACAGTAGATGGCAGTTAGAAACAAAGAACTAGATATAGTCTTTAAAGGGGGGAAGGAGGCAGGGGTTGAGGGGGATAAGAAGCAGAACAAAGACTACAGCACACCATTTAGGTAAATTTAACAACACACACATCAAAAAAAAACACTACTATATATTTACAAGAATACATCAAACATATCAGAACAGTTAACTATGGGGGACTGAGAACAGAAGTGGAAAGTGGAGGCAAAAGAGAAATTAATTAATTCTAATTAATTCTGAAAGCTAAGAGAGAAGACTTGCACAGATCAGTGCTGATGGTGTGCCATGAACTGGGATACATGATTAACTCAATCCTCACCACCTAAGGACTGAAAAATAAATTTGCCACATGTCATGTCAATGCTTCAAGACTTAAGGATCAAAGAAGGTACAAAGAACAAGAGCTTAAAAAAAAAAAGGGAAGGAAACAAAGTGGAAGAAATTACATCTCAACAAGACTTAAGCATACGTTGAAACCAAACAACCAGCAGCTCCCAAACAAATGAACTGAATGAAAATTGGTGCACTGGTTTTCTGGTTCCATGAGTAAATAAAGCTATGCTTTATAACCTTAAAATTTTTAACAATTATTCTACACCTTATTTTATTAAAGTATTATAGGTTTCTTTGTGGCAGCTAGGTCAACTGAGATATTAAATCATTTCTAGACAGTTAGATGGCAGTTAGATTTTACAAGACAGTTAAAATGGATCTGGCGGTTCGTAAGAGTTACAATTATTCCCTTGGTACCAACATGACTAAGTATTTATTTGGCTTACATTTCATATTGTACTACAATCAGTCTGTCCCTACCCCACCCCTGGCCACCCAAAGGCCATGAAGTCATACTAATGAATTGTACTTAGGTGACATATTAATCTGACCATAAAATAACCTGAGGATATTTTTAAAGAAAATTAACTCCATAACTTTCAATATAAACAGCATTGCTGGGACTTCTCTGGCAGTCCAGTGGTTAAGACTCCGCACTTCCACTGCAGGGGGCGAGTGTTCGATCAGTGGTCAGGGAACTAAGATCCTGCATGCTGTGCAGTGCAGCATGTATGCATGCATGCATGCATGAATGAATGAATAAGCAAACAAACAAACAGCATTGCTGTAAGGCATGGAAAAGTTATGCTTTTAAGCATTTGCTCCAACCCTGTGTATAGAAGAGACCTAAATGCTAACTTCCTTCCTGTCCTTATTACCATCTATACTCCCTTACTATGCCCTATAGTCTTTTTATTCTAGAATCAGGGATAACCACTACGTAAGACCTGATCCAAAATCTGGAACAACAGTTCATGACACTTCCCCTTCCTCTACCAACTCTTTTTTTTTTTTTTTTTTTGTGGTACGCAGGCCTCTCACTGTTGTGGCCTCTCCCGTTGCAGAGCACAGGCTCCGGACGTGCAGGCTCAGCAGCCATGGCTCACGGGCCCAGCCACTCCGCAGCATGTGGGATCTTCCCGGACCGGGGCACGAACCCGTTTCCCCTGCATTGGCAGGCGGACTCTCAACCACTGCGCCACCAAGGAAGCCCCTCTACCACCTCTTTTTATTCAGAAGCTTGTACCCAGCAGTCAAGAGGTCAGTTGAGATAACTAAACAACACATGTCACTTTGGAAAGTGATTCCAAATATCTGAATTATGACACTATATTATTTATTCTCTTTCATTCAATCAAGAAGGACTTATCTCACAATACAGAGATAAAACCTGGTCACTTACTAGTAGATTAAGAATCCCTCAAAGGGAAACAAACCAATAATTACAAAAGAGATTGAACAGTATTACGTTAGAATCAATTAACTTCTTCAGTTATATAATAAAACAAACGAACAAAAAACACACTCATCAGCCTTCTTTAAGAACCTGGAAACGTCTCCAATTCACAGTGATGGCCCCTAAGCATAGTTAATGAAGGACAATGAAAATAAAATCTCAAATATTCACCAATATTAATTCCCTTGGCTGAGTGAGGAAGGAAAAGGATCTGGGGTGTCTAACTTTTCATAAACAATCTATATTGAGTAAATAGGGGGGAAATGGCTGATGAATGAAATACAATTCAGCACCAACCTAATTTGCATGGCAGTTAAAGGTATGTGCTCTTATATGGGTTGCTATTTCCTAAAAGTTTTATTCTATAGAATAAATTTAGGAAATACTGAGCCATAAAAATGCTGAAACAGTTTATTTGCCAGACACTTGCCTAACACTTTAATATGATATTGTTTTATGTGAATCTCAAACCACTGAATCTTTTAGAGATGGAATACCTGAGATTAAGAGATACTAGAATATAATAAGAAAGACAATTTTATTTTTAAATTTATTTTTTAAAATAGAAGTATAGTTGATTTACAATATTGTGTTAGTTTCAGGTATATGGCAACATGATTCCGTTTTATTAATTTTTCAGATTGTTTTCCACTATAGGTTATTACAAGATATTGAATATAGTTCCCTGTGTTCCCTTGTTGCTTACCTATTTCATATATATTAGTTTGTACCTATTAATCCCATATTCCTAATTTAGCCCTCCTGCCATTTCCCCTTTAGTAACCATAAGTTTGTTTTCTATGTCTGTGAGTCTGTTTCTGTTGTGCATATAGATCATTTGTATTACTTTTTAGATTCCATGTATAAGTGATATCATATAATATTTGCCTTTCTCTCTGACTTACTTCACTTAGTATGATATTCTCTAGGTCCATCCATGTTCCTGCAAATGGCAGAAAGACCATTTACCCTCTGAGGGTAGGGAACAAGATTTTTTTTAAACTTTTTACCCAGTCTTACACTTTACACAATGACAACTAGATTGAACTTGGTGTGCTGAATCTCATCCCTACTACAAGAGCAAAGAATACATCTTAGGATTCTTTGTACGCCACCCCCACCTCCATGGCCAAAACATCTAAGGTGACTCGCAAGATCTATGGACTAATAAAATAATATTTTTCTAAAGCACCAACTGCTGATTAGTCCAATTGTTAGGACAAAACTGGTATAATACCAAGAAAATATTTACCCTTCGACTTTTAAACTTCATTATATCATCCTCTTCTTTCCTGTGAAGATTAACTTCTAAATTACAGGAGAGGCAAGAAAAGGTAAAATGAAATGTTATCCAAAAACCTAAAGGATTCACTCAGTGGGAGAATGGTTAGTAAGAAGTCTGTCCCTTTCTGGGGAAGGGGTGGGGGTGGGGGTCACCTAATCACCTGTGTCGCAAATTTGGAACTAAATCAACTTTGATATATGATACTAGGTATGGAGAGAAATTACACATGAGTAGAAAGTGCCTTGACAGCATGCCCTCTTTGCCCTCAACTGTGCCTGGTGTCCCCCATTCTAGAGATCCTCTATTTTACCCTCTTTAGAAAATAAATCTGTAGTCTTCTGCTAGGATGAGGAATTCTCATGGCTGCATGGAGGGAGAGTATCTGCGAGTCTTAACTTTTCTTAAACAAACTTTCAATGAATCTTTGTTTGTAACCTACTTTTACTCCCATCACCAGAGCGAACTGGTCTAGCCCATTCCTGAGCTTTTTGGATTTACACAGTCGCCTTGCTTCCCCATTGCCCCTAAGGTTCAGCTTTCTTGTATCTGCTCAGTCAGCTATCACTTATCCACTTGCTCTGCAAATTTCAGAACTTTGTTGCTGTTGTCTCTTCTATACTTCTGTTTTACCCTTATGAGGTAATGCTTAACTTTTTTTTTTAATTAATTAATTTTTGGGGCTGGGTTGGGTCTTCGTTGCTGCACGTGGGCTTTCTCTCTAGTTGCGGTGAGTGGGGGCTACTCTTCATTGCGGTGCGCGGGCTTCTCATTGTGGTGGCTTCTCTTGTTGCGGAGCACGTGCTCTAGGCACGTGGGTTTCAGTAGTTGTGGTGCGTGAGCTCAGTAGTTGTGGCTCGCAGGCTTTAGAGCACAGGCTTAATAGCTGTGGTGCACAAACTTAGTTGCTCTGCCGCATGTGGGATCTTCCCAGACCAGGGCTCGAACCCGTGTCCCCTGCATTGGCAGGTGGATTCTTAACCACTGCTCCACCAGGGAAGCCCAACTTTTTTTTTCTTTACTGACATTAATTGAAGTATGAGAAAGAATAGAGGTTGTTAGGCATATTAATCTGGCCATTTCTGACTGGAAGCTGAACTGTTGTTGAGATGCTCCTTGTTGGTAGCAAACAAGTTCAGAAATACAGTGTTGCCAACTCAGTGACCTCAAGCAAACTACCCCACCTCTCAGGACCCCAATTTCCACATCTATAAAAAATGTCAGAACAGAGAATTCCTAAGGTTCCTTTCAATCCTAGGAGTGTACGGTTCTCAATGATACCCTTGGCAGAAGCACAGAAACTTTTAAATCACCTTGATATCCTCAGCCAGCACTGCTGTATCTGAAACTATTTAAGTTTTTCTGTTATTTGGGTTATCTCTAAGGGTAAAGGAGATTGATCAAAACAATGCAATCTCTAAAAGTTTTTGAACTAGATTGAGTTAATCTATTTAATAAAACCCTAAAAATCTTGAAATTTGTGACAATTTACATTGGATTGTGCTGATGTTCACTGTTCTTTTTTTGATGTGGACCATTTTAAAGTCTTTACTGAATTTGTTACAATACTGCTTTTGTTTTATGTTTTGGCTTTTTGGCCCCGAGGCATGTGAGATCTTAGCGCCCCGACCAGGGATCAAACCCGAACCCCATGCATTAGAAGGCGACGTCTTAACCACTGGACCTCCAGGTAAGTCCCAACGTTCACTCTTTACTATCTATAACACTACCATTTATGTACTTAGTTTTCCTTATTTAAAAAAGGAAACATGGTTAGTTAAACAAGGAAGTATGCCAATTATATAGCAGAGACGCAAGCTCAACCTTAGGAGAAACAACAAGAATGCTAGACTGTATTTACTAAGATTCACAAAGTTTATATAACTTAAATTCTTCCAGGGCTATGCTGGCCATGCATATAGATATAGTCACAATAATGGTAATAAATTTTTGCTCGCTTTTGCCCACCATGGGCTCCAGCAGATCCCTCAGGGAGTATCTCCCCCAGAGCAGCCCATAAGCCACGGTTCAGCAGGGGGCAGCCATCTTCATGCATCCTTGCAGTGTCCTCTGCCTAGGGAGGCCCTGCAACTGCTGTGAGAACATCGGTGTCCCTACCAGGAATGGTATAACCAATGCTTCAGATCTACCAAGCTAAGAGGACAGAGCAGCGATGGCTTCCACACAAAAGTGGAGATACCACCCAAGTTGCAGCCATGTCCCCAGGGATCTACTAATTCCCACTGTTGCACACACACCACACTCGGAAAGCACCTCCCGGACCTCTGCCTGAACCACGTGTAGAAAGCAAGATGAGCACAAAAATTACATACCATTTCAGAGCTTCCCAAACACTTTTGCTCCATCTATCTCATTTGCCTCTCAAAGTCCCGTAAAGTAGGAAGAGATTATTATCCCCATTTTATACACAAAGAACCAAGACTTAGCAATTCAGAAAGTCTCACAATATGTATTATCATTTAGGATAATAAACTCAGCCTTCCTAATATGTTTGTTCTATTATTCATGTGTTTTCTACATAACAAGTAAACACCTGTTTTCCTAGTGGCAAAACCCTGCAAGGAGGAAGACATACCAACAGATGAGTAGTTGGTATAAAGATGAGAAGTCGAAGAGACGTGAAGCAGGATAAAGTGATAGCTGACTGAGCAGGCCCAAGAAAGCTGAATCCTAAGTGGCAATGGGGAAGCGGGGCAATTTACACTGTGAAAATCCAAAAGGCTCAGGAATGGGCTGGACCAATTCCTTCTGGAAATGGGGGTGAAAGTACGTTACAAATAGGAAGATTTGTTGAAAGTTTGTTTAAGAAAAGTTAGACTCGCAGATGTTCTCCCTTCCTCCATGCAGCCAAGACAATGCCCTTTCCTCACCCTAGCAGAAGACTACAGATTTATTATCTAGAAGACAAAATAGAGCATCTTTAGAATGGGGGACACCAGCACAGTTGAGGAGGTGGACCGCATATTGAAAAAGTAAGAGGCATGTAGAGATACCTTTCAGAGATGCACTCAGCCAAAGTGAAGGAGTAAACCCCAAGGTAAAGACATGGAACCCAGAAACCAGAGGATGCAACACAAAAAGCAAGGGCAATCCTGAGGTACCTAGAGAAAGGTGATCCCCTCTACAGCTGTGCCACACAACCAGATCAACCCATCTACACCAGAGCGGGTCAGAAGACTCCAGGATGGACCTGTTCAAGAAGGTGAAACCGACAGAATACTTAATGCAAACGATCACATAAAGGGGAGACTCGGGCAACTGGGAGAGAGTTTGGAGACATATGAATGATAAATACATAGAAAATAAGCAAATAAAAATATCGAACAATTCCAAAGAAAACAAATTTAAGCAGGAAAGAAGAAATGTTAATGGCGTACCACAATATTTAGTGTCAATAGCATTTATATAGTCATAATAATGTGAACATTTAATATCAATCTAACATTTAACCACAATTATGCTATATGGAGAGGAAGGTGGTACAGAAAATGGAGGTGGGTGCCTGAGGTGGGAACTAATATATAACGCAAAAAAAAAAACCAAAACTGAAAATCAAAAAGAAGTAATGTTTGCATGTTACATAAAGGCATAAAGGTAAAACCTAAACGAATCAGCTAAAAGCTCTAGGGAGAAAGAGATTGGGTGAATGGGATGAGCAGAAGACTCCTGTTTGTGGTGAAATCTTATAAAATTATTTAACTTTGAAATACGTGCATATAAAATTTCAATACAAATAAAATTTAAGTAAAAATTCAATTATAAAGGAAAAGAGAAATGAACCAAAGGCCTCTTTTAGGAGATTTTTTTAAAAGACTGTATATTGGCTGTCAGAATAACAATCCTATTTAGATAAAATGGACAGTGCCATCAGATATGTAATTCAGTCCTACCTGGCAACACTTCTGGCAATATTTCTCAAACCGACCTGCAATATACATGCTGGCTCTTGCTAAACTGCTTAACTCATTTACTCAATAAATGAATGTTGAGTGCCTACACTAAACGTGAGGCACTGTGCTACATGCTGGGGTACAAAGGTCGGCAAAACAGTCACAATCCCTGCCTTCATGATACTTCAGTATAGTCGGAGAGAGATTTAATCAAATGATCTCGCAAATAAAATGACAGTTTAAAAAACAGCTTAAGTGAAAGGGTACCAAGACTACTCAATGGAGAAAGGACAATCTCTTCAACAAATGGTGCCAGGAAAACTGGATATTTACATGAAGTGAATGATGTTGGACTCTTACCTTACACCATCTGCAAAAACCAACCCCAAATAACTAAAGACCTAAATGTAAGACCTGAAACTATAAAGCTTTATGGGGAAACTTTAGGGGAAAAGCTTTACGACATTGGAATGGGGGATGATTTCTTGGATATAACACCAAAAGCCCAGGAAACAAAAGCAAAAGTAGACAGATGGGACTGCATCAAACTTAAAAACTTCCATGTATCAAAGGACACAATCAACAGAGTAACAAGGCAACCTACAGAACAGGAGAAAATATTTACAAATCTCCCTTTGCAACTACATGGATGAACCTTGAGGGCATTATGTTAAATGAAATAAGTCAGACAGAAACACAAATACTGCATGGTATTACTTATATGTGGAATTTTTTTTAAAAAAACTCACAGAAACAGTAAAAAAGTGATTGCCAGGGGCTGTGGGCTAGAGAAAATATGGAGAGGTGGTAAAAGGATAAAACCTTTCAGCTGTAAGATGAATAAGGTCTGAGGATCTAATGTAAAACCTGGTGACTGTATCTAGTAGCACTCCATTGTATAACTAAAGTAGCTAAAAGAGAATTTAAATGTTCTCAGCAGAAATAAATAAATAATTAATTAAATTCATACATGCATATGTGAGGTGATAAGTGTGTTAAAATTAAGCAAAGGGGCGGCTTCCCTGGTGGCGCAGTGGTTGCGAGTCCGCCTGCCGATGCAGGGGACGCGGGTTTGTGCCCCGGTCCGGGATGATCCCACGTGCCACGGAGCGGCTGGGCCCGTGAGCCATGGTCGCTGGGCCTGCGTGTCCGGAGCCTGTGCTCCGCAACGGGAGAGGCCGCAACAGTGACAGGCCCGCATACCAGGGGGGAAAAAAAGAAAAGAAAAGAAAAGAAAATTAACCCAGAGGGGGACTTCCCTGGTGGCACAGTGGTTAAGAATCCACCTGCCAATGCAAGTGACATGGGTTCGAGCCTTGGTCCAGGTAAATCCCACATGCCGCGGAGAAACTAAGCCCATGTGCCATAACTACTGAGCCTGTGCTCTAGAGCCCATAAGCCACAACTACTGAGGCCATGTGCCACAACTACTGAAGCTTACACGCCTAGAACCCATGCTCCTCAACAAGAGAAGCCACCGCAATGAGAAGACTGCGCACTGCAACGAAGAGGAGCCCCCACTCGCCGCAACTAGAGAACGCCCGTGCGCAGCAACGAAGACCCAATGCAGCCATAGATAAATAAATAAATAAGTAAATTTATTTTTAAAAAAAATTAACCAGAGGGGGAAATCCTTTCACAATGTGTATGCTTCCAAATTACTACAACGTACACTTTAAATCTCCTACAATTTTATGTGTCAATTATAACTCAATAAAGGTAAAATTTTTAAAGTATTTACAAATCACAGATCTGATAAGGAGTTAATATCCAGACTGTATAAAGGACTCCCACAACTCAACAATTAAAAAAGCAAATAACCTGATCAAAAAATGAGCAAAGGGGCTTCCCTGGTGGCGCAGTGGTTGGGAGTCTGTCTGCTGATGCGGGGGACGCGGGTTCGTGCCCCGGTCCGGGAGAATCCCACATGCCGCGGAGCGGCTGGGCCCGTGAGCCATGGCCGCTGGGCCTGCGCGTCCGGAGCCTGTGCTCCGCAGCAGGAGGGGCCACAGCGGTGAGAGGCCCGTGTACTGCAAAAAACAAAACAAAACAAAAAAAAATGAGCAAAGGACTTGATTAGACATTTCTCTACAGATGATATATAAATGGCCAACAAGGATATGAAAACAGGCTCAGCATCACTAATTATCAGGAAAATGCGACTCAAACACACAGTGACTTCAAAAACACACCACTATAAAATAAACAACAAGCATTTACTGTATAGCATAGGGAACTATATTCGATATCTTGTAATAACCTGTAACAGAAAAGAATCTGAAAAGGAATATATATATGTAACTGAATCACTTTCCTATACACCTGAAGCTAACACAATATTTAAATCAACTACAGTTCAATTAAAAACAACAACACAGTGACTTATCACCTCACACGCATCAGGATGGCTACTATCAAAAACAAACAGAAAATAAGTGCTGGCAAGGATACAGAGAAATTGGAATCCTTGTGCACTGTTCATGGGAGTGTAAAATGGTGTGACTGCTATGAAAAACAGTGTGGCGATTACTCAAAAAATTACACATAGAATTACCATATGATACAGAATCCTACTTCCGGGTATATATCCAAAAGAACTGAAAGCAGGGTCTCGAAGAAGAGATATGTGCACTCCCATGTTCACTGCAGCATTATTCACAATAGCCAAGATGTGGAAGCAACCTAAATGTCCACTGATGGATGAATGAATAAAGGAAGTGTGATATATGTGTGTATGTGTGTGTGTGTGTCTGTGTGTATATATAAAATGGAATATCATTCAGCCTTAAAAAGGAAGGAAATTGTGACACATACTAAAACATGGATGAACCTTGAGGACATTATGTTAAGTGAAAGAAGCCTGTCACAAAAAGACAAATATTGTATGATTTTACTTATATGAGGTACCTAGAGTAGTCACACCAATAGAAACAGGAAGTAGAATGGTGGTTACCAGTGGCTGGTAACCAGGAGAAGGGGTAAAATGGGAAGTTGTTTGATGGGCACAGAGTTTCAGATTTGCAAGATGAAAAAGTTCTGGTGATCTGTTTCACAACAGTGGAATATACCTAACACTACTGAATGTACGCTTAAAAATGGTTAGGATGATAAATTTTACGAGACGTGTTTTTTACCACAATTAAGACGACAAAAAGCTTAGGTGAGAAACAAGGAAACAAGTGGTTAACAAGAAACATGAGTGGAAGACAGGCCTAATGAAGAGCATATGAATCAATTCAATGTAAACATTTATGGCTGCTTACAAGGCACTGCCCTAAGTTCTCTGAAGGTGACAAAGATGAGTGGGACTGCCCTAAGAAGTGACAATCTCTGGGGAAGACTTACTGGGCTCTGAACCATAATACCAAGCAGTATATGGTAAACTCTAGACTGTAAGTGTAAAAGTGCTGTACTGGAATAGAGAAGGTAGAATTTGATTCCTAAAATGAAGATAGAAAAAACACCTGCATAAAAATGCGAAGAGACATATCATGTGTCAGGCAATGTTTCAATGTAGAAGAGAGAAGATGCCAACACTGCCCACAATGAGCTTATAGTCCATAGTTCATAGTCTAATGAAAGAAGAAGATAAGTAACACACAAAACAGTGTGGGAAATGCTACAAGAGGGTTGATAAAAGGAACTAAGAGGTGGCATATGAAAGGCACCTAGAACCCAGCCCTGGGAGTGAGTGATAAGGGAAGGGGTCACCCGAACTGTGACATGAAAGATAAGACTGGCAAGAAAAGTGAACTGTGTAAAAGAAAAGAGATGTAAAATACACAACTTGCTACAGGACCCACAAATGTTACTACAGGACTAGAGAAGCAGGCAGACAGGGGGCAGGAATTGATTCTAAAGAAATTAAGAAAAGATAGTGTTTAAGACTACGCAATGCACATGGTGTCTAAAGTTGAAAAAACACGAAGAGCCTAAATGTCCAAGAATGGGGGATGGGTTAAATATATTATGTTAAAGCATACTATGAAACAGCATGCAATTATTAAAAATGATTCTGACTGAGCTCTGCTCACCAGAGCAACAGCCAGCTCTACCCACTACCAGTCCCTCCCATCAGGAAACTTGCACAAACCTCCTAGATAGCCTCATCCACCAGAGGGCAGACAACAGAAGCAAGAACTACAATCCTGCAGCCTGTGGAACAAAAACCGCATTCACAGAAAGACAGACAAAATGAAAAGGCAGAGGGCTATGTCCCAGGTGAAGGAACAAGATAAAACCCCAGAAAAACAACTAAGTGAAGTGGAGATAGGCAACCTTCCAGAAAAAGAATTCAGAATAATGACAGTGAAGATGATCCAAGACCTCGGAAAAAGAATGGAGGCAAAGATTGAGAAGATGCAAGAAATGTTTAACAAAGACATAGAAGAATAAAGAACAAACCAACAGAGATGAACAATACAATAACTGAGACGAAAAATACACTAGAAGGAATCAATAGCAGAATAACTGAGGCAGAAGAATGGATAAGGGACCTGGAAGACAGAATGGTGGAATTCCCTGCTGCGGAACAGAATGAAGAAAAAAGAGTGCAAATAAATGAAGACAGCCTAAGAGACCTCTGGGACAACATTAAATGCAAGAACATTCACATTATAGGGGTCCCAGAAGGAGAAGAGAGAGAGAAAGAACCCGAGAAAATATCTGAAGAGGTTATAGTCAAAAACTTCCCTAACATCGGAAAGGAAATAGCCACCCAAGTCCAGGAAGCGCAGAGAGTCCCATACAGGATAAAACTAAGGAGAAACACGCCGAGACACATGGTAATCAAATTGGCAAAAATTAAAGATGAAAAATTACTGAAAGCAGCAAGGGAAAAACGACAAATAACATGCAAGGGAACTCCCATAAGGTTAACAGCTGATTTCTCAACAGAAACTCTACAAGCCAGAAGGGAGTGGCATGACATATTTAAAGTGATGAAAGGAAAGAACCTACAACCAACATTACTCTACCCGGCAAGGATCTCATTCAGATTCAATGGAGAAATCAAAAGCTTGACAGGCAAGCAAAAGCTAAGAGAATTCAGCACCACCAAACCAGCTCTACCACAAACGCTAAAGGAACTTCTCTAAGTGGGAAACACAAGAGAAGAAAATGACCTACAAAAACAAACCCAAAACAATTAAGAAAATGGCAATAGGAACAAAAATATTGATAATTACCTTAATCGTGAATGGATTAAATGCTCCAACCAAAAGACACAGGCTCGCTGAATGGATACAAAAACAAGACTCATATATATGCTGTTTACAAGAAACCCACTTCAGACCTAGGGACACATATAGACTGAAAATGAGGGGATGGAAAAAGATATTCCATGCAAATGGAAATCAAAAGAAAGCTGAAGTAGCAATACTCATATCAAATAAAATAGACTTTAAAATAAAAAATGTTACAAGAGACAAGGAAGGACACTATATAATGATCAAGGGATCGATCCAAGAAGAAGATATAACAATTATAAATATATATGCACCCAACACAGGAGGATCACAATACATAAGGCAACTACTAACAGCTATAAAAGAGGAATTGGACGGTAACACAATAATAGTGGGGGACTTTAACACATCACTTACACCAATGGACAGATCATCCAAAATGAAAATTAATATGGAAACACAAGCTTTAGATGACACAAGAGACCAGATAGATTTAACTGTTATTTATAGGACATTCCACCCAAAAACAGTAGATGACACTTTCTTCTCAAGTGCGCATGGAACATTCTCCAGGATAGATCATATCTTGGGTCACAAATCAAGCCTCAGTAAATTAAAGAAAACTGAAATCATATCAAGCATCTTTTCTGACCACAATGCGATGAGATTAGAAATGAATTACAGGGAAAAAAAAGTAAAAGACACAAATACATGGAGGCTAAACAATACCTTACTAAATAACCAAGAGATCACTAAAGAAGTCAAAGAGGAAATCAAAAACTACCTAGAGACAAATGACAATGAAAACACGATTCAAAACCTATGGGATGCAGCAAAAGCAGTTCTAAGAGGGAAGTTTATAGCAATACAATCCTACCTCAAGAAACAAGAAAAACCTCAAATAAAGAATCTAACCTTACACCTAAAGGAACTAGAGAAAGAAAAACAAACAAAACCCAAAGTTAGCAGAAGGAAAGAAATCATAAAGATGAGAGCAGAAATAAATGAAATAGGAACAAAGAAAACAATAGCAAAGATCAATAAAACTAAAAGCTGGTTCTTTGAGAAGATAAACAAAATTGATAAACCATTAGCCAGACTCATCAAGAAAAAGAGGGAGAGGATTCAAATCAATAAAATTAAAAATGAAACAGGAGAAGTTACAACAGACACCACAGAAATACAAAGCATCCTAAGAGACTACTACAAGCAACTCTGTGCCAATAAAATGGACAACCTGGAAGAAATGGACAAATTCTTAGAAAGGTATAACCTTCCAAGACTGAACCAGGAAGAAACAGAAAATATGAACAGATCAATCACAAGTAATGAAATTGAAACTGTGATTTAAAATCTTCCTACAAACAAAAGTCCAGGACCAGATGGCTTTACAGGTGAATTCTATCAAATATTTAGAGAAGAGCTAACACCTATCCTTCTCAAACTTTTCCAAAACACTGCAGAGGAAGGAACACTCCCAACTCATTCTATGAGGCCACCATCACCCTGATACCAAAACCAGACAAAGATACTACAAAAAAAAGAAAATTATAGACCAATATCACTGATGAATATAGATGCAAAAATCCTCAACAAAATACTAGCAAACAATCCAACAACACATTAAAAGGATCATACACCACGATCAAGTGGGATTTATCCCAGGGATGCAAGGATTCTTCAGTATACTCAAATCAATCAATGTGATACACCATATTAACGAACTGAAGAATAAAAACCATATGATCATCTCAATAGATGCAGAAAAAGCTTCCAACAAAATTCAACACCATTTATGATGAAAAACTCTCCAGATGGGCTTCCCTGGTGGCGCAGTGGTTGAGAGTCTGCCTGCTGATGCAGGGGACGCGGGTTCGTGCCCTGGTCCGGGAAGATCCCACATGCCATGGAGCGGCTGGGCCCATGAGCCATGGCTGCTGAGCCTGCACGTCCAAAGCCTGTGCTCCGCAATGGGAGAGGCCACAACAGTGAGAGGCCCGCGTACAGCAAAAAAAAAAAACCTCTCCAGAAAGTGGGCACAGAGGGAACCTACCTCAACATAATAAAGGCCATATATGACAAACACACAGCAAACATCATTCTCAATGGTAAAAAACTGAAAGCATTTCCTCTAAGATCAGGAACGAGACACCGATGTCCACTCTCATCACTATTATTCAACATAGTTTTGGAAGTCCCAACCAAGGCAATCAGAGAAAAAAAAATAAATAAAAGGAATACAAATTGGAAAAGAAGAAGTAAAGGTGTCACTGTTTGCAGATGACATGATACCATATATAGGGAATTCTAAAGATGCCACCAGAAAACTACTAGAGCTTATCAACGAATTTGGTAAAGTTGCAGGATACAAAATTAATGCACAGAAATCTCTTGCATTCCTATACACTAATGATGAAAAATCTGAAAGAGAAATTAAGAAAAACACTCACATTTACCATTGCAACAGAAAGAATAAAATACCTAGGAATAAACCTACCTAGGGTGACAAAAGACCAGTATGCAGAAAGCTATAAGACACTGATGAAAGAAATTAAAGATGATACAAACAGATGGAGAGATATACTATGTTCTTGGATTGGAAGAATCAATATTGTGAAAATGACTATACTGCCCAAAGCAATCTACAGATTCAATGCAATCCCTATCAAATTACCAATGGCATTTTTTACAGAACTAGAACAAAAAAAATCTTAAAATTTGTATGGAGACACAAAAGACCCCGAATAGCCAAAGCAGTCTTGAGGGAAAAAAAAATGGAGCTGGAGGAATCCGACTCCCTGACTTCAGACTATCCTACAAAGCTGCAGTAATCAAGACAATATGGTACTGGCACAAAAACAGAAATAAAGATCAATGGAACAGGACAGAAAGCCCAGAGAAAAACCCATGCACCTATGGTCAACTAATCTATGACAAAGAAGGCAAGGATATACAATGGAGAAAAGACAGTCTCTTCAATGAGTGGTGCTGGGAAAACTGGACAGCTACATGTAAAAGAATGAAATTAGAACACTCCCTAACACTGTACACAAAAATAAACTCAAAATGGATTAGAGACCTAAATGTAACACCGGACACTATAAAACTCTTACAGGAAAACCCAGGAAGAACACTCTTTGACATAAATCACAGCAAGATCTTTTTTGATCCACCTCATAGAGTATTAGAAATAAAAATAAACAAATGGGACCTAATGAAACTTAAAAGCTTTTGCAAAGCAAAGGAAACTACAAACAAGACAAAAAGACAACCTTCAGAATGGAGAAAATATTTGCAAACAAATCAATGGACAAAGGATTAATCTCCAAAAAATATAAACAGCTCATGCAGCTCAATATCAAAAAAGCAAACAACCCAACCCCAAAATGGGCAGGAGACCTAAATAGACATTTCTCCAAAGAAGACATACAGATAGCCAAGAAGCACATGAAAAGCTGCTCAACATCACAAATTATTAGAGAAATGCAAATCAAAACTACAATGAGGTATCACTTCACACCAGTTAGAATGGGCATTATCAGAAAATCTACAAACAACAAATGCTGGAGAGGGTGTGGAGAAAAGGGAACCCTCTTGCACTGTTGGTGGGAATGTAAATTGATACAGCCACTATGGAGAACAGTATGGAGGGTCCTCAAAAAACTAGAAGTAGAAATACCATATGACCCAGCAATCCCACTACTGGGCATATACCCAGAGAAAACCATAATTCAAAAAGACACATGCACCCCAGTGTTCATTGCAGCACTATTTACAATAACCAGGTGATGGAAGTAACCTAAAGGCCTATCGACAGACGAATGGATAAAGAAGATGTGGTACATATATACAATGGAATAGTACTCAGCCATAAAAAGGAACAAAATTGGGTTATTTGTAGAGACGTGGATGAATCTAGAGACTGTCACACAGAGTGAAGTGAGTCAGAAAGAGAAAAAAATACCATATATTAATGCATATATGTGGAACCTAGAAAAATGGTACAGATGAACCAGTTTGCAGGGCAGAAACAGAGACAAAGATGTAGAGAACAAATGTATGAACACCAAGTCGGGAAAGTGGCGGGGGCGGGGGCGGGGGTGGTGGTGTGATGAACTGGGAGATTGGGATTGACATATATACACTAATATGTATAAAATGGATAACTAATAAGAACCTACTGTATAAAAAATGAATAAAAATTTTTTAAAATTTTTTAAAATTTTTTTAAATAAATAAATAAAAATGATTCTGTAAAAAAGATTACTCAGTGTCCTTTCAATAGAATAGAGGTACACCCTTCCAGGGTTATCTGAAACTACTGGAGTCTGGGGCTTTCACAGTCATTGACAGCTATTTCACAACTCTGGAACTTGTATAAAACTGATAAGAATGAAAATGAATTCTGTCCAGAGAAAATGTAATGTAACTGATACTCTCACCACTCTGCCCCTCAAAACACCAGTGTTGTATCTATTAGTAAATTTATTTCAGCATTCCTGATTGTCTATACAAGTGCCTGCTCTTTGGATTCTCTTTTGAATACGTTGTAAAATTCTTTGACATAAATTCATTTAATTCTTTTTAAGTTGTGAAAATATATTTATTGAAATGTAAAGAGCAGATTACAAGAGAGTATGATTCCATTTGGCAAAAAGAAAAAAAGGAAGAAAAAGAAAAAAAAGACATAGAATTATACCAAGTCCTTGCATACATGTATACATCCCTGTGCATGTGCAAGCGTGGGTGTGTGCATGTGTGTATGACTTTAGGGATATATACCAAAATATTCACGATGGTTAGCTCTGTGGTACATGGGTAAGTTTTCATCTTTTTTCTTAGCTATGATTTTTTACTTCTCCTACAATGAGTATGTATTGCTCAATATGGGAAAAAGAACAAATTTTTATCAAATTCAAATTTAAAATAAATGAACTGATCTCACACAGAGGTATCAGAAACCGTTAAAGCACAACAATCAGAAGCCATTCAGTACAGAGATGAACATAGAGATGAGTCTTTCACATCTCCAATGCCCAAGGACACCACAGCAATATAGTACAGTGCAATAAACATTCAAAATAATGAACCCCAGGTTATTAACTATGCTATGTTTAAGAAATTAGAGAAGATATATCATGCAATTTAGGTTGAATTACATCGTCCCTGACTCAAATTTGAATAGCTTCTGCTCTTCAAATGTGCTTATGGTAAGTATCAGTCATCTGGGAAATCTACGTATTCAAAATACCATGTTACTCAACAATAATAAAAGAATTATTACCATATTATTACTACTTTATTCTTTTGAATCAACTACCCTGACTGATGTAATATTTGATACTTTAAAAAGAAAAGGTGTAAGTGAAAGAAGTCACAAAAGACCACATATCATTATATGATTTCATTTATATGAAAAATCCAGAACAAGCAAATCCACAGAGACAGAAGTTTCGTGGTTGCCTACGGCAGGGCAAGAGGGAAATGGGGAGTGGTTTTTAATGGGTTTGGGGTTTCTTTATGGGATGATGATGAAACTATGTTAAAATTAGATAGGGGTGATGGTTGCACAACTTTGTAAATAGAGTAAATACCACTAAATTCACTGTACACTTACTATAAAACTGTGAACTTTTGTGGCATGTAAATTATATCTCAATAACACTGTTATTTAAAAAAAAAAAAGAGGTAAAGGAAAGAATGAAAAAGTTGACCAAAAGGAAGTGTGATAAAAGGTCCAAGTGTTGGAAATTCCCTGGCAGTCCAGCAGTAGAACTTGGCGCTTTCACTGCCATGGGCCCACCAGGTTCAATCCTGGGTCCGGGAACTAAGATCCTGCAAGCTATGTGGCGCAGCCAAAAATTTTTAATTAGGAAAAACAAAAAGGCTCACGTGTTTAATTCTCAGGTGTAAATGAAAATAGCAATACCTATCTTGCAGGGTTTTTGCATAAATAATATATGTAAAGTACTTAGCACAGTGCCTGGCACAACGCGGTACTCGATAAATGGAAGCTATCGTTAACGTATACATTGTGTAAGCTGCTTTGACTACAGACTTCAAAACAAAGAAATGACAGAATCTGGTTCTCAAAATATTGTTTTCTGAAAACACTACTGATAAACCTTAAATCTGTGGCTAAATAGAATCCCTAGAAGAGCAATTTGTCACTTGCTTTGAGATGTGTGTAAGCAGCACCTGTCGCCAGCCCACAGCAGTGTTTACCAACTGCACAGAAGTTGGCCAGTGCGTTGCCTGTAGATTAACAGCCAGCGCAAGCACTGACTGACAAATCACTCCCTTCCCACTGAAGCTGCACAGTTTAGAATCCAGTTCTACCAGCTATTCACTTCCTTATGTTTAAGGTAATTTTTCAATAAAGTAAAATGAATCGTGAGAGATGGAAAAGCCTGTTAGGTTCTCCAGACCATTCCCCCTCAGGAATCCTGAAATATGGTAAACTGTTACAGACCTAGTAATATACCAATGGTTATAAAGAATATCTTAGAGGCTAATCGTTCTTTTAGACAGCGTGTCTCTCATGAAATATTCATACTTAGATTCTGAGTAGTTCAATTTCTCAATTCACTTGTGAATGTCACAGTCTCATGAAAAAGACGGACGGAGAAAAAAAATCAATGAAGAAACTGGCCAAATCTTCAGGAAACTTCAAGTCTCAAAAAGCAAGCTGGTATTTAATCCCAAATTTAAAACCCAAGAGATCTCATCGAAATTTTCAAAACTTAATGTTATCTATTACACACAAAACTAGTCAGGCCTAAAAAAACAAAATCCACGGTTTCTAGGCATCTCCTTTGCCTTCACTAGGCAAAGAACTAACACAGAGCATACGGCTGCCGTTCCAGGGGGCAGGCGGGGGAATGAAGGAGGAAAACAGAAGCACAGATAACCTGCAAACTGAAGAGTCTCTAGAAAATCTAAAATTGCCAGTGACACTGAAAGGAAGGTTAAGAAAATTTCCAAATCTGATACAACTAGGTATTCTGATTATTAAATCTGGAATAGGACTTTTCCTTCGTTACATGCGGAGCTTAAATTTCCATATCTAAAAAAGAACAAGTCACAAGATTCAATTCTTTTTTTTTTTTTTTTTTTTTTTTTTTTTTGCGGTACGCGGGCCTCTCACTGCTGTGGCCTCTCCTGCCGCGGAGCACAGGCTCCGGACGCGCAGGCTCGGTGGCCATGGCTCATGGGCCCAGCCGCTCCGCGGCATGTGGGATCTTCCCGGACCGGGGCACGAACCCGCGTCCCCTGCATCGGCAGGCGGACTCTCAACCACTGTGCCACCAGGGAAGCCCAAGATTCAGTTCTTTAAAAATTATTCAGAATAAAACAAAATTAAGAGCACAGAGACATAAGCTAAATATTTCTACATGTAAAGGAGATCATTATAAAATCAATTTAAACAGGAAATCATGAACAACACACAGCTTTCTTAACAGACCCTACTCTCATCCCTGACTTGGTCACTGGAAGAGAATTCCAACTTACAGTCCAAACCCAGAGTGGTTGTACTGAGAGTTTCATTGCTCTGGAGTACTTTCTTTGCTCTGTTTCAAAGGTCATGCAGTTGGTTGATTACCATAAAATTTAAACTTTAACTAAGAGACGTGAACAAGCTGTAACCTGCATTGGGGAAACGTGAACCCACATTACTGCAACACTAGAAAACTGTACATTTCCAGAACAAATCCTATCACTTCTTAAAGAACTTAAGAACTATTATTGTACACTGTGATATTTGAAAAAACACTTCTTTGTGTCTTGCACTTTAAAATGCATGTCAATACAATGCATCATGCAGCTTAACTGAATGTCCAACTGTACTCACTCATATGTATGTGTTTGTGTGTGTATACATAAATTTATGTATCAATACATATATACAGGAGTATGCATATAAATACATACAATTTTAAAGGGCATCCTTGTTAAGAGTAGCTAGTTGGATCCATATCTCCCCCTTACTGTTTTCCATTAATTTTTCTTTTTTCTTAAGGTTGCTTTATTTGAAAAATCACAGAAAAGTACACACAAAAAATGTAAAAGTCACCCATAATTATCAGCCATAGTAAGAAGTGAAAGTTCCTTACTCTGCCTCTCTAAACCCAATTCCAATGGAAATCATTAGGATTAATGAGTTTTTTCCTATGTTTACACAAAGTTTAACATGTACACACTTCTTTTAACACAAAAATGAAATCATGCTATACATACTGTGTCACAGCCTGATTATTTTCACTTAATATATCAGACATTTTTTAGCTCAGTACCTGTATAGCTCATTTTTTTAATGAATGAATAGTAAAGATGATAGTAAAAAAAAAAAAATAGTAAATTTTCACTATTTTTCTACTGACAAGCGTTTAGTTTGTTTCCCACTTTTGCTCTTAGACTAATGCTTAGATTAACATCTCACGATATATATTTTTACCGTTCTTGCTATAATTTTTGTGCGAGAGATTACTAGACATGGAATGTGCTGGATCCCAAATTACAGAATGTTAACCCTGCTCTGAGTTACTGCCAAATTATCTTCTTGAAAAAATGGTACCAATTAATATTTCCATTAAGCATTTTAAATGACTCTTTGTCTAGGGTTGTAGTCATCATTAAATTACACAGGAGGACTTCCCTGGTGGTCCAGTGGTTAAGAATCTGTCTTGCAATGCAGGTGATGCAAGTTCGATCCCTGGTCAGGGAACTAAGATCCCACATGCCGCGGGGCAACTAAGCCTACATGTGGCAACTAAGCCCACGTGCTGCAACTAGAGAAGTCCACAAGCTGCAACAAAAGATCCGGCGTGCCGCAACTAAGACCCGATGCAGCCAAAAAAATTAATTAATTTAAAAAAATTACACAGGGAAATTATTACTTCCTAGATATCTTTCAATCTTTTGAGACAAACTTTAATTTTAACTACCAATCGAATCAATAATCAATGGTTAGGGCTTCCCTGGTGGTGCAGTGGTTGGGAGTCTGCCTGCTGATGCGGGGGACACGAGTTTGTGCCCCGGTCTGGGAAGATCCCACATGCCGCGGAGTGGCTGGGCCCGTGAGCCATGGCCGCTGGGCCTGCGCGTCCGGAGCCTGTGCTCCGCAATGGGAGAGGCCACAACAGTGAGAGGCCCGCGCACCGCAAAAAAAAAAAAAAAAAAAAAAAAAAATCAATGGTTAAAGCTAAACATAAAAGTTTGTCCCTTCCTCCCCAAAAAAGAGTGAAATTGTTTAGAAAGTGCTATTTTTACTAAAGCCAAGGGATGAAAGGGCTTCAACTAAGTTTGTGGTTAACAGTGCTGTGAATGTCAAGGAGGAAGGGAAGTAAAAATAAGCCAAGGTAAATTGTTAACCTTTGAATAAGCAGCTTCAGTAAAAGGAATAAAGCCTAATAGGAAGTGGTATCTTTTTTAATTGTTTTGTAAATAATGCATTTCTAAATTATTTATACATAAACCCAGTTATAAGTTCAAAACAGACATCTCGTTTAAAAATTCTTTCTCCACTGCCTACTACATTAGCCCCTGCAAATTGAGACATAGGGCCGTGATGTGATCATTCTTGGTTCAGAAGTGTCCCTATTTGAGAGCTAACACTTGTTAGGCACCTATTATTTGCAAAACAGTGGGCAGATGCTTCACATGCATTACCCTGTTTAATCCTAACAAGCATGTGAAGGAGGTATTACTGGACTCATTTCCAAATAAGAAAATTGAGACTCTCAAGGAACAAAATAGCTTGTCTAAAACTAAGTGTTGGAAATATCTGAATCAGTCAGGTTCCATACTGTGCCTTATTCCACCACCTATGGAAGGTAAATATGTGGCATACATGTCCTCTTCCTGCAACAAAAGCAGAGGTTTCTATTCACTGATCTCAGGCATGGCCTCAGATTCTCCACAGCGCATACCTCCAACCGACAGGAAGGAGTAAGCATCTAAAACTATATGCCATCCCTGGAGTAAACCATGCTGCCTCTCACTTAATACTAGTTCGTTGTATTTCCCAAAGGGCAGGACTAACTTTTGCTACATTTGTACATATTTGCACAAGTGTGCATAAACAATGAACCGTTTTCATCTTATTTGAGAAAGGAAGCACATCTGGTTGGCCTAGGATAGGGTAAGATGATGGAATCAGTGCAGAGTGGAAACAAAGCTGACAGGCATAGCAGCCTGCTATATTCAATCGTACTCATATCTTTTCCATAGAAGGAACTGTAAAATCAAGAGGAGGAATCCTGCTTTTGTTTCTAATAAATTCCTCAATAAATCTTACTTTATATGTACTCGGATTTTTCTCTCTGTTAAAAAGGTGTTCCATAACTATATTCTGTAAGTCTTTCTTAAGGTGTAAAGAAATTCTGAAATCTACATAATTCATACTTGTATACAAAATTTAAGTAGATAAAGCCAAAAAAAGCAAGATATTATAAGAGTAATTAAATTATAATTTAAAAATAACTTTGTGTCACACTATTCATCCATCGAAAAAACATTCACTAAACCCCTACCATATACCAAGTGTTTTCCTAGAAAATAGGAACAGAAAAATGAACAAGATTCAGTCCTGTCCTTAAAAAGCTTATTCTATTATGAAAGACATGTAAAATATTACATATGCTTTGCACGATAAATACAGGGGTTAGCAAACTATCTCCTAAAGGGTCAGATAGGAAATATTTTAGGCTTTACTGGCCGAAGGCAAAATCAAGACCGTTATGTAGGTACTCATATAACCATTTAAAATGTAACTCTGTTAACTGAAAAACGATTCTTCACTCCTGGGTCATTTAAAAAAAAAAAAAAAAGATAACTGACTGGATTTGGTCTTCTGGCCCTAGTTTGCTCATTCCTGCATTTGGGAAGACTGAGATAAATAAAGTGGTGGCTTGAAGGAGAGAGCAATCAGTTTTGCAAAGGCAAAAACAAAATGCTTCACAGAGATGCTGTGCTGATTTGAATCTTTCAGGATAAGTAAAATTCTCCAGGAGAACAAGGGCAAGATAAGTCTTTTAGACAAAGAGAATAGATAGCTACAAAGCAAGAAACAATTTGGCAGTCAAAACAATCTTGAAAAAGAAGAACAAAGGTTGAAGGACTCACACTTTCCAATTTCAAAACTGATTTTTGACACAGGTGCCAAGACAATTCAGTGGAGGAAAGAAGAGTTTTCAAAAAATGGTGCTAGGACAACTGGATATCCATCTGCAAAAGAATAAATATGGACCCCTACCTTACACCACATACAAAAATTAACTCAAATGGACTAGAGACCTAAAGGTAAGAGCTAAAACTATGTAACTCTTAAAGGAAAAACATAGGTGTAAATCTTCATGACCTTGGATTAGGCAACCATTTTTTTTAGATATGACACCAACAGCACACGCAGCCAAAGAAGAAATAAAGTGGACTTCATCAAAATAAAAAACTTTTGTGTTCACAACTCTTTGTTCTATCAAGAAAGAACCCACAAAGTGGGAGAAAATAATTGCAAATCATGTATCTGAAAAGAGTCTACTATCCACAATATAAAATAAATGTACAATTCAACAATAAAGAGACAAACAACCCATTTACATACCTACTAGGATGGCTATCAACAAAAAGACAGATAATAAATGTTAGCAAGTATGTGGAGAAATTAGAACCCTCATACGTTGCTGGTGGGAATGTAAAATGGTGCAGCCACTTGGGAAAAAATCTACCAATTCCTCAAAAAGCTAAACACAGAGTTACCATATGACCCAGCAATTCCACTCCTAGATATATACCAAAGAGAGCTAAAAATACATGTCCACACAAAAACTTGCACATTAATGTCCACAGCAGTACTATTCATAATAGCCAAAAAGTAGAAACAACCCAAACGTTCAACTGATAAACTGATAAACAAAATATGGTATATCTATACAAGGGAATATTATTCAACCAAAAGAATAATGAAGTACTGATACATGCTACAACATGGATGAACATGGAAAACATATTAAGTGAAAGAAGCCAGACACAAAGGCCACATATCATATGACTCTGTTTATATGAAATGTCCAGAACAGGCAAATCCATGAAGACAGAAAGTAATTAGTGGTTGCCAGGGGCTGGCTGGGTGAACAGGGAGTGATCGCTAACAGGTAAGGGTTTCTTTTGGAGTGATGAAAATGTTCTGGAATTACATAGTGCTGATGGTTGTACAACTTTGTGAACATACTAAAGACCACTGATTTGTACACTTTAAAAGGGTGAATTTTATGGTATGTGAACTTGATTTTTTTTTAAATTGAGGAACAAAAAAAAAAGGAAGAAGGAAGGGAGGGAGGGAAGGGGAGAGGAGGAAGGGAAGGGAGTATTTTGGCATGCTTGGGGAACTAAAAGTAGACCACTAGTTCTCCCCCAGACCACTGTAGCAACTCTCTAAGTGGTCTTGGAGCTAAAGTGGGCTCACCACACCCAAAATCTGTCTTTCAAATAACATGGGCTACCCTTCTAATATAGAAATTTCATCAAGTCACTCCTTCGGTTAAAACTGGTCAATGGCTCTGACTGACTACAAAATAAAATACAAACTCATTAAAATGACTGACACAGCTCTTACTGATTCGTCAGGCTCATCCGAGGCTGCTCCCCTTTACCTACCCAATGCTGAATCAAACCTAAGACCTGAAGTCCCACAAACTGCCAATGTCTCTTCCATCCCCATGCCTCCTTCTGCCTTCCTTAACCTTGTCTACCTGGCTAACTCCCATCGTCTTCGGGTCTCAGGTTAAGCATCACTTTCTCCGAAAGGTAAAATTTGGTTCTAGTGACAGAGACGGTTAGCTGTTCTGCAAAATTCATCCTCCTCTTCTAAGTTAGGGAACCCCCATTTTTACCTAAGCACTCGGGTAGGACCCCCGTTTTTAGCTAACTACAGGGGTAGTTATATAATGAAGCTCTCACCAAGTAATATAAGCACAAGGGTCCATGGACCTTCTTTAAGAGACAGCTCTATGCCTTTTCTTCTTCACTCCTTTCCCCATCCTACTGCCTGAATGAAGAGGCTGCCATCTCAGACCGTGAGGTTGGGGCCACACATGGTGGAGCACTAACACGGATACTCTTAACACCATGAAATACCACACCACCCCCCAGTCCACCTAAGTAAGCATTTATGTGAGAGGGAAGCAAACTTCTACCTCACATAAACCACTGTTAATTTGGGCTTTCTGTCTATCTCAGCTGAACGCAACTCTAATACAGAACTTCCCTGTGTTCCCTTACTTCCTTTGACATATGTCTCACAATAGAACTGATGATAAGCGTTGTCACTGTTTTTTCTGTCTTCCTCTAGTCTAGACTGGGAGTTCCCAAAGAGAGGGCTATCTAATTTATCCCTAGCCTGGCATAATATCTGGCACACTGTCTTGGCACATTAATAGGTGTTCAAAAGGCATTCACTGAATTCAATTGTATTGATAACCAAGTACCAAGTCATTAACTTCAGCTATCTTGCCCCTTCTTTATTTTCAGTCCAAGTGTGACAGGACTTCCTTTTCTGAACATGTCTCTCAGTATTCCTCCCAAATTTCTGCCCCAAATCTCAAACTGAGCTATTTTTTTCCTTTTTGAACATTGTTGAACGTAAAATGTATTTTTACAAAATTACAGTGTTCTCAGCATCTCTTCCATGTCAGCAACTCTAAAAGATTAGAAATAAATTCATCATTGATTTAAAAGCCTGTATTAAGTATTTACTATGTGTCAGCACCATAAAAGCAGCTTAGAATATTAATTAGGCATCCCTGGTTCCTGGCTCTCATGGTCTGTTCAGTCTGGTGTTTCACTTTGAGGACCCACCCCTAGCCCAGCAAGAAATGTCAAACTGTGCTTTACGGGGACTTACGCTAAAGGAACTTCACGTTTGTGAGATTTGACTCAAACCAGTTTGTGACATGCCTGTACCCTGTCTCTTCTCTGTCTCTATCTTTGCCTCTCCAGCCTCCTATCTCCTCCAGGCCTTCCAGTCTGATGTCTAACTAAGCAGCTTTTCCTGCTCTGACCCTCCCAATTTATTTCCTGGTCTACTTCCTATCCCCCTAGTCCCTTCATGGAAACTTTTTATACAGCCTCTTGATAACTGACCTCTGACTTGGTCCTGCCTACTCCTCTTTTTAAATATATATATATTTATTTATTTATTTGTTTGTTTATTTATTTATTTATTTATTTATTTATTTTTGGCTGCATTGGGTCTTTGTTGCTGCATGCAGGCTTTCTCTAGTTGCGGTGAGCGGGGCTACTCTTCGTTGCAGTGCGCAGGCTTCTCATTGCGGTGGCTCTCTTGCGGCGGAGCATGGGCTCTAGGAGCGTGGACTTCAGTAGTTGTGGCACGTGGGCTTCGTAGTTGTGCTTCGCTGGCTTTAGAGCGCAGGCTCAGCAGCTGTGGCGTGTGGGTTTAGTTGCTCCGTGGCATGTGGGATCTTCACAGACCAGGGCTAGAACCCGTGTCCCCGGTATTGGCAGGCGGATTCTTAACCACTGCGCCACCAGGGAAGTCCTGCCTACTCTTCTTGAATACTATTTCAGAGGCAAAGGCAGTGTCCTAAGTTTCATATCAGTCTCTCCCTCTCTCCCCCATGCAGACACATCAACCCTTTGAGGGGATGTGATGTAATGGAAAGAGCACTGGCTTAAAAGCCAGAGCGGCATGGACGTGTATGGCCTTAAGAAAACTAATAAACCTCTCGACCTTCAGTTTCTTCAAATATAAAATGGGGATTCTATCTATCCATTAGTTACTATAAGGATTAAAGAAAATTCATGTAAAGGGCCAAGGGCAATGCCCAACACAGAAGACTGTCAGTCATCATGACTTATTTTAATACAAAGAGGTAAATATTATAATAGATCTGAAGTCTTGTAATAAATTATAACAATTAATATTAATACGGAAAACCTAGTTACAGTTCCACAACATTTACTGAGCACTAACTCTAAGTTGTGCTAGGTACTGGAACTGTTAACTGTAAACAAGGAAGTACCTGTCCTCAAGGGGTTTTCATTGAGATAAGGAAGAAAAGCAAGTAGAAAGATAATCACAATAGAGTGAGGCAAGGACCCAAACACAGGTTAAAAACAATTTTAAAACAAAAGAGCATAAAATATTTTAGATACACATTGAACATGTCCAGGGAAGGAGGAAGGCAGAAGGCACAGTAGGAAGGATGGAGTGGCAACAGCAAATGTAGAGACACTTTTGTGAAATTTAAAGGAGAACGGCACCTGCCTATTGGCCAATTTGCACTGATTACTTTCCTCCTGTTCAAATAATCAGAGCCACAGACCAGCCTACTAACTCATACACTCGTGTAAGATTCTTATACTTCTGCTAGTCCCCTACCCCACCCTCCTTCAAATCCTAGGGTTATGAAATATCCACACATGAAATACAATGTCAAAATACAGCACACTGGGAACAGGACAGCAGCCAAAAAGCACCCAATTCAAACAAACAGTTAAAGAAGACGAAAAATCAATGGGCCAATTGGGGAAATTCTGAACACATGCCTGAATACTTGACAAAACTAAAATTTTTCTTTTTTTAGGTGATAACAGTATAATGGGTTTTTTTTGTTTTGTTTTTAAGAGGTTTTTTTGTTTATTTTTTTGTTTTTGGTTAAGAGTTTTTTGTTTTGGTTTTTATTTTCTAGAGATATGTACTAAAATATTTATGGATAAAATGATATAGCTGGGATTTGCTTTAAAACAGTATGGGGTGGGGGGAAGACAACAGAGTTATAAATGAAATAAGACTGGTCATAAACTGATCATTGTTAAACTGGGTGATGGGTACATAGGGATTTGTTATACTATTCTTTCTACTCTTATGAATGAGATATTCCATAATAAAAAATGTTTTTTTAAGAAGCACTAATCTAGACAGTCTATAACAGTAGAGAATAATATTCATGAAGTTTATTCTTTCCTTTTGTTCATTTAGAAATCCAAGGCAGAAGAAATATTTTAAAACTTACCTAGTCTCCAGTTCCCTTTGTTTTTATAAGATATTACAGATATATCTTGTTTTCTTTTTGGAACCTCAAATCACAGAAAGGATAGAATGAATTCTTAACCAGGAGACATGCCTATATGTTACTTCTCTACCCTTAAAGAAGAGAATTCATTTTAGGATTCCCTCATTGTCTTCCGAAGGAATCAAAGGATGATTTAACACAGAAAATTATGACTATATTCTTAGAGGGAGATTAATTTTTTAGCAAAGAAAAACTTTTAAAAAAACAGTTCAAAAAACAAAAACAGTTCAAGTATTATGTGTTTTTTAAAAAATCAATTTTTTTTTTAAAAAGTGCAAGTGGTTGAGCTGTATAAACTGAACTCCTGGTGTCTACTGACAAACGCTGATTGGAAGAGTTACCTCCACAGGATAAAAGCTTAAACAGGAGAGGCAGTTTCAAATCTAGATATGACTCTGAAGCCAAAAGGAGAAAAGTGGGATAAAACAATCTTTGAATATATGCATTTATAAACCTTTAGGATAACTTATATCTTTATTCTAGCTCTCTTAAAAATTCTGGTTTCTCGGGAATTCCCTGGCAGTCCAGTGATTAGGATTCTGTGCTTTCACTGCCGTAGGCCTGGGTTTGATCCCTGGTGGGGGAACTAAGATCCCGCAAGCTGCGTGGTGCAGCCAAAAAAATTCTGGTTTCCCAAAAGCATATGTAAATTCAGTTTGTCCTTACAAATAAATAAATGTTTTTAACCTTATTTTTATCCTTTACTTCCTAATAATAGTAAATAAACATTTATTGAGCTCTATGGGCCACAGACACCTGCCATTAATTATCTCATTTAATCCTCACAAAAGCCTTACCAGGTGGGTTCACTATTACCCTCATTTCAAATATGAGGAAACTAAAGTTGAAGGAAGATAAATACCATACGAAAATTGCCAAACTAGTAAACAGAAGAGCTAGAATTCCAACCTGAGTCCTTAACCACTAAATAATACTTCCTTTCTGTCTTTTTGCCCTCAGTACCTATATTTTTAGCTTTTGATTTGCAGCTCTTATTTTCTTCTAAGTCTGGAGAAAAATAAAGTCAACTTTTACTCTTTTATATAATCCCTACTTTTTAAATGGATAGATTAAAACATATCAAGATCCTATGCCACTGCGTGCAATTTAAGCATTAACTTGTATGTACAATACTTAGTATAAAAACATGGTTCTACTAAGCCAATATTAAAAGGGATTGAGCTTTTAGTAGTCTCCCAGGGTTAGAGAGAAATTTCACCGATCCATCCACGTGCTCAGCTGGTTCCCCCTGCAACAAAGGGCCCACATTTATTTGTAAGAGAGCTGGCACTGCTGGGGAGGCAAACCATGGCCATTATGCTGGACAAAGCTAACTATAACAGAACTTCTGATTTTATTATCCCCTTACGCACTGTCCTCCAAGTAAGTAACCTCTGGCAAGGCACGATGTGTCTACATTTTTACCAAATTAACACTGTCAATTTTTTAAAGTTTACTGTGTAATCAAGAGAGACCATTAAGAGAGTAAAATGTCAAGCCACAGAGAGAAGATATTTGCAGTGTATGCAACCAATGAACTCATCCCCAGCATATATAAAGAATGCCTATAAATCAATAAAGAGACAAACACAATTTAAAAATTGCCAAAACATTTGAACAAGTACTTCACAGAAGGGCATATCCAAAAGGCTGATAAACATATGAAAATGTGCTCACTATCAAAACCACTAGGAAATACTACTACTATGTATCTACTAGAATGGTTAAAAGTGAGAAAACTAACAATACCAAGTGCTGGTAAGTACAGGACCAAACGGAACTCTCACACCTTGTTGATGGGAATTTGGTATAATCACTTTGGGAAACCGTTTGATAATATCTATGAAAACTGAACATATGACCACACATTTCCACTACCAGGTATATATCCAAGGTACAGCACCAAAAGACATATAGAAGAACATTCATAAGAGCCAAAACTGGAAATAAACCATATGTCCACAAACAGTAGAATGAACAATAAATTGTAGTAGAGTCATGCAATTAAATACTGTATAGAATAAAAAGAATTAGCTACTGCTGTAAGTAACAACATGATGAAACTCACAGATACAATGTTGAGTAACAGAAGCCAGGAACTAAGGAGAACATACATATGACTCCATTTACGTAAAATTCATATCAGGCAAAACCAATCAATGATGAAAGGAGCCAGAGTAGTGGTTAACTTTGGGGAGGTAATAACCGGGAAGGGGCACAACTTCTGGATGCTGGCAATTAACTTACTCTTTCTTGATCTGGGGGGTTTCATGGGTGTGTTCATGTTATAAAAATTCACTACAAATTCTCTAAGCTATACGTTTATCATTTGGACTCTTTTTTTGTATAAGTTATACTTCAATTTAAAAGTTTACTTTATAATTTTTTTTTTTTTTGACCACACCTCAAGGCTTGCAGGATCTTAGTTCCCTGACCAGGGATTGAACGCAGCCCTTGGCAGTGAAGGCGCTGAGTCCTAACCACTGGACCACCAGGAAATTCCCTGAAAGTTTACTTTAGAAGCAGTTTACTGGAGAAAAACTGAAAGCTACATATAATTCCAACAGTAGGTGAATATCCAAATATTATGGTATATCCAAACCCATGGAATATTACTTAGTCATGTTTTTAAAGAATGATGAAATAGGAACTGTTCAAAATAGTTTTTTTTAAGTTAATTAAACTGAATTTACTGTAGTACCTCGATTTTTTTTTTAAAAGATATGTAAATAGAAAAGTGACTAGAGGAGATTTACTTAATAGTATTAGTGTTTATACTTGGGCGTTAGGTTTAAGGAAATAGTCATTTTCTTCTTTAGTTTCCTTTTTTTTTTTTTAAATTAAGCATGTGTGGGACTTCCCAGGTGGTTCAGTGGTTAAGAATCTGCCTGCCACTGCAGGGGACACAGGTTCAAGCCCTGGTCCGGGAAGGTCCCACGTGCCTTGGAACAACTAAGCCTGTGCACAACTACTGGGCCTGTGCTCTAGAGCCCGTGAGCCACAACTACTGAGCCCGCACACCACAACTACTTAAGCCCGCACTACTAGAGCCGGTGCTCCGCAACAAGAGAAGCCGCTGCAATGAGAAGCCCGTGCACTGCAAGGAAGAGTAGCGCCCACTTGCCGCAACTAGAGATAGCCTGCACGCGGCAGCGAAGACCCCATGCAGCCAAAAATAAATAAATAAAATTTTTTTAAAAAGTGTTATTTTTATAATGAGGGAAAAGTTATTTTAAAAACATTAACGGCTTGCCACAGACATTGAGACTATCTTAACCTTAATGAATTTACCCATGAAAATCTATCTTGGTATAGGATCTGTAGCACTGAAACCACTGAACCAGACCAACAATACCAGAAACAACTAGAAATTTGTTTTGGTTATGTGTTTCATTTTCTTTGTATGGCCAAAGTGAGAAACAGTGTAATCATGAGTCTGATAAAAGCTTTGCAATTGTTCTAGCACCCGTTCGACTTTGCTGATGAACAACACACATGTGACATAATAAAATCCAGACAGGATTTAACAAGTAAGGAATATCAAACACAGACCCTGTTATTGTCAAGGTTTCTAGGTGTGGTTGCAGCTCAAGTATAATAAGATCATTTACATCTCTCTGAGTCAGTCACCACTCTCCTCTCTGTGTCTCTCCTTCCACATCAGACGTGGGCAGGAATATAACACTCTATACATAGCACAGATCTGAGCAAAACAGTATATTTTAGGAGAGTGATAACTCAGGAATAAAAAAATCTTTTCCTTTTATGAAGGGAAATGAAGAGAGGAAAAACTTACTGAAATACACATCTACGAAGATAAAAAAATGAACTTTTAAACGTGTTTATGAATTCCAAGACAACTGTAGCCTTTTACCATTTTATTTACGAGATTCTCTAGCCTGCCCTAATTGTGTGTGTGTGTGTGTGTGTGTGTGTGTGTGTGTGTGTGTGTGTCTATGTGTGTTACCTTCCCACACTACAGGCTGGAGAGTACAAGGAATTAAGATTCCAGAAAGTTCCAAACTTCAAAAGGTCACACAGCTGGCAATCACACATACCACTCAAGTTCACAGAATTCTAGTAGAAGTCTAGTCCAAAATTTAAGGGGATAAGAAATGCTACAGTAAGCCACAACACAGGATTAAACATTTTCTATTTGTATTTCTCTTAGCCTGCCTTTCTCTCTGTTCTCCAAACAGAAGTTGTCTGTGATCATGGATTAAAAAAAAAAGAAATTTCCCCTCCAACTGTCAGTACATCGGTTCAGTTTTTATACTGCGACGATGCAAATTTCAAACCGGAATTACAACTATTACTAACACCCTAAGCACTTTTAGGGATTTTGACTCTCATTCAAACCAAGTACACATGGATCCCTTTCCCTTACTAACTTACCTTAAAAATAACTAAAATATTAAATACAATATTTGGGTCATTTTCTCCCCATCTTTTCCTCCAGACTCTATAAATATTGTTAAGATGGGACTAATCAATAAATAAGAGCATCACATTCTGTACGGGAAAAACTAACATTTCTCTACAATACATTCACAAATATTTTAAGTCATCCAAGACCAAAATAAAATTTCTAAAAGGCTTTCCCATGGTAGGGCACAGAGATCATGAAGTATTTTGTTTGGTGAAATATGAAAAGGGGATGATATATGAAACAAAGTGCTCACATTTTAGGAGTTAATATGGACATTAAGTGGGTTGTTGCATCAACCCCAATTTTCACTTTCTAATCTCCTAAGCCATACATAAGTCTAAACTATTATCAACTTTCTTCTTCCACCCAACTCTGAAACTTGACCTTCCTGAATTAAAACTGGCATCACGGCCAATTTTTCTCAAGTTTGTACAGTACATGTTGCTGCAAAGAGGTGGTGCGAGTGAGGAGGACCTCTGGGATTGCTCCAAAACTTGAGGTTTAGGTTCTTTCATAAACCAACTGAGGATGGGCTTCCCTGGTGGCGCAGTGGTTGGGAGTCCACCTGCCGATGCAGGGGACATGGGTTCGTGCCCCGGTCCGGGAAGATCCCACATGCCGCGGAGCGGCTGGGCCCGTGAGCCACGGCCACTAAGCCTGTGCGTCCAGAGCCTGTGCTCCGCAACGGGAGAGGCCACAACAGTGAGAGGCCCGCGTACCTCAAAAAAAAACAATTTTAAAAAAAAACAAAAAAAAACTGCTTACATCAAGCAAGTTCCATTACCCAAATTTAATACCACGGTGTGATCATCAGAAATTTTCAAGCAACTCCCATAATATGTTTAAATGGAAGTATTACCATGTTTTGTACTTCAGGAAGCACTCAAAGAATGACACTTGTCTTAGAGTAAGAACTCCAGAGGCCTGTGAGTGATGTTTATCAGAGGGGGTGCATCTTTAAATGAAGGTCAAACAAAACTGTTCCACAAAGTTTACTGGTATATAAAATGGATTTTTCCTTATGTCTGAGGCCAAATTTATCAGTTCTATTGCCAATCAATGAAAATTGAACACAAATTTCCCAAGCTCTGTGATCAGTTGGTTTTTAAATTTTTATTTGTTATTATTATTTTTTAATTTATTTTTGGCTGCGTTGGGTCTCCATTGCTGTGCATGGGCTTTCTCTTGTTACGGTAAGCGGAGGTTACTCTTCGTTGCAGTGCCCGGGCTTCTCACTGTGGTGGCTTCTCTTGTTGCTGAGCACGGGCTCTAGGCGCAAGGGCTTCAGTAGTTGTGGCACACAGCCTCAGTAGTTGTGGTGCACGGGCTTAGCTGCTCCGCAGCATGTGGGATCTTCCCAGACCAGGGATCGAACCCGTGTCCCCTGCATTGGCAGGCAGATTCTTAACCACTGTACCACTAGGGCAGTCCTGATCAGTTGTTTTGAATGATCTATTTGCTCAGTCACCTGGTGCTCTGAGTCAGTGAGGCAATATAGAAAAATTGTTACCCAAAGTGAGTCTGTGTTATTTAGAGTATCAAAAATCATTATCAAAAGCCTGGCATGCTTCATTCTGAGAAACCTTACCACTAAAACAAAAACAAAACCCCAAATCTTCACAATTCAAAAGCTTAATTAACCTATAATAAATCTCTTAAATTTTTTGAACGCTTTCAAAAATATTCTTTGTCCTCAGATAGCAAATGTTTTTGATAAGTCTCCTTTATCCTGCATGATGCTGACAAAGGAAATGTGAGTGACTGATGGTAGATGAAAAGGAAAGTAACAGAAAAGAAGTTTAAAAAGTTACAAACTTGACATAAACACTATAATTCAAGCTTGGAAGTACTTACAAATAGACTAACTTGATATAGATGGCATTGTTAATGACTCTACAAAATCTTCAAGCATGCAAAAAAGCACAGTTAACATTATGAAAGTTGCACTGAATTTTTCCACATTTATTAATGCAAATTTCTCTTAGCAACTCTTATCCTTTTCTGTGTTTTCCAAAGAAAAATAGCGAGTATGTTCAGTTGATTTTTTAAAATTCCAGACCATAAAATTAAGGGCATGTAAGGAACTATGGAAAATACAAAGTTTATAAAAGCATTTTTAATCATTCACAATTTCCTATCCAGAGATTTTGTTGTTTAATTCTAGACTTTTATATATGCATTTGAAAATCCATGACTAAAGGTATAAAAAATATATATATATTTAAATGTAGAAGGCATACACAGGAATGTTCATAGCAATGTCATTTGCAACAGCAAAAAACTAGAAACAACTGAAATATCTGCCAATTGGTGAATGAACTAATAAAATGTGGTGAATTCATGCAATGGAATGCCAGAGCAGCAGGAAAACAAAAAAAGAACTACAGTAACCTGCATCAGCAAGAATGAACCTCCTAAACAATGCTGAGCAAAAAAAAAAAAAGCAAGTCACAGAAGAATACACACAGCATGATTCCACTCCTAAAGTTCACAAACTTACAAAACTAAATAATACTTTGTTTGGGATACATACAAACTATAAAGCAGAAATAGGGAATGAGTAACAAAATTCAGGATGATGGTTACATTTGAGAGTGAGGTGAAAGTAACAGGACAGGCCCAAAGGGCCTTCAGAGGTATTTTAAGGTTTCAGTTCTTAAACTAGATCATGGACAATTTGCTGTTTTTCCTTAAACTGTGCACACACATAACATATACTCTTTTGCATGTGATATTCCATAATAAAAATGTAAATAGCTAATAAGACCTATTCAACTCCAGAAGAAAACCACACCAACTACCTAATCAACCTAGTGACACATTAACTGCGAACAACCACGAATGACATCTGAGGAAACCCAACAGAACAGGAAAAGTAGACCAAGATGGACCTCTGGAAAAACATGCCCCAAAGGAAATATTAGTTATTTCAGGAATTAAAAGTGAACTTTAAAAAAATGCTAATTAGCATGCTCAGAGGATATCACGTCTATAAAAATTAAGAGGGCTTCCCTGGTGGCGCAGTAGTTGAGAGTTCGCCTGCCGATGCAGGGGACACGGGTTCGTGCCCTGGTCCGGGAAGATCCCACATGCCACGGAGTGGCTGGACCCGTGAGCCATGGCCGCTAAGCCTGCGCGTTCGGAGCCTGTGCTCCGCAACGGGAGAGGCCGCAACAGTGAGAGGCCCACGTATCGCAAAAAAAAAAAAAAAAAAATTAAGAATAAACCTGCTGTTAAAACGGAAGTAAAAGAGAGAGAGGAAAGACAGCAAACACAAAACAGATTTAAAAACATAGCACATGGAAGGGAACAAATAATAAAACAAAATTCTCCCTGAGCTCCAGAAAGACAACCAGTAAATTCAAAGAGCCTTCTAACCCCCAAACAGGATGATGGAGAAGACAGGCACCTAGACACACCCTAGGGAAAACGTCAGAACGTCAAAGACGAAAAGCAAACCCTAAAAGCATCCAGAGTATAAAAACAAGTTACATTCACAGAAATGACAATCAAATGAGAGATAAAGACGTTACTGAAAGGCAAGGACTTAAAAGTTTAACTCTCTTGCACCCCATATCAAAAATAACTACTCCAAATTTTAAGAATACAAGAAATATGAGAACTTAAAGTACAAGAAACAACAGCAGTTGAGTAAGACCGAGAAGGAATATAGAAAGCAGAGACGAAATTAAAAGTAGATCCAGTAGGGACTTCCCTAGTGGTCCAGTGGTTAAAGACTTCACCTTCCAATGCAGGGGATGTGGGTTCAATCCCTGGTTGGGGAGCTAAGATCCCACATGCCTGGAGGCCAAAAAACCAAAACAAAAAACAGAAGCAATACTGTAACATATTCAATAAAGACTTAAAAGAAAAATAAAGGGTTTTTTTAAAAAAAGAACACTAATATGACTGCAAAAACTCAAAAGGAAAGAGTACTGGAAATGGGTACACTTCTCAACTGTTCATAGCAGAGAATCAAGACATGCTTCCTAAAGGTGACTTAACATATTGAAAGTTATACTACTAACTGATAAAAAATAGCTACACCTTGGGAAGTGGGATGGGGCTGGGCGGGGGGAGGAGGGAGGCTATTTTTCCATTTCATGGAGTTTTTCAACAATGTTCCCATGTCATTTTTTTTTTAATTTAATAGGAAAAAAACGCACAGTATTCTTACAAGTATTCTCATACCTCATTTCCACTTCAATAACCCTTAAATAAGACCATCTTTTTTCCTGCTTCATAAAAACAAACACACAGGGACTCAGGAATGCTGCTGGTCTCAACTACGAAGCCCAGGTTAGAGCACTGAAGTCCTGAAGCCCCCAGAGCACATTCCATCTTTACTGCTGGTTTATTTTGCTTCCCCCCAGACCCCAGGTCCTGTCACTGTCTTTGTAGCCAGCGTCATTCACACTGACGACTTTTATGACACCCTGATCTCACAGTTGGACACAAGCATCACAACTGTGTCCCCTCCAAATTCATGCTGACCACACTGTCTGCCTACAAGCACCAGCATTGCTTTCATTGTTTCATTAATTCCTCCCGAACTCCCCTGCAGCTGCTGCTCTAATTCTTTTCACATTTCTCAAAACCCCATGCTTCCATCTTTCTGAATATTCTTTTCCCTTTAATCCCACACCAATTTCCTCTCCCTAAATCATTTTTTTCAACCAAACCATTCTTCCTGTCTCAGAGAGATGCTCCTCCCTCCTCTCCAACCTGACGGCAGCCTGCTCTCAAATTCACCCTCATCTACCCTCCAGGGATCTAATCTGTGTCCAAATCTCCCGAGCCAACACAATCTTTTCTTAGCCTCCATTCTTAGCCTCCCAGGCCTATAAAGATTTCTCAGTATCCTCTATTATTAAAAAATAAAAATAAAGTAAGAGAAATAAGTACTCCTTTGAACCTGCCCTTGTTCTTTAATTCATTTTTCCCAACTTCAAACTAAGAAGCCTACAGACTCATTGCTTCTGTGTCCTCATCACTTTTTAATGTAGCCTCTGGTCCAGCCACAGGACTGGAACTGACTAATCCAATCATCTGTATTCCCTCATCTAATTCTCCTAACCTCTCTGTAGCTTTAACATAGTTGAGTATTTACCTCCATAAAAGCCACTTACTACGCACCCCAGTACACCTCCTATTTCTGCGATCACCTCTGGCAGCCTGGATGACTCTTCTTTCTCCTCTAGCTTCCTAAATACAGGCATTCCCCCTTAGCTTCATTTTTCACTTTCCCTTTCAAAGATCTGACTCACCCTGATGAACCTCATGAAGATGATGCTCAAATCCTCCAACCGCTCCAGGATATAAGTCACCATTTCTAACTGCCTATTGAACAGTCTACCTGAATGTCCTGCCAGTGCCACAGATTCCATCATGTCCAAAATTATATTCATCATCTTCTCCCCAAACCAGCACCTCAGGTATTTCTACGTATAACATAAACATTCTCCCATTACCCCAAATTAAAATCTGGGCCATCTTTGACTCTGCTGTTACCTATTTCCTCACATATTACCTTTCTTCCCCTCAATGTTTTACAATAAGAAAAGTAAAGACAAATAAGACATGATTTCCAGCCTCTGGGAAGGATAAACAGAAATGTAAGGGGGGACTTCCCTGGTGGTGCAGTGGTTAAGAATCCACCTTACAATGCAGGGGACATGGGTTCGATCCAGGTTCTATCCCTGGTCGGGGAACTAAGATCCCACATGCCGTGGGGCGACTAAGCCCGTGCACCACAACTACTGAGCTCGTGCACCTCAACTAGAGAGCCCGCGTGCTGCAAACTACAGAGCCCACGCGCCCTGGAGCCTATGTGCCACAACTAGAGATAGAAAACCCACACACCACAACTAGAGAAGCTCATGCAGCACAACTAAGAGCCCACACGCTGCAACAAAAGATCCCCCATGCCTCAACGAAGATCCCTCATGCCACAACCAATACCAGCCAAAAATAAATAAATAAATAATAAATAAATCTTAAAAAAAAAAAGGAAAGAAATGTAAGGGAACACAGGCATTACCAAAGATAAACACGCAGGATGCTGAGGTTGGGGAGGCATAGAGGGACAAAGGGAAGAGGAGATGCATTAGGAGGGGAATTTGATAAGCTGTAACTTGTAAGAGTCAGAATGAAAGTTCCATCCCCTAAGCCTCACTAGACCAAAATAATAACAGCACACATCCTGAATAATTAAATGTATACCTCACTTTAGGAAAATTCAATATATAAGTTTTGACTGAATGAATATAAATTAGGCAACTGATGATTCTCATTATACATGGATTTCCTTTAAATGATAACTGTCTTAATGAATTTAAGATATCAACAGGATTTCCTCAGGAATTCCCTGGCGGTCCAGTGGTTAGGGCTCTGCTTCCACTGCAGGGGGGATCCAGGTTTAATCCCTGGTCGGGCAACTAAGATCCCACGTGCTGCGCGGTGTGTCACGGCCAAGGGAAAAAAAAAAAAAAAGAAAATATATATATATATATATATATATATATATATATATGATTTTTTCCTCATATATTTTCCTAAACCATACTCACAGGTCACCTCAGGAATTAAGAGCTGGAAAGAACTAGATTCCCTCATCTAGCCACTTCATCTCCCAGCGGCCAGGAAAGGTTAAATGATTTGCCTGAGGTCACAAAGAAATAGCAGATATGGGACCAGAACCCAGTGACCTTTTCCCTGTTACCTCACTCACTGCCTCTGACATGCTTCATCTCAGAATGCTTTCCCAGTTGATTCCCGTAAAAGGCAACAAAAATGACAATCTGTAAAGAGGGTCCAGACGTCAGGTCTCTTTCAAAAGTCTTCAACATGTTCTCTTAGACACACACACACACACACACACACACACACACACACACCATAAATTCCAGGAAAATAGGGATCTGGCTATAACTTAGTTCTCTGTAAAAATGAGAAACAGGTCCTCAGCTCGTTGATGCCAAATTGACCTGAAGACTCTCTTGTCCCCTAGGTTCTCCCCCAAATGCTGATAAAGTCGTTCTTCTTCCCCCAAATAAAGGCCTAACTGGAGTTCTAACTATTCAACTAATGGCTAAAAAACTTAGAATTGGGGGGAATGAGGTGGAGGCACATAGGGTTTCCCCCCATTCCCCATCAGAACTGGGATGGCTTGCAGCAAGGGTCCCCAAACCCCTCGCTGCTGACTGGTTCCGGTCCACGGCCTGTTAGGAACCGGGACGCAAGCAGGAGGTGAGGGGCGGGCGAGCGAGCGAAGCTTTCTCTGCTGCTCCCCATCGCCCCCATTCCACCTGAACCCTCCCCCCACCCCATCTGTGGAAAAATTGTCTTCCACGAAAGCAGTCCCTGGTGCCAGAAAGACTGGGGACCACTGGCTTAGAGAAAATGAATTCTAAGTACTGAGCCAACTGAGACGATACCAAGTTCCAATTAGCATGTCTTAGTCAACCTCTGATTTCACCTCCTGTCAAGAGAAAAAAAGGTACTTCTCTCCATCTCCAAAAATTGACAGGTGCTTTTTACACCATAAACCTGCCTTCCCTGATAGGGCAGTTAAATAAGTGATTAGAATTTGCAACTTGTTCTAAGCAAAACCCCTTTAACTCTTAGAATCAGATCCCTTTCTGAAAGATCCTCTGCTCATTTTATAGGGAACGTGTTTTAACATGTGAGAAATCCAAGAACAGAAGTAGCCAGGACTCAAGTTCAACTCTAACTTGCCTCATGCTGCTTAGCTATCAGAGACTGATTTGCAATAATGGCCATTAAGGTTAATAGCAAAAGACAAAAACAAAATTTGCTTCACTGGGTTATTTAATTTCAATGAAAGTCTAGAAGACTAAAAGATCCATCCTTACTACTCTAGTTTCCCTTTCAGAAAGTTTCTGAGAAGTAAGTAGTCTTGAACTCGAATAGACTGAAAAGAGAGAATTCTGAACAAGTGAAACTTTATTACTAAACAATTGCTAATTAAAATAAAATGGACACTTCAATATTCTTTAAATTAATTCTAGCTAAAGCCTGATGTAGTAAATAAATATGGTCATGTCTTGTTCTTCATGACTCACTGCGACACTCTCATATCCTTTCTCACTACTACCTGTGCTTCTAAACAGACAAATCATTTCAGATAACAGGTTTGACAAAAGTTGGGAAAGCAGTTTCCTATCAAATGAATCAGAAATAAATCACTGGAAAACCAGCCTGGTTAGAACCAGAAGAGTTACTAACAATCAGTGACTCTACTTCCCTCAAGGCTCAGGTTTCAGTTCATTTTATCCCAAAGAGGAAAGACCAAGCTTCATGCACTGCCTCTCCTCCCACTTCCCCATGATCCAAGGACAGTCTCCTGCTGACAGAAGGTTCCTGGGGCAGGGTGAAATGGCGTGCACAGTGTGTGTGGATCCCTCCTCCCAGCTCCCAGCCACTCCCTGCATTCCCGTCTGAAACTTGAGACCTCTTGTCTCACCTACTTACTCATCCCCTGGGTGCATCCTTACCTCATCTACCCTTTATATCACCGACCACAACCTTGTGTGTGCCTACAATTACCTGTCTGTGACTCTCCCCATAAGCATAGCTGCTTAAATAGGGGTGGCTTTTTTGTATGTCTTCACAAAATGTTTTCCAAGGATATACACATGATACTCATTCTTAATTTATTTTTAACTCAGAGAATACTCATAAGACCATCAGGAGAGAACTCCCTCAACTTCCTCCTCCACCACCTGTAAACATCTACCTCTGTTCCCATCCGTTCCTCCTTTCCTTCAGTTTCAGCAGAAAAGGAGCCACTCCTGGTATCCTGGATAGTCACTCCAGAGGGGCTTGGAATCTCAAACTTTCCTGACTCATGGAGACCATGTTCCATCACATCCTTTCTCCTCTAGACCTTCAAACCTTCCTCTCCAAGACCTCTTACCTTTCCACCCTACAAATGAACACGCTCAAGTCTCTCCCATCTTAACATAACTCATTAATTCAGCCACCAAATATTTATTGAGCACCTACTAGGTGCCAGGAGCTCTCTTCTACCCTGGAGATATAGCAGTAAATAAAATGAAGTTCCTGCCCTCGTGCAACTTACTTTCCAGTGGGAGAGAAAGAGGAGGTGAATGTATAAGCATCCTAGCTACTGTTCTCTCCTCCACTTCACAGAGCCAGGCTCGCAAGAGCAGCGCAGGCAGCCTGCCTCTACTTCCTCTCCCGCCGTGGATGCCTCACCCTCTCCGGACAGGTTTGCAGTCCCCACCCCCAACACCACTGAAACAGCTCAGGCAAAGGTCACCAGCAGTGGCCTCCTCCACGGGTAAATCTGGACGGCATTTCCCAGTCTACTCTTAAACTCTCTTGCAGCGACAGGCACTTCTTGAAATTCCCTGCTGCTTTGCTCTTCTCCTCCCTCTTTGGCCACACATACCTCTGACAGTTTCTCAGGTTCCTTTCCTTCAGCCTCCCCCCTTAAATGGCAGCACTTCCAGAGCTCTCTGTTTAGCCTCTCCTCACTCGCTGTGCTCCCCTCAGACCACCTCAGTCATGCCCGTGGGCCTCACTACCAGTGATGGCCACTCGGGAGAACTGAAGGTGTGTCATCAGGACAGGCCTTTCTAAAGAGCTCCACACACACATAGCCAACTGCCTGCTACGCACCTTCACCCGCATGGCCCAAAGACCCCTCCAATTCAGGAACACTGAATTTATCTCCTCCCGTGCTCCAAACTGTTCTTCTGCTATTCCTTGTACTAGAAAATGGTGCCCTCCTTCCCTCAAGATGCTAAGCCAGAAATTTAAGTTTCTTAGGCGTCAGCTTAGGTTCTTCCAACACATCACACGCTCTCCTCTTCTATACGAGTCTCATCGATTCTCTCTCCTTAAATACCTCTTTTCATTCCCTCTTCCCCAATCCCACTGCAGAGGCCACCAGCTCATTTCAGTAGCCACCTTACAACTCTCCCTGTCCTGTCTTGCCCTCTTGCCCCGTTCTTATCTACTTAAGGTATTTCGCATTGTATTCTATGTGAATGGTGACCCTTGACTGTGTGACACAGGAGCCTGAAACCATCCTCCTCTAGGCTGATCTCCACCAAATACAGATGTCATCCACTCCTGCTTACAATTCCTCAATGATTCCCCATGACCTATATGGGTGCTTTTTAAACTTTCACCTGAAGAAAGTGATGGGGGGGAATGGAGGGTCTAGAAGAGGCACAGCCTGAAAAAGCCAGCAACTAAGGCAAAATGTATTATTTTTTTATTTAAAAAGTTAAAATTATATTTTATCTTGGATTTTAAATCCTGTATTATAATATATTCATGTTTTAATGTAGCAATAATTTCCCCAAAATTCAATTAAATGGATACCCCAAGAAGATTCTTGTACCATGTTTATCCTACAGTTTTGAGTACCCTGGCACATTTCCTACTGAGAAGCAAGAACCTACGAGATAAAATTTAAGATTCTAAGACCTACCCACCTGTCCAGGCTTATTGGACCTACTGAGCTTACTCTTTATGCTCTAGCAATGACTACTAAATCATCGTAATTCCTCCAACATACTCCAGTGATTCACAAACCCATGTCTTTCTCCAAACCTAAACTATCCTCCTCCCTGGTCTGTCCTCCCACCAAACTCCTATTCAGCTGATGACTCTGAGCCTGAGCGATACTCCTCCCCAGAAACAACACAGGTACATGAACGCCCTTTGCCTGAGCACCCTCAGTATTTGTACATGCCTTCCTTATGGCATTTATTATGCAATAAACATACTGTTTGCAATATCCTCTCTCTGCAAAAAACTACTGTCAGGGACTTCCTGGCTGGGCACTGTTCTAATCACTGTATTTTTATGTATTAACTAATTTAATTCTCACATCAATCCTATAAGGTTGATAGCATTCTTAACCACATTTTATAGGTATGGAAACAGACAACTAAAACTGACTGGGGGGCTTCCCTGGTGGCGCAGTGGTTGAGAGTCCGCCTGCCGATGCAGGGGACGCGGGTTCGTGCCCTGGTCCGGGAAGATCCCACATGCCACGGAGTGGCTGGGCCCGTGAGCCATGGCCGCTGAGCCTGCGCGTCCGGAGCCTGTGCTCCACAACGGGAGAGGCCGCAACAGTGAGAGGCCCGCGTACCGCAAAAAAAGAAAAATCTGACTGGGGCGGGGAGGTGGAGGGGAAGGCAGGAAAGAATCCCTGCCTCTAATGAAAAACTCTTTTTTCTACAATTGCAAGGAAAAGTTAGAAGATAATCAAAACAAATTCAGAATTCTGAGCAATTTACTACTTCTGTCAATGGTGATCTCTGGTTGATAAACATATAATACTTTAGTCTTGTTTTCAACATGATAATCATCTAAATCATATTTCTTTCAACCCTTGCTGAAACAGGATAATATTAATTATTAAGATGTTTCACAAGTTCTATTTCTCAGCCACAAAGATAAACTTCAAGTTGATGACAGAATAATAAATAAATGGAATATTTGAGATTTTTATTATATTTATCCTATGTGTAAAATTACAATAAATTTAGTGTCTGAACAACATCTTGGACACAGGTACTCAAAGAGGCACCTGAGAGAAAACATTGGGACCTAAAATAAAAGTGTTGTATGCATACAGGCAGACATATTACGGGCGGCCTATGACTGCCCTCAGAAGTCTAGCTGGCCACACAATTTGCACAAACGACGATAAACTGTCCAAAGGTGTGACAGCTCAACAAGCCAAATACTTACCATATGGCTAAATATTTCACTTCCCTGGTTTTCCAACATTTTGGAAAAGATGTAATGTGGCCAAGAAAAGATGTTGAAAAACCAAACATGGGAAATATTTAGTTTTTCCCAACCAGGACTGACCAGTTAAACCAAAACGAGGTTGCTTACACTATCTATGCTACAGAAAAACTCACCCAATGAGCTTACACCTCAGATCAGATCCTGTGAGTAATACAGTTGGTCAAGGTAGAGGAAAAGGGAATCGACACACAGGCAAGTACAAGTCAACACAGAAGTGAACGTCCCTACATGCAGGGAGCAGAGGTCCTCAGCGGCCTGGCTCCAGCTCTGGCTCTCATGCAAGCGCTCTACCAGGCTTGGCACTGCATCTTCTATACACTTCTGCATAATAAATATCAGCTGAACTGAAATGTATGGGCCAAAGAGCCAGGTCCGCTGATAAAATGGAAAGTTGTCACACACCACCCAACTGTAAAAGTCACATGGAAAATCAGAGCGTGCAGATAAATAGGTGAAGGAAACAAAGGAAAACAAACATGAGAAACTAACCGAATGCCAGGAAACATCATGGGCCCCTGAGTTCCAGCCCTGGCCAGCTTCCACAGGGGTCCCTGTCCCTTCCCAGCAGAGGCCCTGGGACAGAGCCGACATTTCTTTACTCTGTAAAGCTATCACCATCTAAGGAATCCTGTTGGAATCTTCTCCCTGCAAAGTCCATCTATTCGCGAACAAGTGTCTACTGAGTGTCTTCTATTCTAGGTCCTGGCATCCAGCAGGGAGCAAGGCAGCAAGGCCTCTCACAGAACTAACATTTTACTGGAATCAGATAATAAATACACAAACAAGATCATTTCAAATGGTGGTATTAAATAGAAAATTTTAAACAGAAAAAAAAAAAAAAAAAGATGAGGGCTTCCCTGGTGGTGCAGTGGTTGAGAATCTGCCTGCCAATGCAGGGGACATGGGTTCAAGCCCTGGCCCGGGAAGATCCCACATGCCACGGAGCAACTAAGCCTGTGTGCCACAACTACTGAGTCTGCACTCTAGAGCCCGCAAGCCACAACTACTGAGTCTGCACTCTAGAGCCCGCAAGCCACAACTACTGAAGCCCACTGGCCACAACTACTGAAGCCCGCACACCTAGAGCCTGTGCTCCACAAGAGAAGCCACCACAATGAGAAGCCCACGCACCATAACGAAGAGTAACCTCGCGCACCACAACTAGAGAAAGGCAGCGCACAGCAACGAAGACCCAACACAGCCAAAAATAAATAAATAAATAAATAATCACTTTGACTTCAAAATAAATAAATAAAAAGATGAGATGGGGAAAGTGGGGAGGAGCTGCTCATTTAAACTCAGCAGTCAGGGAAGGTATCTCTGAGAAGGTCACTTTTGAGCTGAGACAGAAAGGAGGCAAAGTTGCCAGTCAAGCACAGCACTTGGAGCAGAGCATTCTCAGCAGAAGAAAAGCAAGGAACAAGGTCTGGAGGCAGGAACAAGCATGGTTTGTTCAAAGGAGAGAAAAAGCCTCACCATCCTCAGGTTTCTGTTCGAGTGCCATCTTATGATGAAGTCATCCCTGACTCCCTACTTTAAATTGTATTCACTGACCGGCCCCAGTATTCTCTATTGCTCTTCATGATTTTTCTCCACTGAAATTTTTACCATCTGACAGGCAATATAAATTACTTATTAATTTCTGTCTATTCCTACAGAATGTAAGCCCCTTAAGGGCAGGGAGTTTTGTTATTTTAATCACTGCCGTATTGCCTGTACCTATGTGGCATAAAGTAGGCACTCAGTAAATAGTAGCTAAATAAATAAAAAGGAAAAGAAAAGAGAAAGGGAGGGAGGCAGAGAAAGAAGGAAGAGAGGAAAAGAATGAGAGGGAAAAAAGAAAAGGAGAGAGGGAGGAAAAGAGAAAGGAGGGAAAGAAGAGTCAGCCAGTATGGCTGAAGCAAAGTAGATGGGGGAACAGGAGTGCTGGCCTTGTAGACCATGGAACAGGAGCTGGAATTTTATTTTACTTTTTTTTTTTAATTTTAATTTTATTTATTTTTGGCTCCATTGGGTCTTCCTTGCTGTGCGCAGGCTTTCTCTAGTTGCAGCGAGTGGAGGCTACTCTTTGTTGCGGTGCATGGGCTTCTCATTGCGGTGGCTTCTCTTGTTGCAGAGCACGGGCTCTAGGGGCGCGGGCTTCAGCTGTTGCAGCGCGTGGGCTCAGTAGTTGTGGCTCGTAGGCTCTAGAGCACAGACTCAATAGTTGTGGTGTGCGGGCTCAGTAGTTGTGGCTCGCAGGGTTAGTTGCTCCGCAGCATGTGGGATCTTCCTGGACCAGGGATCAAACCCGTGTCCCCTGAATTGGCAGGTGGATTCTTAACCACTGTGCCACCAGTGAAGTCCCTGGAATTTTATTTAAAAGACAGAAGTCCACTGAAGGAAATTCAATGGCAGGGAAACGACATGATCTAATTTGTATTTTACAAATTAGGTTTGGAAAATAGGTTAGAGAAAAAAAAGCAGGGACACGAGATAAGGCACTAGGAAGCTACAGATGAGGTAACAGAGGCAAGGTGATGATCGGCAGTGATCAATGATGGAGAAGCAGATGCGAGGGTATTTCTCAAGGTAGCACCAAAAAGACTTACTGATGGACTAGATATGGGCCGTTGGATTGAAGAAAAGAGAGGAGTCAAGAATGTGCCAGTTATCAATTTATTGCTTCTCAGCTCCAAATCACCCCTTCATTGCCTGCTCTGTGAAAATTAAGATGAACCCTTTAAATATTTTTCCTTTGCCAGATGCCACAATATTAAGCTTTGTTTGTAGAGGCACTGGAAAGACACTGCAGGAGGAATGGTTCCGTGTGCTCCTCTTGGCAGGATAAATAGAGTATCAAGGATAAATACAGTATCAGTATTTCTGATGTCCTATGGAGCCCTGGCCAACTTATTTTAAGATCTTTTGTTAATTTGAGACAATTGGAAAGAAAGCTAGTCTAAGCTTGCAAAACCTTCATGTTTTTATAATTATGTTTCTTACATATACAAGGATTGGGATACTTTATTGTTTGCTCATCCTTATTCACATGCTGATACCACACTGCTTTGAGTATGATCATTTTAGAATCTGTTTCAATACATGGTAAAGCAAGGACCACCTCACTATTCTGTGCCTAAATATTCTTGGCTATTCTAAAACATTTATTCTTCTATCTGAACACAGATTGTTTTACCTATTTCCCCACCCCCAAAAGAATTCTCCACTGGAGTTGTAATTAATTTCCATTGAATTTACATCTATTTAGTTTTCCCATCCAGGAACATGGTATATATTTCCATTTTTTTCAGATCATCCTTAATCTTTTACAATTTTCTTCACACAGAGCCTGTGCCTTTCTTGTGATACTTTCCCTTAAGTATTTTACAATTTTTTTAGCACTATTATAAATGAAGTATTCTTCTCCTCACAAAGGCAGTTCATTGCCATACTTCCCCTGCCAACATCTCAATGATACCAAAGAATGCTTTTAGTTCCCACTCACCACACACTACCCTGTCCTGCGATGTCCAAGTTTTGCTGGAATCATTTAGAATATTTCCTTCAGACAGCAAGGTTTTCTCTTTCAATATGTGTCTCCAATTTCAAAGATCCTTACTTAGCATTTATATTACACATTCCTTATCACTCTCAATGTATGTAATTATATTGATACATATATTATATGTAACATAGAGTAACAATAATATATGATATATATATATTTCAAAGTCCATTGTCTATCACTGTTTCCTCTCCTCTTCCTACTTTGGAAGGAGGAGAGGAAATATTGTTTGTTTGATTAGAGTATACTGTCCAGATTAGAGTCTATGGGTGATATAATGGGAATCCTTGCACACCCACACAGAGCTTTCTTTTCCCTGAAAGGTGAATCGTATCTAGACTGCCTATAAGATTTTTGGAGTGGACCTTTTCTCTAAATAGTCTGCTTCTTACACTAACACTATAGTGATGCAAATGAGAACAGTGTGTTTTGTGGTAGTTTTAACTTTTTCTTTTGTATCTTTATCTTCTTTTGAATGTTTCTCACCTTTTCTTTTCTTTTGAATCTTTATCTTTCTATCTAGGAACTTACTTGTAGGTTTTTTTTTTTGTCTTTACCACTGAATTCAAGAATTTTATCAGAATATGCCTAGGTTTGTGCCTTTTCTCATCGATCTTGCCTGGAACACAGTGAACTCATTCAATCTTCAGTCTTTTTCAATCTGCAATCTTTTTTTGGCTCAGGGAATTTTTCTTCTATTACTTATTCCTCCTTCTAAAATTCTTGTTATCTGCATTTTTGGTTTCCTGGATCTATCCTCCAAGTCCTTCGACTTTCATGAGTTCCCATTCCAACTCTTAGTATTTTTGTTCTAAGCTTTGAAATTGTTATTTTACTTGAACTGAGTTTTAAAAAAAGAGGGCAGCAGAGATGTGCTCAAACTGCCATTTTCCCAGAATCATTTCAAATGGGGTTGTTTAAATGCTATCTTATCACTCAAGTATAAAATAGTTTCTACGTGCTCACTCAAAAGACAATTACTTTACATTAATATTTTTAAAGCCCAAACAGCTATTTGTTGAGAAGTTACTAGACTGAAAGCTCCTTGAGAGCAGGGTATCTGCCTTCTATGTATCTCTCACCCTCTCAGTAGATCTTGTAAATAAATGTGCTCAATACATCTTTACTGATATATTGATATGTTTAGCACCTTACAAGTTCCCAAAGGTAGAAGACCTTGTCATTACACTCACAAAATCTAAAGTCTAACTGAGGAGGCAAAAACAACATAAACAAAACAAATAAACAGCTGTCAGTTAAGTGTTAAACTGTCACTGAATACAACAATAGCTTAAAAATAGAAGAGATTAATAAGGACTAAAGTAGTCAGTTGGTTTCCTGATGAAAGGACATCAACCAGGCCGTGAAACCACAGGTAAATTTTACTAGGAGAAAAGGTAGTCCTGACAAAGAAAATAGTCGCTGCAAAGGCATAGAGATGAGAATGAGCCAGTCAGGAAAAAGAGTGAGGAAACCAGTCTGACTGTAATAGAAGAGTCTGTCAGATACTACTAAGGAAATAAGAATAGATAAGGAGGCTGATGACAAGAGTCTAGATTCATTCACTGGCTGAATAAGTACTGAAAAGCACTTATGCTGAAGGATGCTGTGTGCTGTCCTCAAGCAGCTTACAAAGGGAGATGAGAATATTTATGCAAATGATCGTATAATAGCTTTAAGGTCATTTGAAAAATAACTATAATATAGGAGTAACATTAGAGATTAGAGCTCAGAGAACCAACAAATGAGGACGTTGTCTTTTCTTTTAACAGGAAGTTCTCTTCTAGGACTTCCCTTGGTCTCCTTGAAGAAAACGATAAGCAAAGAACCATGGGAGGAAAACTCACAAATGCTTTTGCTACACATTCAATTTAAAAATGAAAGTTTCTCCAAACCAGAAAGGAAGTCCAATAAAGTAAGAATAACAACTCTTGGGACTTCCCTAGCGGTCCAGTGGTTAAAACTCTGCATTTCCACTGCAGGGGGCACGGGTTCAATCCCCGGTCAGGGAACTAAGATCCCGCATGCCATGCAGCGCAGCCAAAAAAAGAATGACAGCTCTTTACAATTTTAAGACAGGAAAAAATTGTAACTATGTATGATGACAGATGTTAATGAGATTTACTGAGGTGATCATTTCCCAACATATAGAAATATCAAATCGTTATGTCATACTCTGGAAACTAATATAACGTTGTATGTCAATTATACCTTGATTAAAAAAAAAAAAATTAAGACAGCCTGCTTGCCTCAGTCACAGATTTACTATGCAAGAAACTATCAGAAACTTCTCCTCACAATTCCTGCTGGGTTCATTTTCATTTTTTATTTTTTATATTTTTGGCTGTGTTGGGTCTTCGCTGCTGCACATGGGCTTTTCTCTGGTTGCGCCAAGCAGGGGTTACTCTTTGTTGCGGGCGAGGGCTTCTCATTGCGGTCGCTCCTCTTGTTGCAGAGCATGGGCTCTAGGCGCACGGGCTTCAGTAGTTGTGGCACGTGGGCTCAGTAGTTGTGGCTCACGGGCTTAGTTGCTCCACGGCACGTGGGATCTTCCCGGACCAGGGCTCGAACCTGTGTACCCTGCATTGGCAGGCTGATTCTCAACCACTGCGCCACCAGGGAAGCCCCTGGGTTCATTTTTAAAAAGGAGATTCAGGGCTTCCCTGGTGGCGCAGTGGTTAAGAGTCCGCCTGCCGATGCAGGGGATGCGGGTTCGTGCCCCGGTCCAGGAAGATCCCACATGCGGCGGAGCGGCTGGGCCCGTGAGCCTGGCCGCTGAGCCTGCGCGTCCGGAACCTGTGCTCCGCAACGGGAGAGGCCACAACAGTGAGAGGCCCACGTACCGCCAAAAAAAAAAAAAGGAGATTCAGTGACAAGACTGGCCAGCACTGTAATGCATTCATGCCTGACCTGAATTAAAACCCAGAAGGTTCCAGTTTATGAATAAATTGAAACATAACCCAAACATAACCTTGAAACAAGGTCCTTAAAAAGAAAGAAAAAAATCCTACAGCTGCTTTAGTTTACCCCTAAAAGCAAGAGTCCTCTGGAAAAAAAAAGGAGATATGAGAGCGCTCTTCTTTGACAAAAAATAACTCCAGAAAAATCAACTAAAGTAAATGTCATTTACAGAAATATCTACATTAATTTTTAAATTAAACATTAAATATCCTAAGGAAAAAACAAAGCAAACAAAAAACTCTTTCTGAACCAGAATGTAACAATACTCTATCTGTAGCCCAGAAGCTCAAGTCCAGGGCACAGCAAGGACCTTTCAAAGATGCCAGACCTGTGCATTTTCATTTAGGGCTGTCCTGTGTAGCATCCAAGATATTCTCCTTCTGGATTTTCCCCTTTCAGCTTCTCATCAACCCCATCTCAATTCAAGGAAGAAAAATCAATTTCACATCAAAATATAAGTACATAAAATTATCTCTTACTTTACAGATACGCAGTCTTAAAGGATTTTACCCAATATCTTTTGCTCTTTTTAGAAAAAAAGAAGTCACACCCTTCCAGAAGTCAAGCTGATATAAATGAAATCCTCCAAATATATGTTGGAGTGCTGGTTCTGGCAAAGCAAGGTCAAAAATAACCAACCTCACTCCAACTGCTATCCATTTCTCTTAGGATAGAACATTCCCATTCTTTTCTCTCTGGGGAGCCCTACCTCCCAAACTCCAAAGACAGAAGCTGTATCCTAAGAAAAGTGGGGCCCAATAGTTAAGATGGAAAAGAATTTTGCTGAAATTACTTGAAACGTGATTCAGGGAGATGGAGGCAGTGTGGAAACACCATGGGGTTTGGAGCCAAGTTGAGGTGGGTTCCAACCCCAGCACACTTTACTTTCAGGCTTCACGTTCCTTAACAAGTCTCTACAGAATGGAAATGACACACCTATCTTTAGGAGTTGTTAGGATTAGAAGCACACTTCAAAGACTTGTCCAAGATCATACAGTAAGCAGCAGAAACAGTTCTAAATGATTCAAGTGTGTTCTCTTCCCTTTGCCATTCACTTCAGAACGTTACTGTTCCTGGTAGGGAAAAAGGGAAAGATCAGGTCTGTGTGAGGGCAGGAGCTGGCACACCCTTTGTTCCACTCAAGGTTCAGTTGATTTTTGCTAGCTCAGTTCCCTCATCACCATGACAACAGCAGCAATTTATTCAGCACCTACTTACTGGTCAGGCAGGATATATAAAGTGCTAAGCACAGGGCCTGTTACATAATAAGCACTCAATAATTGATGGCTACTTATACAGAGCTCTTAACTTCTTAAGAGAGCTTAGGAAAGGCTGGCTTCTTACAGGAAATTGAGTGGAACAGAAGTTAAAGAGACAGAAAAAGGGGAAGAACATGCCAGAGTGGGCATTTCTCAGAGAAGGGCAACGTGTACAAAGGAATGGAAGTGAAAAAGCACCATGCATTCAGGGAAATACAAGTCATTCGGCATGGCTAGAGAAGACAGCAAAAACATGGAAGGCGCGGGAAGCCGGGCTAAAAAGGCAGGCAGGCAGGTCTTGTTACACAAAGGATGCCTGGAATTTATCCTGTGGATTGGGGAAGCCAGTGAAAATTTTTCAACAGGGAAAAGGACACAATTAGATCTGTATTTCAGAATGATCATTCCATCACAGAATAGAGAAGGATGAACTGAAGAGAGAAGAGACTGAAGGCAGGCAGACGAGTTAGGAGACTACTGTAATGGTCTCAGCAAAAGATGGTAAGAGCTTAAACAAAGGCTGAAACAATGGGAATGGAGGGGAGGAAGCAGAATCGACAGAACTTAGTGACCCATCAGAAGTTAAGGATGACCCCCAAGTATTTGCGGAGCAGAAACAAGGAGTACAGTTTTGGACCTACTAAGTTACAGTTGTCTGGGGAGAATAAATGGGATGTCTGGAGCAGAGAGGAGTCAGGGCTAGAGATACAGACTAGGGAGTCATCTCCCAGCCTTGACAGCTGAGGCCCTGGTCATAGATGAGATCAGTCAGCAAGTGTCTGTGAAGTGAGATGAAGGCTAATGACAGATACCAGGAACACCCACACCAGGAGGAAGAAAGAGAAAAAGAAGCCCAAGGGAGAGCAGAAGGAATAGGTAGGGAGCTGGAAGGAAATTATACCATAAAAGCTAAGGAAGGAGGGAGTTTTATAAAGATATTGGTCCACAGCATCCAATGCTGCAAAGAAAGATGCAGAGAAAGATGTGGGTACTTTTCAGTCTAAAATCAGAAGTCACTGGTGGCCTTGGAGACATTTTTTTCAGAGGTTTGATAAGATAGAAGCAATGGACTGAGGAGTGAGCAAAGGTAAGAAACAAAATAAAGGAAATGTAGGCTCTACTTTCTAGGATCTATGAGAGGGAGTGAACGCTAGCACACGAAAGCAAATAGGCTCCAATACAAGATCGCGGGAAGATACTTTTCTTAAGATGGGAGAAACTTCAGCGTATCTATAGGCTGAAGGGAGGGGGCCAAGAGCCAAGTGTTAAGTGAGAGGCTAAAGATGAGAGGAAAAAACAAAGACAAAAGACTACAAGTGAATAGATGGATCAATAAAGTAAGATCCCAAGATCCCAGAAGAGGAGAAGGGATGAGGACTGAGATCATAGTCACAGGGACACACTGCAGAACAGGAGGGGGACAGTTCTTCGGGTGGGAACTGATATAGGTAAGTTTGTGAGTGTTGAGGAGGGATGCTGAGGGAGTCTGGCGTTCCTTACAGGCTAGTAAGAATGAAGAGTGGTAGTACCCAGACTTGGTTCTCGCTTCACAGTCCTCTTTGAGAAACTGATGAAAGCTGGAGACTCTGCTCCCCAAAAAGGCACATAAGCACTCACACTCACAATTCTACACACGGCTTTAGAGTTTCCAGGTCCACTAAAGCCAACTCGTGTATCCAAAGATCCTGTCAGCTGTGATGCTATAAAATTCCAAAGAAATGGCCTTTCAGAAAAGATTTTATTCATAGAAGAGCATCCACCAGGGAAGGTAACTTATTCATTATAAACACAAATATACGAAAACTCTTACTTAAATGTCCATGACATAGTCCAAAAAAAGTTGTACTAGACTTCACTGGTGGCGCAGTGGTTAAGAATCTGCCTGCCAATGAAGGGGACACGAGTTCGAGCCCTGGTCCAGGAAGATCCCACATGCCGCGGAGCAACTAAGCCCGTGCACCACAACTACTGAGCCTGCGCTCTAGAGCCCGCGAGCCACAACAACTGAGCCCGCACACCACAACTACTGAAGCTGCGCACCTAGAGCCCATGCTCCGCAACAAGAGAGCCACCGCAATGAGATGCCCGCGCACCACAACAAAGTGTAGCCCCCGCTCACCACAACTAGAGAAAGCCCGCACACAGCAACGAAGACCCAACGCAGCCAAAAATAAATAAATAAATACATATTTTTAAAAATAAAAACTAAAATAAAGACAATGAGCGACAGAGCCTTGGATGTAGCAACGCCTTTAGATAAAAATGGTATTTTTAAAAGATAAAAGATCCATCTAGAGCTGACCCTTAGGTCTAAAGATAGAGGACTGAACAGGGCTGGTGGTAAATGCAACTTAAAGGAAAAATGGATGCAAGAAAACTTTTGAACGAGGAGCCAAAAGGAGTTGTTAACGAAGGACAAACGGGGGAAAAGGAAGAGTCAAAAGCCATGTGAAGGTTGAGCATCCACACGTGCCTTTTCATACATAGCGTGAAGATGCTTGAGTCTAAGAAACGATGCTTAAATTTCAGAGCCATTTGCCAGAGCCTACAGGCTTAGAAATGCACACATGCCAGATGTCTACGTGAAACAAACCAGCTACTCTGTGCTGCTCTAGTCAACTGCTTGCACTGACACAACACGTGCTGAACTAGGGTAGAGGGTGCCGACAGGAGCAACTGATGGAGGAGTCAAGTATTACTTGCAAAAAAGAATTACACTAATTGATTCCATTCATCACTTCATATGTAATCATATTCCGCTAAGTAACACAAGATATTAAAAACAGCCAAGTCACTATGCATCCATTCACTATCAGAAACCATAAAGATTACACGTACCAAGCACTTACTACACGCACACACCACACTCAGCTGTTCTCCTACGATCTCATTTTAAACCTCCTTACAACTCTAATAAGGTTGTCCTTCCTTTCTTAAGAACTGAAGAACTAAAACCAGGGAGGTTAGGCAGTCCATCCAAGGTCACAGGGCTAAGTGACAGCCAGGACTTGGACCCAAGCCCACCAGATGCCAAAACCCGCGCTCCTCAAATGATCATACAACCCCACCCCTTGTGCCAATATCAAATCCCCAAGACAGAGACTTTGCTTCAATTAAAATCTGAGGTGAACAAAAATTTATTGCACTCCTAAAGCAATACAAGAAAGAAATTGTTGAGCAGTTGTTTAAAGGACTTAGGAGCTTACATGGAGGTGAAATGAAAAACAATTTAAATATTTACAAGATCCATGACTGGCAAAAATGATATAAACTGTAAATGCTATAAGGTTTGGAGAAGAAGAGCTCACAGTGTTCAGGGGCAGGTTTAGAAAAAAGGTAGAACTTCAACTAACTCTTAAAGAACTGTGAGAAATGGTGCAGACAAGCAGGAAGGAGTGTTTCAAAGACCATTCCTGATTAATCATGAGAGAGAACCATGAAGAACTATAATCATTAAAATACAAATACATGTGAAGGCCGTTTTTAGCCAATCATCTGAACTTTCAACCCTGAGGTGCTAATCCTCACAAAGGCCAGGAAAGAAAGCAGCCACCAAGGGCTGGGCTGAGAGTGAAGGGTTAAAGATTTCTCTTATTCAAAAATCCAGGGTCTTCCCTGGTAGAGCAGTGGTAAAGAATCCGCCTGTCAAAGCAGGGGACATATGTTCGTGCCCTGGTCCGGGAAGATACCACATGCCACGGAGCAACTAAGCCCATGAGCCACAACTACTGAGCCTGCGCTCTAGAGCCCGCGAGCCACAACTACTGAGCCCATGTGCCACAACTACTGAAGCCCACGCACCTAGAGCCCAAACTCTGAAACAGTTCAAGCCACCGCAATGAGAAGCCCACGCACCGCAAGGAAGACACAACGCAGCCATAAATAAATTTATAAAAAAAAAAAATCCAGCTCAGTGTTATGGACTGTCAAACAAGATTAATTTTTCAAAATACATAGAACTAGGGTGTCTAAACAAGCGCTATCCTTTACAGTAAAGTGAATCATTCTTCCAGTGAATTTGTCTGTCACTACTCTTCTGGAACTACCCTCAAAACCAGTTTAGCATCATTCTAATTTTTTGACAGTTACAAATAAAACACATTTATAATCACTCTAATTTTTTCATTCACAGCTAGTTTGGACTCCAGAAGAACATCAACCAGCTTTTCTCTACTTGACACCAAGTAACCCATAAAATGAAACTCTACCCTCAAAGAATTAAAATTTGCCGCTATGAGGATTTTCAAAGGAATGCGTCACAGGCTCTGACAAGCAATTCCTAAAGATAAGCTCCAACATAAGGCGGGTATAGCCCACCAAAAATATAGATATGCAACTTTCAGAGAATAAATCACTTAGATAATGCCCAGTTTTGGTTTTTCAAACCAAACCTGCTTTCCTTAATACTCCTAACACTAGGAATGACAACTGCTTAGTCATAATTTTCTGATAAAGGTGTTTCTTATGAATTAATGACTATGCTACATATTTGGGGGGAAGTGGCCCACTTTCCCATTATAAGTAAAGTAAGAAGGATTTACCAGTCTTCTAGTGGCTTAATTCCATTGCCCACTTTGAACACTGTGAAATACAATCTCAATTCAGCATCTCCCCCTTTTCCTCTTCAACTCCCCCACCTCTGCCCAACTCCTGAAGAGGATTCACTTCAACTCCGAGGAAGCAGCTGTCTCCTTCCCCTCCACCTTCAAGGTGGACCTGTACCACTCTCTGAGGACCCTGAGATACGTGATGAAATAGACAGGAGAAAGGGAGGATGTGACTGGGTTTGTTGTGTTTGTGGTCAGAGAAGTGTTCAAACAAGAAAAGGGAGGATCCCTTCCTGTAAGCGTTATTTTATCTTAAATACCTTTCCAGTTGTCATCTTGGGACTGTTTTCAGGCACTGAAAGACTTGCACCCCTTCTAATTTGCCACAGACTGCCTTCTTTCCTTCACACTTACGACAATTTCACGAGCTAAATCACAGCCCTCTCTACCAGCCTCCAGTTTTGTATTTAAGGTTCTCTGCTGTTCCTTTTTCACAACAACAAAGCAGACAGCTTCCTCTTTTCTTAGAAGGCAGTTTCTGTACAGAACCCTCATGGACTGTTTTGTCTCATGGACTGTTTTGTTGGTATTTTTAAGTGATTTCCCTACCGGACTCAGAGCTCCTTGAAAGCTAACACAGTACCATACTCACCTCTGTATCCCTAGCACATAGTAAGCAGAGAATAAATGTCTGCTGAATCAAATAAGTGAAAGATAGATTTAAAAGAGATTTCAGAAAGAGAATCAACAAGACTCTTTGGAATTGTGGCATACAACTATTTCGTAGCATTTGCTTAGAGTAAAAATTAGAGTTAATAGCTTGTGCAATAACCGTAAAGATATTTAAATCATTTGATGGTAACAGATGCCATAATTACATGTCAGCTTAAGATAACGCACTTATTAGTGAGCAACTTTAGACAAAATACTTAACCTTTCTGAGTCTTAGTTTTCCCTTCTGTTAAACCAAAACAACAACAAAAAACTATTAACAGGTGTTAATAACATCTGTTCTACCTAATCACAAAGTTGCAGTGAGACTCAAACGACATAATGCATAAGATCATGACACAAACACAATGAATTATCAGACAGATTTAAACAAATTCCCCTCATTAGTGTTATTTTATGTGCATACACTTGACTAAAACATATGACTCAAGTTCAGACAACAGAGCTTATTACCAAATACATAATAAATGTAACAATACATGTGAATCATGAAAAAATTTTCAGTTATGGGAATACTTGCAGAAACCTCCTGCCTATTCAATTAGTCTACAGAAAAGCTTATGATTAGGTGTCCGTTCAATTTTAAATGATTCTCTGGACAGTGCTGGGCTGTTCTTTTTGGTGCAAAAGCAGGCAGCTTTAAGCACCAAGTCCATGGTGACCTGCCTGAATGAAGCAGCAGCCACAGCACTGGGTTCTGCAACGCACTCTGCGGCAAACAGCCCAGGGTGGCATAACCTGCGTTCCGGTGCAGAGCTGGCCCATCTGCGACCAGAGCCTGCAGCTGAAAATACAGGCGAGCACAAAGAAAATTCTTTAACGGCATACAGCTCAGACGATCGCTATAATTAGGACCAACTACAGCCTGAACCTAAAAAAATGAATAAAATGGAGGAATGAGTGCACCAAAGCCAACAACACACAATGAACACATAGTTAAAAGCATCTTTTTTTTTTCCCAGAAGAAAAAAGTACTTTTGTCAGAGCAGTAACCGTAGAGAAAATTTTAAACAAACAAAGGTCCCTTCAAAATATGGTGCAGACATCACAAATAGCATGCTATAGATCTGGGGGTTGTTGGTGGTTTCAACTTCACTTGAATTCCTAAAAATGTCTACCTACTCCTCCAGTCAACCATCCTCTGTACTTAAAGCGAGAGAGACAGACAGATGGCCAAGATGCTGACACTGCAGGTCCGAGGTTTTTCAACTACATTTTTTCCCGTTTTCCATCGCTAAAAGAGATGAAATACAAGATGATGTAGTATAAACCTTTAAAAAACCAATTCAAACTCAGTTACACGCCAAAGCAAAACAACCCTGCATCAGAAAACAAACCATGCACTTGTCCTTAAAAATGTTGAAGGCTTGGCAATACAGTTTGCAGGAGTTTCACACTTTCTTGAAGGAGACACAGGTGAGCTAATCAGTGTGAGTCCTAGAAATAGTTCCTTGTCATCATCTCTAGAAACACCCAGAGAAGTAAACGATAAAAAGCTGGAAGCAGATATATCAAGAATAAAGAGCTTCCAGGATTTCCCTCTCCATGTAAAAGCAATCAACTCCTATTTTTAATCTCGTTCTGATGCAAACATCCAGCCAAACTTCTCTCCTTTTGGCTAATCAAAGATAGCTGATGTGATACTATAAAGTAACTTTTAAAAGTCTGACTTGAATGAAAGTCATCACGGATTGAATGACAATGCTTTAGTCCAGAAGAATGAGGTTTTTTGAGAGGCAGAACCAACATAGCAATGCCCTAAACATTTCACAGAAACAAACTCACCCACCACAACTGATTCTGGGGACTGGCCAAAGAATAACTTCCCAACTGGTTACTGAAAAAAAATATGCTGATAATTAAGTGCAAATGAAAACAGCACCTCCCTATACATTGGGAAAACCTAACAGGGTTATTAAAAATAATTATTTCCCTCCATGCCCAACTGGCTTTATAACACTCAAATCTACTTCTGGTTTTTCATTGTAAAGGACTGCGGGGTGGGAGAGAGAATGCCTTCATAAGTAAACAAAAAGTCAGAACTCTCCTGGGAACTTATCACATTCTTCTTTTCCAACCAACAATTTTTAATCCACTTGAAAAATGCTAGCGAAGAGGGCCTTTGGCAAAGAACTTAATAAGAATATGCAACTCTGGGGACACCACCACAGTACTGACATCAAGCTTGGAGAAAATGCTGCTTTTGTCTCAGAGGCAGCCTGTGATAAAAACAGGAACTTTGTGGAGAACTGATCACAACTGCACAAGAAGCCTGATCACATGCCCACAACAGAGCAACGTTTCTCTCATTGTTGTCCAGAGACTTCTCTAATAATAGTGGCTCGACTTATTCCATTCTTTTAATTCTCAATACTAATCCAACCCTCCTTGTAACAATCCATTAACAAAAGAAAGACGGTGCCGGCCAGGATTTGCCTGTAACCGGTAGCCACCTCTCTCCTTCCCTCTTCAAAGACTGCAAAAGGTGATCAGATGCGGACAATTCAGCCTGAATACAGGCACCAGGAAAAAAAACCCTTATGACAAAGGTGTTCTAGAAGCAGCCCTGTGTGTCCCTCTCTGTGTTAATGCCACTTCTTCTGGCCTCCCCAGGACCCTCTACGGCCCACCCCGCTTCTACCTCTCTCCTGTCACTAGGGAGGCATCTCGCATTGTTAAAGAAGGAAGAAGAAATGCTGGCGGATTTCCCCTGTCTTTCTCTTTTTCTGAAGACGGGGAAGGGGAGCTGAAACAGGCTAGGGCCCTCCCCTGGAAAAGGGTAGAGGAGAACAGGAGAAAGCTGTCAGCCACCCTGCTGGCGGCCTCACCCCCGCCCCGCCCCCACCGTGCCCCGGCGCCCGGGCAGAAGCCTGAAGCGGGAGGACACAGCTTTGTCTCGGGTTTTGGGGGGCAGGGAACACAGAAGCAGCCCGGGCCTGGGGAGGACCTCTCCTCCAAGCCTCTGCTCACCCCCTCCCAGGGAACACAATGAATCACACGGAAACCCACTTCCCAGGGTGAGAGAGAAGGGGAGCGACCCTTCAGAGCCCGGGCCAGATTTCCGGCACCCTCCTCCACTCTGCCCGCACGGCCACCAGGGCGCGCGGCGGGGACCTGGTCTCCCCTCGCCGCGAGCCGCAGCGGCGCCCGGGCGCCCGCTCCCCCGCCCGTCTCCTACCCTCCGAGAGCTCCAGCTCCAGCTCCGCCAGCTGCGCCCGCACTTCGGGCGGCAGCGCCGCCACCGCAGCCGGCGAGGGTTCCAGGCCTCGCTCCGCCATCCCGGCTCTGTCAGCCACACTCCGGAAGACAACCGAGGGGGCCGAAAGAGGGACGGACTGACGCGAGCCCACACCCCGGCTACAGGATCCGGCTCCGGCCGCCAAGCGCCGCCAGCGCCTCCGCTGCAGCCGCCGCCATGAGCAAGGGTCACGTGAGCGCGGCAGCCCCGCCCCCGGGCTGAGGATGCACCGCCTCCGAAGCCGAGTCAGGCTGAGCACTCGCGGTCTGATGGCGCCCTCTACTGGGAGACTCCTGAAACGACGAGTCCAAGCCCGCCGCCCCGATTTCTCCAACGCTAAATACGCCAACGGTGTTGATGTCCACCGGGACACGTAGCCTTTACCTTTTACGAACTCACGACCACGCAGTTTTCAGGGGCCCCAGGCCTTGCTTTTTCCAGTTCTCTTCACTTAGTAGTGTATCCCTTTGTCTTGTCACTTCTTCCGTTTCCCCCTGATTGACACCTCCGATTCATAAAGATTTGAACTCAGGCCAGTTCTTTCACTGGGGCTTCCCGATTGCATTTACCAGGAGCTCTTTTTTTTCTATTTCAGTTCTAGCATTTAAGACAAAGGAGGGAGAATCTGCCTCCCCCTTCCTAGACATCTAACCACTTACAGGAGAACTTCGTCTCCTTTATCTTTTTATCCTCCTTGGTGTATGACTTAATAGGTGTTCCAAAAGTATTAATATTTTAATTCAGTATAAGGATCCACACACGTGTGTGTTTTTACCAGGAACTACTGGGGCAGATGCCTTAAACTGTCATTCATAGTCTTTCTTTAGTAGTATTGAATCTTTTTTTAAACGTCAAAAGTCCCCTGCAGAATTAGAGGGAATTCCAGTGTTTTTCCTTCCCTTCCATTCTGATCCAAAATTGGTCCTTTGAGAGTAAGGCCTCAGCATCTGTTCTTTAGTAGTTCCCAGACAGTATTATATCATTCATGGGCTGGAGGGGGAAAAAAAATTGAATTTCAGCTTAAAAAAGGAATGTAATAATGTTGACTGGGAAGTAGACTTTGAAATTTCCGTTTAACTGCAACAATGTAAGGAGAATCTATGGGAATATATGTATGTATGTCTTCTGGTTTACATGAGGACTATGGCAGTTTTTAAATTTTATTTTATCTATTAAATTATGGCTACGTTCCGTGTTCATTGCTGAGCGCGGGCTTTCTCTAGTTGCGGTGAGCGGGGGCTACTCATTGTTGCGGTGCCCGGGCTTCTGGTTGCGGCGGCTTCTCTTGTTGTGGAGCTCGGGCTCTAGGCGACTGGGCTTCAGTAATTGTGGTGTATGGGCTCAGCAGTTGTGGCTCGCGGGCTCTGGAACACAGGCTCAGTTGTGGCGCACGGGCTTAGTTGCTCCGCAGCATGTGGGATCTTCCTGGACCAGGGCTCGAACCCGTGTCCCCTGCACTGGCAGGCGGATTCTTAACCACTGCGCCACCAGGGAAGCCCTTAAATAAGAGATTTTTAAAGGAAAGAAAAAATTTATGAGGATCAGGAAAATTTGAACACTAGATATTTAGGAATTATTGTCATATTTTTACATATGGTAATGACATTGTGATTATATAACTTTACAATAGTACTTTTTAATGGGAAAACATACTCAAATATTTATGGATGAAATGGTATGCCTGAGATTTGCTTCATAATAACCCAGTGTAAGGTGGGGTGAGAAGGTAGAGGTATATCTGAAGTAATATTGGCTGAGATCATAGAAGGAGTTGGGTGACGGGAATATGCAGTTTGATTATACTATTCTACTTTTGTATATATTTTAAAATTTCCATAAATAAACATTTTTTTAAGTACAGAGAAATATTTCTGCAGGAGATCATACCTTTGTAATTGTATCTTTTTCTATTTTTTCTAATATTGCTATATATTAAGTGAATGGGTACTTTAAAACATGAATCTACAAAGCAATCTTTACTAAAAGTTTCATAATTATAACAGTTGAAAAACTGGAAATATTGTCTACCCAGAAATCCAAGAGAATCAACTAAAATACTATCATTCACTCATTCATTCATTCAAACATACTGAGTTAATGTAACATGTTAGGAACTGTCTAGGTGCTAGGAATACAGTGTTTGAAAAAGGTGTATACTCTCACGGAGCTTAGTTTAGTTCTATCAAAATTACAATTAGTTTTATGAAATGGCTTAAGATTAGGCCAACATATAAAAATAAATAATTTCCTGTCTTACAGCAATAGGCAATTCAAAGAAAAATCCATTCGGTCACAGCAAAACATAAGTAGGAATAAACCTAACAAGAAACGTGTACGATTTATATGAAGAAAACTGTAAACCTAAATAATAGTTACCTATTCCCAGATGGGAAGACACAATATCATAAGGATATCAATACTCCAAAAATTAATCTATAAAAGTTAATGCAGGGCTTCCCTGGTGGCGCAGTGGTTGAGAGTCCGCCTGCCGATGCAGGGGACACGGGTTCGTGCCCCGGTCCGGGAAGATCCCACATGCCACGGAGCAGCTGGGCCCATGAGCCATGGCCGCTGAGCCTGCGCGTCCGGAGCCTGTGCTCCGCAATGGGAGAGGCCACAACAGTGAGTAGGCCCGCGTACCGCAAAAAAAAAAAAAAAAAAAAAAAAAGTGAATGCAATCTTTATCAAAATATTACTGTAATTTTCTAAATCTTGACAAGCGGTTTAAATAGAAGATTAAATGCTCAAGGAAAGTCAAGAAAAATTAAAAAATTTAGAAGAGGAATTTGCCTGAGCAGATATCAAAACATACTAAAAATCAACAAGCCTCAAAACCAAAAAGTCATGAAGGAATACTGATTGTGAATAATGAAAGATAAGACAAACATGCATGTTCTTTAGTGGCAAGACTCATAATTTTTGTCGAGTCAGTTCTCCCAAAATTTCTTGTAAGTACAATGCAATATCCATAAAATCTTCAACAGAACGTTTTGTTTTGTTTTGTTTTTTTTAACAAAATTTGTTAGGTGATTCTAAAGCTCACATTAAAGAAAAAAATTCACAAGGATGGCCAAACATTCTAAATAAAAAAACTATGGGAACAATTTGTCCTTTCAAATAACAAAATATGCTAAAAAGCTACTGGAGTTAAAACAGGGTGTTATTAGTGCAGGAAGAGGATAGAAGGAATTTGATAAATACTGAAGAAACAGACTTACGCATAACTAGGAATTTCCTTTATGATAAAGGTGGCACCTCAAATCAAGGAGAAAAGATCAAGTATCTAACAAATTGTTTTTTAACAAATTACTATTTAGAAGAAATAAGAGTGACACTTCATAATGCACCAAAAGAAACTGAATGTGTTTAAAAGTTAAAATTTAAAGAAAAAAATTAAGGTATTAGAAGAGAGGAAAAATATTTAATAACTTCAGCATAGGCAGGGCTTTCTAAGCAAGTTGTGCAGGTGAATGTTGATAGATATGGCCCCCAAAACAATTAAAATGCAAGAAACCATATACAACAGGTGTCCCCAAGCTGCCTGAACCATCCCCCCCACCCCCGCCACAGTCCGTGGAAAAATTGTCTTCCACGAAACCAGTCCCTGGTGTCAAAAAAGGTTGGGGACCGCTGATATAAACGTTAACATTTTTTAAATTACAAATAAGAATGTGTTTCCAGTATATTTAACAGACAGTGAAATATCCGGAACATAAAAAAGAGCCCTGGACTTCCCTGGTGGCGCAGAGGTTAAGAATCCGCTTGTCAGTGCAGGGGACACGGGTTCGTGCCTTGGTCCTGGAAGATCCCACATGCCGCGGAGCAACTAAGCCCGTGAGCCACAAATACTGAGCCTGCGCTCTAGAGCCCACAAGCCACAGCTACTGAAGCCCGCGCTCTGCAACAAGAGAAGCCACTGCAATGAGAAGCCCGCGCACTGCAATGAGTAGCCCCCACTCGCCGCCGCAACTAGAGAAAGCCCGCGCGCAGAAGCAAAGACCCAACACAGCCAAATATAAATAAGTAAATAAATTATAAAAAACAAACAAAAATAGATTATAAAAAAAGAGCCCTACCAGTAAATAAAAATTGACCACCTAATGAAAAAATAAGTAACAAATAATAAATGGCTAATAAGGATACAAAAACATTTAAAAACTTACCAGCAATCAAAGAAATACAATTTTAGCAATAACAGATAAGAAGTACCTAAATGATATATAGATACTGGGTGTATCCCTTCCCTTGATGGCTGAGGACCATAAGCTACAGAATCATAAAAGCCCAAAACTCTTGAGGGTGATTTGTCCTGTTGTGTGAAAGACTTGGACACTGGGGAGGAGAATTCTTTCCTCATCTGGAAATTGCTGCAAGGACCTCGTAAACCTGTAACTGCTACTGACCAATCTTTCCTGTCACATAGAGAACGCACCTGAGGAAGAAGCCAACATACAGCTAGTGGACTGGGCATGGGAGGGAAAGGTGTGGAAAAAAGGTGAGGGAAGAGGAGAGAAGAGGGATTAGATTAAGATTGATTATGCACTTGGGTCCAGCTCCATCACTGAACGTTTACAGTAAGCCACTGGCTCCCCTCTACTTATTCTCCAACCTATTCTCAACCCTCTATTATCAGGCCTCCACTCCTAGTCTATTGAATCAGTTTGGTAATGGTTACCAGTAGCCGTCCAACTGTCAAATCCAATGGACTCGTCATCTCACTTACGTGGCATTTATACTTTACCTCTTGAAATTTTCTCCTTTAATTTCTTTAACATCTCTTTCTCCTGCTTCTCTTGTTAGAACGTTTAATGCCAGTATTGTTTGGGAACTCCTTTTCCTCTGCCTTCTTTTACATTTTTAAAAAGTGTTTTTACTTGAAAATATTTCCAGGTATAGAGAATTATACCCATGTACCTATCTCACCATCTATTTCTGCTTCAGAACTTTAAAGACATTATAGATACATTTGAAGGCCCTATACATGCATCCCTAGTATTATTTACCTCCCTTCCTCCTTCCCAAAACATGGTTATTTAAAAGGTATCCACCATCTTGCAGCCGGTATCATTCCCAAGTATATTATTACATTTTTATACTTTTACTAGATGTATCCATAAACAATAAATAGTAATTTAAAAACTATAAATAAAAGGTATCAAACTCTATATGTCAATCTAACTTGCTCTTTCAATATTTCTTTTGACACGTAAGAGCTGTTTCCAGTTCATTCACTTTAAGTGATATATAGTATTTCATCACAAGACATACTATAGTACTACTGACTCATCTCCTGCCTCCCTCTTAGACTTACCTTTGTGAATATATTGGGCCCACCTGGACAATCCAGGAAAACCTCATTCCAAATCTTTAACTTAATGACATCTGCAAAATCCCCTTTGCAGTATAAATAACTTTCACAGGTTCTGGAGATTAGGATGTGGACATCTTTGTGGGAGAGATTATTCAACCTCTCATACTGTTTTAACTACTGCTCCCTTAATTCCAAACATCTTTCTCACCTGGACAATTCCCAAACTATTCACATAGCCACGAGCTTTGTGTTCTCAATTTCGAATATAACCATAATCCTCTCCTTAAGACTTTCGGTGGTTCAGCATTCCCTACAGAATCAAGTGAAGTCATTTTCTTAGCATACAATTGGTCATGATTTGACTGCAAAGTAAATTCAGCTTTTCTCCTGTCGTACTCTACTGAAACCTACACTCCACCCATTCCAAACTATTATACTGAATTTGCCACATGGTCATGCCTCTTTGCCCTTCTTTACTTGCACTCTGTCAGTATGCTGTTCATTCTTCCTTCACCTACCTAGCCAACACATGTTGTTCATGAATCCATTTGGAAGTTAATGCCTATCCCCCCAACCCCAGCAGAGCTGACCACCATTGAATGTGTATTTCTAACACCAGCAAAACATTCATAACACTTCATAGTAATATTTTGGCTTATAATGCTCCACTCTAGTTATTAAGGGTAGAAATTTCATAATTTTAGCATTCTGTGCACCTAGTGTCTTGGCTTATAGTAGATATGTAAGATCAAAATGGTCATAAATGAAACAATTAAGGTCATGGAGTTAGTGTGTGGGTATTTCTAAGATTTGAATACTGATGGAAAGTGGCATGCTACACAAACAGCCATACATCCACAAGAAAACAAGTGGTGAGACACAATAAAAAATTTTTTTAACTTAGTAAGTTAAATCTGGAATCTTGAAGAGTATGTGCTATTACTCCCTAAATTTTTGGATGAGTAAACAAGCTGAGAGAAAGAAATGATTTGCCTAAATACACCAAGATTAATAACAGAGTTGGCTGTAGCTATGGGAAGACTATAATGTTACTCAGGGTTGGGGGGGATTTGACAGACATTCAAATTTTATAACCTTCTAGCCGTGTTTATGAGCGTGTTACTTCATTTCTAGGACACAGCTGGTTTGCTGAGGCATGTGTGAATTATGTTTTTTAGGGATCTTCACATAGAAAAATGGCAAGTTGATAATAAAATTTTTTTTAGCAGTGATAACAGTCACAACAAGCTTAATGATTTTAATTCCTCTCCAATCTGACAATTTTATTGGTGAGGATTGGAAACATTAAAACTTGAATGAACTCACATGAGAAGTGCTTAACAGTAGTTGGCATGGAGACTGTCCAGGTGGGAAGAGAGGATGATGATTAGGATTAGGGTAGCAACAATTAAGACAGAAATAGGGGTAGATATAAATTAAATAATTTTTAGCCCTATCCCTAAGTAAGCTGAAAGAAAATGTAATCTAATGAAAATCACCATAATGCTAGAGATGAACTGTTTTTTAGAATTAAAGGGAATGATTTTAGTTCGGTATTTCTTTTTGCAGTCCCCCCACCCCCATCTTGCCATTGTTAGGATTATCAGAAATCCTGCAAGAATAAGCATAACCATCTCAAAACCGTACTGATATCTCCCTGCCCACAAAAGGTTCTTTGCCAATGTATTCAATCATAGTGAATGCCACAAACTTCCATCCAGTTCCAAAGTCACAAATTCATGAGTCATTTTCTATGCCTTCCTCTTACCCTCTATATCTAACCCATTCACGTCTTTTTCCCAAATGTTTCTCAAATCTACCACTTTGCTCCAACTGTATCATCACCAGGTAAAATCTATCTCGTCTCATCTGTTCTCCATAATGCACAAATTTCAAACCCAGGAGTCTGGCTCTTAACCTCTTTCTCTGTCCTCAGCTTGGAAGATGGAACAAGGTCCCCCCCATACTGTATCTGCACGACACTATAATTCTTCCAATGCATCATAAAGATGTACAGTTTGCTCCTTCATCTGGAACACTCTCCTCTGGGCTCACCTAATTAACTCCTACTCCTTCAGATATCTGTCCTCGGTTTCTCAGGAAAGCATTCATCCCTGTATCACACCCCACTCCAACTGCATGGACTCTGCCTGGTTCTGGCTTTCACATTTACTGCTGGTCTAATTTTGCAATTACTTATGATTATTTCATGCTAAGCACCATAAGGGTAGGAATCCAATCTATTTTTTGCTGTCTAGCACAATGCCTGGAACACAGCATGCAATATATACTGGCTAAACAAATACCCCACCCATCACGATTAGGTCCAATGCTAAGTCAATACCCTCAGTTTTGACATGTCGAGGTCATAGTTATTTGTATAGGCAGAATTTGGAATGCAAAAGAGCAAAATTAGAACTTAGATGCATCATTCAAAATAAATATAAAACATACGTTAAAGATAAATAACAGCCTACATAAGGTTATAGGGAGGCTGGAGTTCTACTATGGTTCATTAAGTCTGATACAGCAGGTATGCAGAGGAAACAGGAGAGACGTACAGCAGCTTCAAAGATTTGCAAAACAGCTACCAAAAATGAATTTAAAAGATAACATTTAGGAAGCTTGTTCCTTCCCACAACACCAGAAGAAAATGGAGCATTATGAAGAAAGTGAAAACATCTCAATTCCTTTAAACCCTCATACAAACTAAAGACATCCTTGATAGTTTTCATTCCAGAGATTTTTTAAGGAAATTCAGTCCTCTAGTAGTGTTAAACTTTTTATAAAAACTTCCAGGCATAAAACTGAAATTTAAACTTGGAGACATACTTCGGTTAATATTTTCTAACAAGGCATAAATACATAAAGTATCTCAGTGATAAGACTCTTGATAAATCCATTCATTTTTAATACAACTCAAAAGCCTACATAACTAAGTTTATCAATTGGTCATTAGTCCACCTAATACACAATTACAGTGTGTTCCTGATATGGTAAAGAAGAAATTTAAGTTATGCACCTCCTCTCTTGGCCAAATAAACTCACTAACACACTGATAGAAAGCCCTAAGGCTTTGTTAGCATGTTTCCCCTGTAAACCTGTTATTACTGGGATGATTTTGCTCACTGATATCAGCTACCTTCATTAAGATAAATGTTCATTAGCAAAATAAAGGTTTTAGCTGTTGAAAGAGCAATGCTACTAAGTCATCATCAAAGTGAATGTTCACATTAAATGTTACCTTTATATGTATTATTTATAAACACACTCATAACACATAACTTGTGGAATAAATATTTCTGAATATATGAGAATTAGAAAATCTAATTTGAAATTAGCCTATATTTTAAAAGACCTGGATTTCTACTATTCAAGAATAAACTGTGGCATAACAGCTATGTAACACTTCAGGGTTTTTTAGCAATGCTATATTCAATAAAAGTTGAGCTGTCACATTAATTTGCAGATACCAGCTGTTAAAAAAAGCCAGAGATTGCTCAGCTTTTCCATTTTTGCCGTTATCATAGTTTAAAAAAAGATTAAAAGACTCACTTAAATTTCCCAGTAAACCTTCCCTTAAAAAGCTCCCCCAAACCCTTTAGCTCTAGGGTTTCCAATCAAAGATGTGGTTGAAAAGGTAAAGGTAACCAAGGGGCTTTCTCTTGGAAACAGAAGTTTAAAGACCCAGAATTTACACACTCAAATCAGGCCATAATCTGACCCACGAAGGCAAACCCTTAAGCTGCACATTGCCCTGTGACTTTTCTCCCCTTCAATAACTGCTTCTGACACTAAAAGAATTTAAGAAAACCCCAGAATCACAGAGCTGAATCTTCTAGCTCTCTACCCTCACTGTGCAGATGAAATATCACACAATCCATACCCCGCTCCCAAAAACAAAATAATAGCTGAAACCAGAATAGAACTAGAGAGTGGGCAACATAAAAGCTAATCAGAAAGTAAATACAAGTAGCCATTTAGAGATAAGCCACCTGGAGAAAAGGAAACCAGTCCTGCTTTTTAATAATTTTATTTTTTCTAATTTTGTGTTAATTTCCCATAGCACCTTGGCAATGTTGAAAACAAAAATACAAATACAACGATGTACTCATTATAACATAATATGCATGAGCATGTGTCACACCATTTGCGGGGGGGGGGGGGGGGGGGGGGGCTATGGAAAAAAAAAAAAAAAAAAAAAAAAAGAAAAGTATTAAAAAGCAGGAGTGGGTGGTGGGCGGGGGGGGGGGGGGGGGGGGGGGGGGGGGGGGAGAGTGGTTTTGACAACAAGAACAAACCTAAGCAATGGACAAGAGAAGCCAGATAACTGGTTCTGACTCCCAACCCCGAACATTTAAGAGATATCACTCACACCTGAATCAGGCAAAAAACAAAACCCAGTAACGATGTGGATTGTTTCTTACACTAATCAGTGTTTTGTGCTTCAAAACTGAAAATAAAACCATTTCATTGTATACACAGCCTGTTGATATCTCACTTGTACTTTCAGGAAGCGTCTACTCAACAATTCACAGCTTTTAAAAATAAAATTGAAACTATTTAATAATTAGGTGGAATTTAAAAAAGAATACACTCTCAACTTGAAAACAAATTCTCTTTCAACTTCTTAAAATGTCCTCAATTAATGAGGACTGAAATGTCTATGTATCTTCTTGAAATCTCAGACTAAATTAGCATACACCAAAAAGCCCAAAGTTAAATTAATGGCCACCAAATTGTAAGGAAATATAAAAACTTAGGAAAGAACACCGTACACTGTAGTTAAGAATTTACAAAAACTCCTCTTTCGCATTTTACCCTTCCTGTAAAAACAAAACAGTACTTTTAAAATATGGTTAATATACATGGCCAACATAAATAACAGACTTAACCCCAGTGCTGCTCAACTGTATCAAAGTAAAACCAATGGACATTTAAGCCAAAAGACTAAATATTTAAGGCCATAGCTAATAAAACTATAAAGTGTTCAGTAACTTTTAAATATTAGTCTCTGCTCCAGCAGATGCTAATACTCCCTCATTACGCCTTCTCCAAAGCCAACCTGGTATTTAAAAAGAAAAAGGAATGTACAACAATATTCAAGATACCTTAATTTTAGAAACCAAAAATAAATAAATCTGCATGTCATCTGATCACATGCAAATAGAGCACATAAGATGATAAGAACAATAAAACCATATCACTGAAAGATCTTATCTTCTTCCAAAATCCAGTTGAAAAAAATTTAGATGGATCATTCCTTTGAATGCCAGTGTCTATATTTGCAAAAATGAAATTACTCAGATTAAAGACAGGCCTAGATACCATGAAAACCTTAATTATCTGGATAGAAAATGGAGGCAGGTTTTGCCATATCTCTATCTATATACCTTCTCTGTGAAGTGCAAGGTGATGAACTTGTGTGACTCTTGTTCTCATGCATTTAAGAAGTATGGCAGAAGATCACTGAACCATACACTCAAGATCATTTGTATCTACTTTTACCCTCCAACAACCCAAGGACACGTTAAGTCATAAGGATGAAGAGAAAAACTTGACATTTAAATTCCTCGTTCTAAAGAACCAAATAAATAGTTAAACTACAATGAATGCCCGACCCTCATCAGTTACAGAGTAATGCTGTAAAAAAAGCCATCAGTTTCACACAACTCACAGGCATCATTTAGATACAAACCTTAAATCTGATATAATAAAATAAATGCTAAATACATATTGTGAATATATATATTATATATATATATATATACACACACACACACACACATACACCCACACATTATTCTTCCCTATACATCCCATCAAAATGGGAACTATTAGCTGTAATGAGGCAAATTAACTGAAAAACATTATATTTAATATGAAATTTAAAAATGGTCATGTCTTTAAATTTCTACTTTCAATAACACCTTCTGGGAAAAAGCAAGAACACACTTGCTTTCTTGAAAAAGAACTCTTTTCTTGTGTATCAATTAGAACATTTAGTTTTTAGAAGTTGGGTAGACTAACAGCAAGTCATACAAGGATACAAGTAATATAGGCCTATTTCTGTGACACACTGTAAAAAAAAAAAAAAAGTATTGTTTCATCTAAGTGCAATAATTAAGTTTATAATCCTTACCAAGCGATTTTTGTAAAATGTTTATTCTCTTAAATCCAATACATTCACAGAGTGTTAACACTTTAAACGTTTATCATTTCCACCAGCTGCAGCATTATCTAAGTAAACCAAAATAAGCACTTTTATCATAGATGTAGTCAGTGATTATTAATACTTTTTTTTTTTAAAGGACCTAAACTTCCCCCAAATTTCAGCACAGGTAGTTTTATGGTATGTTTCCTTTAGTAGAAAATAGTGTGTAGAAATGAATAGTTTCAAACTGCTTAAATATATCATGTTATCAATCCACCAAATCAAAAGCAATTGCCAAGCTGAATAATAAGTTACAAAGAAATGATAATTCTGGCTTGTACAGAAATGTGCGGTGTTTTCAAAGCTCTGAACAGTTACCTACTAATACAAATCTCCAAAGCTTAACTTAGAGTTGGAAGATGAGTTTCACAGTAATGTAATTTTAACCCTCATTTACATTCATTTTAATATATTACTAAGATGTTTACTCTATGTCACAATGGTGCTTTCCAGTGTTCACAATTTACAGTTTCAATTTGTACATATGTAATTCACTAACATAAGGGACAGTTATTACTATCACAAACTATCCCTAAAAAGAAAACAAAACCCCACCTTACATAGAACTCTGAAAATGGTATGACTTAAAACAGATTAATGCAACATGGTTTTTAATTTTTTAGCCATTTTCTAAACACCAGCATGTAAACTTGCCTATTTAATGTGAGAGCTACAACTTTATTCACTGAGAAATTATATGTTAATTTTAACTATCTTTCTAACCTCAACTCAAAAATTTTGTGACTTGCTGGTTCTGTTTCTGTGAATTCCAAACTGCTTTTTTTTTTTTTTTTTGAGAAAGGGAAAGAAGGAAGGTGATAAATACATTGCAAACAGAAAAGGTTGTCCCCAAATTAAACCTTTAAAAAGAAATTTCTTTTTACATCTATACTATTTAACACTTTAAGAGTCAGCTACAATGTTTCATCTTTAACACTAACACAAATAAATTACTGTAGGGTCGGTCTGCCCTATCATTCTGGGATCTAAAGTTCTAAATACATGACCAGAAGAGTAAAATACTTTAATGTTCAAGTCAGAAATTTAGAACAGTTATATGATTTGACTAGACTGAGCGAGGCAGCTAGAAACATACAATTCTGTAGGTGATTGGTTATTTTGCTTTTGGGGGTGGATAATCAAAGAACAGAGTAATGAAGAAAGTAACAAAAAAAAAGAAATCGTTTCCTATTTTGGGGGGGGGAAGAAAAATCACAGGGCAGCTTAAACCTCTGAGCTCCATTTGACCCACCCCCTCAGATATAACACAAAATTTTAATTTTTCAAATAACCCCCATTCTTTCCTTGAGTATCAAACTGATTGGTAGTCACATCCCCAAGTACAATCAGAGTTTAACAGCTTGTTGAATGAAATATTAGTAAGGTCAAAAAGACAGACTAAATTTCAAACTGGAAAAAAAAAAATCTACTCAAGTATTACATTCAGTTTTCAAATCATTTACTAACATGACAACAGATTTGGCTTCAATCATACTTGCACACACTCACACCACAACAGTCACCCCCAGCCACTGATCTGTTTTGCAACACAAGGCCATATAGGCAGAAATGGCATTCTCCAAGCCAAACTTTAAATAGATTAAAAAAAGTAATTTCTAATTTTACAGAAATGTTTCTTCAAAAAATATTTTCTCTCACTCCCTCATCTCCTATACTGAAGGATGTATAATGTGTTTTTCTCCCAAGCTAAATCTGAACCCTCAAAATTGATTCCAGGCAGAAGATCTCTGCAAATTAAAATCAAAAACAAAAATAGAAAAATTATATTTTTATATATGTATACATATATATATATATTTATACTGATTGGAATCCTCCAGCATTTTAAAATCGCTTTAGAGATGAATTTTGGGATTCTATAGCTCACAACTCCAAAATCCATAATGATTTAAGGATGTACTTTCTCTTGTTTCCTTCCTGGCCACGCCCTCCCCTCCAAAACAGTTCAATATAGCCAGGCTCAAGTTTAATGGGAAGAGAGAGAAGTTTCTGAACAGTTTTTTTGTTTTTGTTTACTTTGGTGATCTGGGTGGCACGTATTGCTCTTTGCCATTACGTCGAGTCACTCCCTGAGGTATAGCCCTATGGCCAAACTGGCGTCTCTGTTCCCTGATTTTTCCAGCTGCTCCCCTGGGAATGGCATTGCCTCGGAAGCCAGAGTAATCCTTACTAGCCCTTGCTTCTGGCTTCTCATGTTGTTTCTCGAAGGACTTCTCAGGAGCTCCATTCTCTTCATTTTTGGTGGGAGATACTGCATTGGAGCGAAGTTCTCGCAGTGGCTGCACAAGCACTGGAGCTGGCTCTTTAGGGGGCTTCTGGCACACTTCAGCATAACTTAGCTTCCGAGGTTCCTTTGAAGCAAAGATAAGAAACAAAAACATTTATGGTACATATTCTCTAAATAATAAAGTACAGAAAGAATAGTGTTAACCACAAGAAATCAGTAAGTTATCTTGTAGGAAAGGGCACTAGGCAGTCTCTTATACACTGCTATTAAAGTGTACAGGTACAATCTTTAAAAATAAAATTTGTTGAATATAATTAAAAAGTCTTAGCAATTTATGTATGATACAATAATTTCACTTGAGATATTTATTTGAAGGATATACAAGTCAGCAATGTTTATAATGATGCAAAAAAACCTGGAAACCTAAATGGCTAACAAGGAAGAACAGATTAAATTAATAATGGTACATCCACATGATGAAATAAAATGGTTCCATTCTCTCTTCCCTGACTACAAAGAACCCTAAGAGAGATATAAGAATCTCAGCAGAGCAGTTGGAAACCAATAATATAAACTCTTAATTACCTCATCTGAAAAGGAGGAGAATAGGGATGTTGTGAGAATGGGCTAAAGCATAAAAAAAGTCTTTAGTACTGGTCCTAGCATATAGTAGGCATTTCATAAGTGGTAGGTGCTATTCTATTATTATCATCGTTATTATTAAAAGACAAGATAAAATGTTCTTAACCTGGAAAAAAAAAAAGAGCTGTACCAAAAATGCACTAGTTATATCAATGAATGAAAAACTTATAGGTAAATTCTGTGGCTTTTTTCCCCCTGCTTTTCTATATCTTTCAAATTATAAAAATGATTCTGGAAATTGAATAAAAATGGCAGTGGCTCCTCATGGGTTTCATAGATTTGTTAAGCATTATACAAAAAAGAATTTCAAGAGCCTCAAAGCCTCTATACCCTAGCCCAAAAAAAGGTACAGTCATCATAATGAGAAGGAAGCTTCACTTAACCACAATCTGATTGGAAATAAAGCAATCAAAAGAAACAGAATAAACAGTAATTTCTTCATTCCCTCAACAAGGCTAAAATTTCCAATTTCTTCAGAGTGACTTTAAATTCCTTTTTCAATGCGGGCAACCAGCCCCAATTGGGCTATTTCCAAATGACTCTGCTCTAGCAGAGTTATGTGAAAAATAAAATTTCTCATTATTTAACCTATTGTTTTATTCTCGCTAAACTAAATTCATCAAGTTACCTGTAGGGCCACAGCTACAGCTGCACTTATGTTACTATTACATGGTGAAGCAGTATTTGTTCTCGATGGCTTTGCAGTACTCGGGGAAGAAACCGGTATAGTTGTCTGGCTGGGAACATCTTTTTGAACAGTTGAATCCTCTATTAGATCCTTTTCTTGCTGAGTTGTGCTATGGAAAAAAGAACTTGACATTAGGCTTAGTATAGAGCACAAAGAAACACCTGAGAAATGATCAGAAGAAAAAGTAATCTTAATGTGAAAGATCATCTACTTTGAAATTGTACCTTAATGCAGAAAGCTCAGCTGTACATGGAGGACTGGTGCTCATACTGAGTTGCTGGGCAGAGGTGCAGTCTGTCTGTTCATCCTCTGCAGTCACTGGGCAACTAACTCTCAACTCTTCCTTATCCTTAAAGTGGAAACATATTTCAAAATTGAACTTATATAGATACTTCTCCAAAGAAGATAAACAAATGGCCAATAAGCACATGCATGAAAAGCTCAACATAACTGTCCATTAGGGAAATGCAAATCAAACCCACAATGAGAAACCGTTTCACACTCACTAGGATAGCTATAATCAGTAAGACAGACAATAATGAATGTTAGTGATGGTATGTAGATATTGGGACTCTCATACATTGAGGGTGGAAATGTAAAATGATGCAGCCACTTTGCAAAAACAGTCTGGCATGGGGATTCCCCGGTGGCGCAGTGGTTGAGAGTCCGCCTGCTGATGCAGGGGAAACGGGTTCGTGGCCCGGTCCGGGATGATCCCACATGCCGTGGAGCAGCTGGGCCCATGCGCCATGGCCGCTGAGCCTGCGCTCCGCAACAGGAGAGGCCACAACAGTGAGAGGCCCGCGTACCACAAAAAAAAAAAAAAAAAGTCTGGCAGCTCCTCAAAAAGTTAAATATAGAGTTACCATATGACCCAGCAATTCTGCTTAGTTATAAACCCAAGAGGAAACACGTCTATACAAAAACTTATACACAAATGTTCACAATAACATTATTCATAATAGCCAAAAAGTGAGAACAAGCTAAATATTCAGCTGGTGAGTGGATAAACAAAATGTGGTGTAACTATCCAGTGGAGTATTATTGCACAATGAAAGGAATGAAGTACTGATCCACACTATGACAAAGAATGACCCTTGAGGACATTATGCTAAGTGAAATAAGACAGTCACAAAAAGACAAATACTGTTTGATTCCACTTATATGAGATACCTAGAGCAGTCAATTTCAGAGACAAAGCAGAATGGTGGTTGCCAGGGCCTGAGAGAAGTGGGGGAATGTGAGCTGCTATTTAATCGGTAAACCATTTTAGTTTTGCAAGATAAAAACAGTTCTGGAGACTGGTTGCACAACAATGTGAATGCATTTAACACTACTTAACTGTACATGCTTAACATGGTTAAGATGATAAATTTTATGTTATGTGCATTTTACCACAAGTAAAAAACGAATATCAAGAAAGAGCCCTAGGGCTTCCCTGGTGGCGCAGTGGTTGAGAGTCCGCCTGCCGATGCAGGGGACACGGGTTTGTGCCCCGGTCTGGGAGGATCCCACATGCCGTGGAGCAGCTGGGCCCATGAGCCATGGCCGCTGAGCCTGCGCGTCCGCAGCCTGTGCTCCGCAATGGGAGAGGCCACAACAGTGAGAGGCCAGCGTACCAAAAAAAAAAAAAAAGAAAGAGCCGTAGAAATTAAAATCGACCGACAAAATAAAAATTTCAATAGGTTTTTAGGGGTATGGGATTAAAATGTTTTAAAATTTCAATAGGTTTAAAAGGTAACATTCAGGATAACTCTGTAGAAAATACAGACAGGTACAAAGATAAAAATTAGAAAAACCAAACAAGAAAATCAGAGGTTCAACATGCAAGGTCCAATATCAAATTAAGTGTTCATCCCATATTTGTGGGTTGGAATTATAAGAAGTACACTTTATTATTGTTCTTTAAAAATGTATCTATGGGGGGCTTCCCTGGTGGCACAGTGGTTGAGAGTCTGCCTGCCGACGCAGGGGACGCAGGTTCGTGCCCCGGTCTGGGAAGATCCCATATGCCGCGAAGCGGCTGGGCCCGTGAGCCATGGCCGCTGAGCCTGCGCGTCCAGAGCCTTGCTCCGCAGCGGGAGAGGCCACAGCAATGAGAGGCCCACGTACCGCAAAAAAAAAAAAAAAAAAAAAAAAGTATCTGTGAGGACTTCCCTGGTGGCGCAGTGGTTAAGAATCCGCCTGCCAATGCAGGGCACACGGGTTCGAGCCCTGGTCCGGGAAGATCCCACATACTGTGGAGTAACTAAGCCCGTGCACCATAACTACTGAGCCTGCGTGCCTAGAGCCCGTGCTCCGCAACAAGAGAAGCCACTACGATAAGAAGGTTGCACACCGCAATGAAGAATAGCCCCTGCTCGCCGCAACTAGAGAAAGCCTGTGCACAGCAACAAAAACCCAATGCAGCCATAAACAAACAAACAAATAAATGTGTCTGTGTATCACACCTCACCAAATCTCAGAAGCCATCAACTTTAAAACACACCATTATTTTATATACTAAGAAAAAACACTGCCACTAAAACTACAATAGTTTTTTAATTATAAAACAGCCTGACTTTCATGGGGAAAATGTAATAATAATAATTTTTTTTTTTTAAAAAAAGGTCTTAGGGGCTTCCCTGGTGGCGCAGTGGTTGAGAGTCCACCTGCCGATGCAGGGGACACGGGTTTGTGCCCCGGTCCGGGAGGATCCCACATGCTGCGGAGCAGCTGGGCCCATGAGCCATGGCCGCTGAGCCTGCACGTCCGCAGCCTGTGCTCCGCAACGGGAGAGGCCAGAACAGTGAGAGGCCCGTGTATCGGGGGGGGAAAAAAAAAAGGTCTTAGAAGTGGTGAAACAATTACAAAATTGCATAATTTTTTTAACAAGGGAAGACAGTGAAATACCTTCAAAATTCTGAGGGAAAATGATTTCTAATAGAGAATTCTACAGAGATAAGCTACTGATCAAGTGTGAGAACAGAAGAACATTTCAGAATGCAAGATCTCAAGAAATTTATACTAAAAACCTTATACAGGAAGCCTGGGAAGATGTGACCCACCATAATTTGGGAAAGTCATACAAGAGTAAGAAAAAGAAGGGATCCACCAAAGAAGAGTAAAGAAAATTCCCAGGATGACAGTGAAGTCCCAGGAACACAGCTGTGCAGAGTATAAGAAAGGAGACATAATAATAATATACCATAAGCCTCAGTTATGGAAAAAAATGATGCAATATTGAGATGTGACATACAAATGATGGCATAGCCTAGTCTAACTGGCAGTGTCTTTTACTTTCTTAGTGATACCAAAATAATGGGGCATCTTGTAATTGATGGCAGCATAGATATGATGAAGTACAATATATTGAGAGGATGAGAAAAGTATATTGGTTTAAGAGAGCTAATCCCTCAGCTTCCAGAATGTAAAGTTAATAGACAACATCTAAAACTGAAAAATCTAAGAAGGAGCAGTATAAACATGTTAATTAGATATACAGGGATAAATGTCAGGAGAAAAAGCTAGAGTTGAAAGTGGTAGCAGGGGACTACTATTTTTCATTATAAGCCTAGATATACTATGTACATGTACCCTTGAAAATGAAGCTGAATTAGAAACAAAAGGTAGAAAATGAGAAAAATTTGTGGGGCATGAGGATTTAGCATATAAAGAGGTCTACACTTAAAAAAACATTGTAGGATGGGTCATCCCAACCTTTTGACATCAACTCTCCATTTATTTGGAAGACTGAGTTTACCAGAGTAGCTTAGAATTCATTCGCGTTATCACTTAATTATCGATATATGCACTTAAGTGGAAATGACACTTTCCATTCACCTTTCATAAATTAGTTCTACCAAGCTGGGTTGACTGATACAAAGACAGGCAAAGGTGAAGAAACATTTTATTGACCTTGTGTAGCTTTATCACAAATCTTTTCATAATACTCAGAGTATGCTAAAAACTCATGAATAAACACTATGATAGAAATAAACATTGAGTGCAAATAAACTGTTAAAAAACCCTGAAAACAAAGGCAAAAGATTGGTCCCATAAGATAAAGATTGGATGCTTCAGTGTTTACCTTTTCTTTGCAGACACCTTTAACAACATCAGACAACCTACTCTCCAAAACAAGTTCACCTGGCGTTCTTGATGAACTTCCAGGTAAAGGAGGAAAGTTTGAGGCTAATAAGTCAAACTTTGGTGTTGGAGCCTTTGCTTCAGCTGTTGAAGGATGGGGTCTCTAAAAGACACAAATCAAAAAACAGGTTACATGCTCATCTCATTCTCTAATCCTGTACCACAGAAGCTGAAAGCTCTAAGAAACAAACCAAACTCCACCTAATGAAGAGAACTGTTCCTCTATAAATTCCTGGATTCTCATTTTAGTTCTCATTAGTATTGATCAATCTGACCTATCTTTAGTCAGCTCCTTCTATTGGTTCTTTTGCAAACTCTGCCACACTCTTTAAACCTTCTAATCAATCTCCACTATTCTTTGCTTTCTAAATTTGCTATACCCTCTTCCATAACAAAAATAAACACAAAAACCCCTACACTATCTAAATTTGCCATCATCTTTTCTCCTTTTATAGTCTCAAGGGAAAACAATATCCTTCCTTGAAAATCTTTTCATCTTTCTCCTCCACCTACCACTCTCTATACCCTGACAAGCCTCTCACTTGTATCTTCTTCTCTACTCCTTCACCGCACCACTAAAATTGCTTTGACAAGTCACCAGTGCCTTCTTCCACAATGCAAAATCTGACAGACTTTTTTTTCTGACCTCACTCTAGCATTTGGCATGGTAAACATTCTTTCCGGTGGGAGCTCATTCTTCCGTTAGCTTCTGATACCTCTTTTCCTTCATTCTCAGATCCGACAAGCATGTGCTCTTCTCCCCCTGACCACCTCTTTGGATGGTTTTGGTTTCTATATGATTGCCACTCTTTCTCCCTTTCCATACTCTCCCTGTGTGATATCCATTATCCACAGCTTCAACTACTACCTACATGCAAACAACTCTTAAAACAATCTTTTTCACTTTTTGGTGAATTTTTGGCTGCACAACTCTGAAAATTTACCAAAACTCACTAGGTTGTACGCTTTAAATATTTTCAGACCAGATCTTTGCCTGAAACCCAGATATCAATTTGCCTATTAGCTATCTCCACTTGGATTTCTCTTGGATACTTCAAACAACAAAATGAATAATCACATTTTTCAGCCCCACAGCTACTATGTTCCTCAAGTTCCATTCTCGGTCCTTTTTAAAATCACTTACTCTACTGAGAGTCCCCTGCATGATCTCATCTACTCTTGTAACTTTAATTACTACATGTAAGCTTACAAATTCTAAATTGTACCTCTAGCTAAGATCTCCTCACTGCACAAGGGTACCCCCACCCTGCCCTTTGTACTAAGAAGCATGCCGGTCTCCTGTTTCTTCAGTCCTAATCTTCAGTCCTCAATCCAGGTATTTTCAACATATTAAACAGACCTCTAACCTAATCTCTCCTCTCCTCAATTGTTCAGGGCCACTTGAGGATTCACATAGACTGCTACAATGGTATCCTAAAAAAGGTGTTGCCTAAAGTCTCAAGGCTGCCATGGTATAGAAAGCTATAAATGAAAACCCAACACTTTTAAAAGGTTCACAGTTTGCCCCAAGGACTATTCTTTTTGTTATAATGCAATATTTTTCTTCTTTGAAAATCTGTACCTTTTCACTGCTTAAACATGTGATATCTGTATACTTATATGTATATGTACACTATATAGTATACTATAGTATACTATATAGCATACTATTAAATATGTATATAATTCACTACTTATACATGTAAAGTGAGTATTATATTTCACATTTATGATATAAATGCAGGGTTTTCTTCAGACCTCCATGTCTTCCTGTACTATTTTTATTCCTCAACTCCTTTTGACCACAGTTAAGAAATGGGAAACATTCACCATGAACAAACCACACACACAAAAAAAATATGAATAATTTGAAGCTAGGTAAGTGAGGATTCAAATAAGAACCTGCCTAGAACTATAAAAATTTTTTTAAAAATCTCGAAGTGGTTTTACAGGATTGGCAAACATAAGAATCAGCACTAGGTAGAAAACTGCCCCCAAGTAACAATTAATAAATAGTATAACAGTTTCCAACACCATCCAACAGAGCTTTAAAAGTGAATCACATATACTACCAGACTGGCAAAAAATCATATACCTTGTAAGGCTTATGGATAAACAGAAACTTTTTTCAAAGAGTGAAAATCAGCACAACCCCTATAGAAAGCCATTAGGCAGCAACTTACTGAACTGTGACTCAGAAATCCCACTTCTAGGGATTCTCCTTCAGATACTACTGCACACATAGGAAGTGATGGTTGTATGAGGTTATCATTGCACTGTCTGTGGCAGCATTGTACAATCAAAAGATTGAACCTCTTTAAATTTCCATTAATAAAGCAATAATTAAACTTTCCATGGAATATTTTCATATATTTTATTTTAAACCATGTGAACAGATTAGGTATTCAAGTAATTTTTTTTAAAAGTGAGCAACACAGGTCAAAGCTCTAACTATATGTGTGCTTTAAGGGTGAGGGGTAGTGATGATGGCGGATATTTCAGGGTAAGAACAGGCTCTAATTATAATCAATATTATAATCAATAAAACAAAAACCCGGAAAGATACACCAGAAGTCAACGCCATAGTAAATCACAGAAGAAAAAAAAAAATTGAACGTATGTAATTAAAGGTTAAAAAAACCAAAAAACTTACTGGGATCCTTTCATCTTCCCGACGTCTTCGACCTCTGAAGAGAGTTCTCCTTTAAACAATGACAAAAGGGAGTGGGGGTGGGGAAGCAGGTGGGAGGGACAACTCATAAGTTTCTTCAAATGTATACATTCTATCAAAGATGGGTGAACTTCTATTTTAAGTATCTATACTTCCTAAATCTCCTTTATTATTAAAAGATATATTTTCTTCTGAAGAGATCCTGAGCTAATCTACCAAAAACTTCACCTACTACCACCACCACCACTAAGTAAGCTGGGCCCATTTTTATTAGCAGTGCTCCCTCCAAATCAGAAGCATATTAGGGTTCATTTTTTTTGTTTTGTTTAGGAAGGGTAGATAACATATAACCCCATTCCCACAGTTTAGATGTTGTTAGAAATTAAAACTATGATGCAGATGGAATCTTATCTTTCTAAGCTAATCTTTCCTTAGTGAACTGTAAAGAACTTCAGAATAACTTTTATAAACCTCTGACTCAGAGCTATATGGGCATTCTGAATTTCTTAATTATGAAAAACTAGTAACACATATTACATGAATAAAGTATTTATTTAGCATAACTATATACCAATAATTAAATTTAAAAATCACTAGATCGTGGTCTTCAAACATTCATATTATGATTAAAGAATTTTCATATACCTTATTTCCATATTTATTACCATATTTCCTTACCTGCCCCTACCATAGTCCCCATTCTGTTCCATCTGCAAAGTGGGAGTCTCTTTTGGAAGGTAGCTTTGCTCCTGGTGCCCTGTTACTGTAGGGTTATGTCGTTCAGTTGGAAAGTTCCTTGAACCAGATCTGTTCAATGGTCCATCCCCCAATGACACAGAGCCCTCTGTTGAGTGTTCTGAACCACTTGACCTAAAATGAGGCTTCACACTATAAGAAATATAAGACCATATATGTGAAAGGATAAATTAAAATGGAAAATATTTTCTCTTAATGGTAGAGACTCTTAACAGGCCAAGTTAAAAATTGCCTTCTGCTGTATTCTGATTTTCCATAAACTGGGTTGGACACAGAAGCATTGTGTTGTAAAAATGTAAACCCTTTAATGTCTCAGACATATTATTTTTAAAAGGCAAAGAATTTTTACATTAAAAAAAAGCTGTTTGGAGAGATTTGGGAGGTGATCCAAAGTTCTTCAAGATAAGGCTACTTCTACCCCCAAAGTTAGGATATAACTAGGATTTTAGCTAATTTCTTTAACACGAACTGCAGTTCTGACACATCTAAATCAGCCAGGCTGGAAGCTTATTGAGTCTATGCCATACATTCTCAATGGGGCAACAATACCCACAAAGGGAGTAAGAACTGGCATACATTACACAAATAGATATACAATAATCTCTAGTATTAAATTTTCATATGGGGGAATTGGGGGAAAAGTCTAAAAAAACTCTTTAGGGGACTGATAATTTTTTTTTAAAGTAAGGAACAGTGGAATATATTAAAATCCCAGCTTCCTACTAAGCATCCCTCTCCAAATGAAATCAGTTGTTCAAAGATCCAACAAAGATGTGAGACCAAAAAACTAGAAAAATATAACGCAACTAATAGCCTGGCATGACTTCATGAATTAAGGTATGGAATCTGGTAAAAAACAAAAAAACAAACCAAACCAAAGACAAACAAAGCAAAACAAAACAAACACAAAAACCACCTACATCTAACAAAAGTAGCTTTTATCTTGGATGATGGGTATAAGTACCCAACTCTCTTAACAATTTGTAAGCAGATGAAGCTAAGGCAGGGTAAAGGAGAGAGGATGCAGTTTAATCAATAGTGAAAACATCTAAAGTAAGCCCAAGAAACTGAGGACCCTGGCTCTACAGGAGATTAAAAAAGGAAGTATTAGATTTCTATTTAGCCCCTTGCTTGAACTTTATATACTCCATTTTTTTACAGTCTATTTTCATAGTTACAAATTTATAATATTAATAACACACTGTAAATTCCTGGTTCTTTGCATAGGGATTTTAAACCTCATAATTATGAACAATTAAACATTAATTCCAATAGCATCTCCAGCTATCCTACTAACTCTTTGGAGAGAATAACAAATTAGATTACTACTACTAAAACTTAAACATAAAAATTAGGCTATAATGTTGGGCTAAGTCTCATATACAATACTTTTCCAGATAATTACTTATGCGTTACAAAATAGTTTCTGAATAGCAATGAAATTTACAGTATGTCAACTAACACAAACTAATTTACATTATCCATCATATCTGAAAACGACCTCATGAGGTAGATATTGCTGTTTATGTATCTGTTCAGAAACTATCACTCACTGAAATTCTCTCATTGCATTTCAATACATCCAGTAAACAAGTTATTAGGTTTAACAGCCCTCAGATCTCATAATCTTACCCTTCACAGAGAGGGACTTAACAATCGCAGTCTTGGCAAAAGAAAAAAGGATGATGAAAGAAAGAAGTGATAAAAGATGTAAAGGAAGAAGGAAAATGACAGAAAGATAAAGTATGAAAGGTAGAAAATTGCCCAGACTTCTGAAAGTTAGTCCTATTCTCTCTCAGTAGGTCTAGTGATCATCACTGGGCTGTTACAAGGTTAATGTAATAAACTGCTCTTGACTGATAACTTAAATAAATAAAAATAAAGGCCTGGCAGTGGTCACTTCTTAGAAGTAAGAAGGAAGCAAGGATTTGGGTTGGTGGTCAAAAGGTTCTAGTTCATCTGCAATATCTGCATTTTTATAAGGAAGTATTCGTGTATTATTTCTGTGACTAAAAATTAACAACCTGTATTGGTCAAACAAATGCAAAAAAATGTACACAAGTAGTTTTGAATAACAAGCAAAATTATACTAAACCTATCCTGTATCTTCAAAACCAGATATATATCCTTATAAGCAAGAATGACTTGGGACTTCCCTGGTGGCGCAGTGGTTAAGACCCTGCGCTCCCAATGCAGGGGGCTTAGTATCGATCCCTCCTCAGGGTACTGGATCCCACATGCATGCCGCAACTAAGGCGCCCACCTCCTGCAACCAAGGAGCCCACCTCCCAAAACTAAGACTGGGTCCATCCATCCATCCATCCATCCATCCATCCATCCATCCATCCATTCAACCAACCAACCAACCAAGTAAGTAAATAAATAAATATACTTTTTTAAAAAAGCAAGAATGACTTGACTGTCATTCTTGGCTTTCTTATTGTATTTTTATCTCTTTTTTTACCTCTTGAAAGCACAGCAGTGCTCTCAAGTGACAATAAAGGAATACCATAAGCCCACTTAATGTATTTTTAAGTCAAGCATTTGCAAACACCAATACTTTTTGTTGTTATTAAAAACTGTTTTTAGTCTCTTATAACCAAGACATCTACTTCACGTAGACGTAACTGTTTAAAGCAAAATTTACCTCTTCAAAGAAACGTGAAATCAACAGATGCATATTTTTACAAAGCTACTATTTCTAATCATGAGAAATCTGTATCTCCTCACAAGGGAAGTTATAAACTGTCATTTGTATTAACTCAATTATTATTATTATTATTTTGGGGGGTTCGCGGGCCTCTCACTGTTGTGGCCTCTCCCGTTGCGGAGCACAGGCTCCGGACGTGCAGGCTCAGCGGCCATGGCTCACGGGACTAGCTGCTCTGCGGCATGTGGGATCTTCCCGGACCAGGGCACAAACCCGTGTCCCCTGCATCGGCAGGCGGACTCCCAACCACTGCGCCACCAGGGAAGCCCATTAACTCAATTATTTTTAAGAAAAAAACTTTACTAGCTATAGTAGAAGAAAAGAAAATGTGCTAATCTCAGGTCTGCTGATGATGAAAAGCCATGTAACCCTAGCAAGGTATTCATCCTCTTCAACTTTCACTTTCTTCAATTCATCTGTAAAATTAATTAAAACTACATCATAACAAAGGTCTTTCCAGATTTAAACATTACTGTCTCTGTGTGCACATGGAAATTAAATAATCTTTTTGGAACAACAGGATGGAGGTTAGAGGACAGTGTGTGTTTTTAAAGCTCACTGTACTTCTACTCGTATGTCCTAGCAATACTTCAATTTTGCTGTTATTACTGTATCACCAAACTAAGGGTCATCTACAAGAGCACAAGTAATCTTTTGTTTATAAAGAATCCTTTATTCTTACAATATGAAGAGTTCTCATTCGAAACTTCATAAAGCAATTAAGAATGTGTATATGTAGTAAAATTTTCTGTACACTTAAAAATGATCTTCAGGGAATCCCCTGGCAGTCCAGTGGTTAGGACCTGGTGCTTTCACTGCCGTGGGCCCAGGGTTTGATCTGGGGAACTCAGTCAGGGAACTAAGATCCCACAGGCCGCAAGGCAGGGAAAAAAAAAAAAGATATTCAAATGCTTTAACCAATTGTGTCAGTTAAAGCGAGTACATGGCTTCCCTGGTGGTGCAGTGGTTAAGAATCCTGTAGCCAATGCAGGGGACACGGGTTCGTGCCCTGGTCCGGGAAGATCCCACACGCCACAGAGCAACTAAGCCTGTGCTCCACAACTACTGAGCCCGAGTGCCACAACTACTGAAGCCCACGTGCCTAGAGCCCGTGCTCTGCAACAAGAGAAGCCACTCAATGAGAAGCCTGTGCACCACAACGAAGAGTAGTCCCCGTTTGCCGCAACTAGAGAAAACCTGCGCACAGCAACTGAAGACCCAACACAGCCAAAAATAAAATAACTTAAATAAATTTAAAAATAAATAAATAAATTCCAGCTATCGTTTTTTATCTTACCGATTTTTTTGGAATGGTCGACCCATATTCACAGCAGCAGCAGCAGCAGCAGCAGCAGCAGCAGCATTTGTTTTATAAGATCCTGGTGAATTAAAGCCATTCACAAAACTACCATTGGGAAAAGGAGCCTAAAAGAAAATTTTAATGTTTAAAAGCTATTCATAGTAAAGACAAAAATCTGGTGTGAAGGTCATATGAAACTTCTAATGAACTAACCTAGCATCAATTTCTTTGATAAGCCAAAAATAATTTTAAACATTTGCAATACTCACTCCAAGTTATCACTTGAATTACAGAACAAGGAACAACTGGTTCAACACTTAATAAAGAATATTTCTCTCTGAAAAAGTTTCACAAAACTAAAATCATTTTAAATCATTCAGGATTTTTCCAGTCTATTAATTTACCCAGCAACATTTAAAGAATAAAATGATAGGAACCAATAGCTCAACTCTTAGACTTAGTCATATGCATATATTTGATATGGGGGATTAAATATCCTTATCACCATTTACAAGCCAGAAAGTAACCAATATCAACACAAAACAAAATAAAACATGAACTCTAATTCTAGCTGATTTCTTCAAATTTCAGCTTCAGTGAAAAAATTGTATTATTCTGTGAGGATTTCACTTACCAGTGGTGTTTCAAAGTAAGGTGTGGGATTTGGAGACCAAGACTGAGGCACAATACTATAAACAGAGTACTGTTGGTGAGGATTATATACAGGCTGCATAAAGACCGGTGAGGCATACTGTGCTTGAGTTTGAATGGGCGGACTATACATACTAGAATCCATTAATCGATAACCATTCTTAGCAAAAAACGTATTGATGGCTTTTATCCTTGCCTAGAAGCAAGAAGAACACAAAGGATATAATCACAAAGGATAAAGTGTATATTTTCACAAATACATTTAATTTACATTTGGAACATATTTTCCATGACATTATTTCCATGTACTATAGAGTTAGTAGAGCAAAAGAAAAGGAAATGATTGATAGCTGTACTTTTAAAAACTTTTACATGGCAAATACAATTAATACAATAAACAAAGTAAAACAGTGAATGTCAAAATATTAAAACTAACTGCAACTTATCACAAGGGGGAAAAAGAAAGGCAAATGGCTCTTATATGAAAAGATGCTAGACCTTGCTCATAAGAGAAATGCAATTAAAATGGGATTAACATTTCTCACTTATAAAATTGGAAAAAGTCTAAAAATTTGACAACATACTCTATTGATAAGGCTGTGGCAAAACAGGTACTCTGATACATTGATGATGGGCATTCAAAACAACACAACCCTTAAAAAGGAAAATTCAGCAATGTCTTCCAAAATATCACATATGCATATTATCATATTCTTATCAACCCCACTTCTAGGAAACTTTACCGCATATACACAGACCAAAAAGAGGTTTTTTAAAAAATGATGCATACGGCTACTCACTGACACTTACTATGATAGGAAGTGGGGGGACGTGGGGGGTGAGGGGGCTTAGACCCACATCTCTCCCAAACACACACTCACACACACGAGACAACCCAAAAGTCCATCAATGATTGAAAACGACGTGGTATATCCAAACAATTATCAGATGTAAGAAAAAACAAAAAAAGAAAGAAACCTGAGGAACTGCTCTAAATATTATAATGGAGTGATTTCCAGAAAATACTATTTAAAAAAAAAAAAAGAGGCAATGCAAGGAGAAAGGTATGTATAGTAAGGTGTTGTTTAGATAAGTTAGATGTGGATATGAAGATATACTTGCATTCATACAGACACGTGAATATGAATTTAATATACTGCTTTAGATATTTTACTTTTAAGCCATGCACACACTGAATAAAATTTTAAAAAATCAGTTTGTAAAAGTTCAATGCAAAATGAACCTAAATGTGTATCCAACTAGAGGAATAACACAGAGAAACTCTAAATGACTTTTGGTACTGTTATTCTGAGACTTCTGTCTGTGATTTTGGATACAGCAAATCATAAATTATATTGGGGTCACTGACATCTGAGATTTTCACGTGGGAGAAAAGAGATGCAGACAGCAACTGAAGAAGTAAAAACCATGTAGCCTGAATTTAAATCGAAAGCATCTATACAAACTCATGATATATACTGTCATTAAAAAAAAAGTATTTAATAGCTCTGTTCAAAGAAAAAGCTTAGAAATAACAAACAATTAGCCAGAAGCACTCCTTGTGCCTAACCAGTGGACTGCAAAACATTACTTTCCCATAAAAGTAACATGGCAACTCCAGAGCCTTGTGACACAAAATGTACAAGAGCCTGGAACATCTTGTCACACTAGAGAGCAAGGAACATTGAAAATTACCATTACAAAAGGACTCAAAGAGGCCGTACTTCATCAGTAAGGACAACGAACACACCAAATATGTTTAAATATTCAAAACCAAAAAATATCTGAATGGTCGTTTTTGAAGGTTGCCAGGGAACCGACACATTATTTTGAAAACTGGTAGTAAAAGCTAGAACCAAGCATTTATCACACATTGTATATATGAGCTGTACCTCAAGGTAATGAAGATGAAGGAAAGCTTTTCTTTATGGAAGTGTTTCAAATAATAAATGGAAAAAAGCACAGAAATAGTACCACTTTGCAACCATTAACAAATCAATATATCTAGTCAATGATCAGCAGCAGCTAGTATAAGAGAGACACACAAAGACATATACTACATGTTTTTGTTCTCTTTGCTGCTCCAAAATAAAATCTAATTCTGATTAAGCCTCTAGATCTAGCTACCAATTTGCATGAAATACAGAGGTCAGAGGATCGTGTTAAACTACACTCAAGAATATAACTTGGGACTTCCCTGGTGGCACAGTGGTTAAGAATCCGCCTGCCAATGCAGGGGACATGGGTTCGTGCCCTGGTCCTGGAAGATCCCACATGCTGTGGAACAACTAAGCCCATGCACCACAGCTACTGAGCCTGTGCTCTAGAGCCCGCGAGCCACAACTACTGAAGCCCATGCACCGCAACAAGAGAAACCACCGTAATGAGAAGCCCGCGCACCGCAACGAAGAGTAGCCCCCACTCACTGCAACTAGAGAAACTCCACGTGCAGCAATGAAGACCCAACGCAGCCAAAAATAAATAAATTTATATTAAAAAAAACTTATTAAAAAAGAGCTCGTTTTTAAAACAAGAAAAGAATATAACTAGTCAATTCAAAAGTGGGCAGAGAACTTGAATAGGTATTTCTCTAAAGAAGATATATAAATGGCCAATAAGTAGGCGAAGAGATGCTCAACATCACTAATCATTGAAGAAATGCAATTAAAACCACAAAGAGATATCACATCACATTCATTAAAAGAGCTACTATCAAGAAACAGAAAACAGCCAAATATTGGACAGGATGTGGAGAAACTGGAACCCTTGTGCACCGTTGGTGGGAATATAAAGTGGTATAGCCACTGTGGAAAACAGTATGGAGGTCCCTCGAAAAATTAAAAATAGAATTACCATATGACCCAGCAATTCCACTTCTGGGTATATATGCAAAAGAATTAAAAGCAGAATCTTGAAGAGAAATCTGTATACCGATGTTCATAGCAGCCTTATTCACAAAAGCTAAAATGTGGAAGCAAACCCAAGTGTCCATCAATAGATGAATGGATAAACAAATTGTTGTATATACATACAATGGATTATTCAGGCCTTAGAAAGGAGGGAAATTCCGCAATATGCTACATGGATGAACCTTGAAGACACCATATTAAAGTGAAATAAGCAAGTCACAAGGAGACAAATACTATATGATTCCATTTATATGAGGTAAATGGTCAAAAATCAAAAAGTATGGGCTGAAGGAGGGGAAAGTGGAGAGTTCCTGTTTAATAGGCAGAGTTTCAATTTTACAAGAAAAGAGTTATGAGAATGGATGGTGGTGATGGCTGCACAACAATGTGAATATGTTTAATATTATGGCACTGATAAATGAAATTAAAATTTAAAATGGTTAAGATGGTAAATTTTATATATGTGTATTTTAACACAATAAAAAAACACATAGCTAACGAAATGTATAATGTGAGAAACTTTGTAAGACAAATAACAGTGGTTTCAAAAACATACTTCCAAAAGTAAAACTGAAGAGGTAGAGGACAAAATCATAAATTGTATTTTATATTTTTATTATTATTATTTTGCCGCTCCCCGCAGCTTGTGGGATCTTAGTTCCCTGACCAGGGATCGAACCTGGGGCCCCAGCAGTGAGAATGCCGAGTCCGAACCACTGGACCACCAGGCAATTCCCCAAATCATAAATTTTAATAAAGAAAAAAGAGAAAGAAAAAATGTGAATCGGGAAAATGTGAACAGTACCTGATGTTTAAGAAATTATTGTTTATTTTTCAAAAAGTGTGATAGTAGTGTGGCTATTTTTTTTTAATCCCTTTCTTTTAGAGATACCAGTATTAGTTTATTTACATACAGATGAAATTAAGTTTCAAATTTGCTTCAAAAAACCTGGGGACATCGGGAAGTAGGTGGGATTAAGATGAAACAAGAAGAGCCATGCTCTACTAATTAATCTATTAAAACCAAATAAATATGCTATGGATAAAAGGGAAATAATGTTCTTAAAGACTGAATAAAAGGGGAAATCTCAGCAGAGAAGGAATATATTGTTTAAAATAGAAATGCTAGAACCCAACTTGAAGATGAATTCAAGTCCACAGAAAGTATCCAATCTGAAGAAGAAAGAGATGGAAGAAAAACAGAATCGCAGTGAATCAAGCAATACTACATATGTGTAACTGAAGTCTCAAAAGGAGAGGAGAAAGTGAGGCAGAAAATTTTTTGAAAAACTAGAGGTTGAAATTCCCCCAATTTGGTGAAAAGCATCAATTTACAAACAATAAGTTCAGAACACCCCAAGCAGTATAAATAGAAAACCATAGCTAGACACATTAGAGTCAACCTACTGAAAACCAAAGAGAAAACAAAACAAAAAATATCTTGGCGGCAGGCGGAGAAAAACAACATATATTACAAGAATGACTCACTAGAAAGAACAGAAGCCAGAAAACAATGCAATCTTAAAAGAAGGAAAAAAATTAAAACTATCAACCCAGAATTCTGTATCCATGTACATGTATCAATGTACAGAATTCTGTACCCATCAAAAATGAGTGTGAAATACAAGACAGCTTTAGATGAGGAAAAACTAAGAAAACTCATCCCTGGTGGGCACTGTTATAACATCAAAGGAAGTTCTTTAGCCTGAAAGGAACTAATACCAGGTAGAATTGATCTATGGAGGAAGAGCAATAAAAAATGCGTTCTTGGGCTTCCCTGGTAGCGCAGTGGTTGAGAGTCCGCCTGGCAATGTAGGGGACACGCGTTTGTGCCCCGGTCCGAGAGGACCCCACATGCCGCGGAGCGGCTGGGCCCGTGAGCCATGGCCGCTGAGCCTGCGTGTCCAGAGCCTGTGCTCCGCAACTGGAGAGGCCACAGCAGTGACAGGCCCGCGTACCGCAAAAAAAAAGAAAAAAAAAGCGTTCTTGCTTATTTACAAGAGAAACAAGATAAAATGTGAAGCAACTTATTAGCACACACAATAAATGTTTCCCTGGACTCCTTCACAAGCATATCTCTAGGCCAAAGTCTGCAAGGACCCTTGACCTTGGATGTCCACTGCACAAGAGTGAGAGCTCTCCCAAATTATCATGGGTGATTTTTATTAATTTTTGAATCATGAACACTATAATTTTCCAATTAATTGGGCACAAAGATACTATAATAAAATATAGCACTATGGTATAATAGCTTTTATAACTATTTTAAATTTTTGTGAAAAACGTAAATAACTATGATTTAGAGGAAAACACATGCAAAAGCATCTTTACATAAAATAGATAAAATCTAAGAAAAATGATAGGTCTAAATTGGAGTTTAAGCATTTAAAGCCATTTTATTAAAAAAAATTGTCAGAATCTAATTTCACATCAGATTTTAAACTATTTTAAAATAAATAACTCTCCATTAAAAAAATCTTTCTTAGGTTAAGAACAGAATTACTAATATTTATATTTTGTATTTGTATATGCTGTACTATAAAACAGAAATCAGTATGTATTAAATTAATTTACTTCATCAAAGAGCAAGTAGTAAAGAAATCATGTTAATATGCTGCAAGGAGTGTTTACATTCAATACAATATGCTTTATGGATTCAGGAAAGAGATTCTGTATTAGGTAGGGTAGAATACATTACTGTAATGAATATACAAATGATTTAAAAGGCCCAAACACAAAAAAATTACATTTACCTTGTTAATACATTTAACAAAATACGTTTAAGACAAGTACGCCGAAAACTACAAAGCAATGAGGAGAGAAACGAAAAGCCTAGATAAATGGAGATACCATGTTAGAGGACTCGATATTAATAAGGTGGCAATCCTCTCAAATTAATGTATAGTGTCAATGCAATCCCAATCAAAATACCAGCAAATATTTTTGTAAAATCGACACACTGATTTGAAAATTTATATGAAAATGTTAATGACTTGGAATACCAAAAATAATTTTGGAAAATCAAAACAAGTTTGAGAACTTACATATTATCTGATTTTGTAACTTATTATAAAGCTATAGTAATCAAAACAGCAGGGAACTGACTTAAGGGACAAACACAGATCAACAGAAAAGAACAGAGTCTAGAAATAGACCCAAGCACATATATGCTTTAATAGTCAACAAAGGAATAGTCTTCAACAAATGGTGCTGGAACAAGTATTATACTTCTTTTAAAAAAAGAATCCTGACTTTTCCTTCCAAAAAACACAAAGTAACTTGATATAGATCATAAGACGTAAATATAAATACTAAAACTATAATACTTCTAGAAGAAATCATGAAAAAAAATACTCATGACATTAGGAGGGGTTGATTTTAGAGAAGACAAAAATAATGAACCCTAAAAGAAAAAGGAGATGAAACAGACTTCATCAAAATTAAAAGTCTACTCTTTAATATACACTGTTAAGAAAGCAAAAGGCAATTCACAAACTAGGGCAAATATATTTGTAATACACATCTGACAAAAAACTTGTAACCAGAATACATAAGGAACGCTTACAAATCAATAATCAGACTAACAACCAAATTTTTAAAGATAGAAAAAAGATTTAAAAAGACAGTTAACTAAAACAGATGTATGGAAAGAACGAAGATGTCTAAGAACAAGTGACTAGATAATCAAATCGCACTACAGGCATACCGTATTTTATTGCACTTTGCTTTATTGTATTTCCCAAATATTGCAGTTTAAAAAAATTTTTTTATGTATTTATTTATTATTATTTTTTTTGGCTGCGTCAAGCCTTTGTTCCTGCATGCAGGCTTTCTCTAGTTGCAGCAAGCGGGAGCTACTCTTCATTGCAGTGCGTGGGCTTGTCATTGTGGTAGCTTCTCTTGTTGCAGGGCACAGGCTCTAGGTACGTGGACTTCAGTAGTTGCAGCACACAGGCTCAGAAGTTATGGCTCACTGGCTCTAGAGCACAGGCTCAGCAGTTGTGGCACATGGGCTTAGTTGCTCCACGGCATGTGGGATCTTCCCAGACCTGGGCTCGAACCCATGTCCCCTGCACTGGCAGGCGGATTCTTAACCACTGTGCCACCCGGGAAGTCCCCACACAGTATTTTATTAGTTTCAAGTGTACAAAATACTGTCCAATATTTTTATATCAACAGCATTTAATAACTTTGTGTCTCTGTATGACATTTTGGTAATTCTCGTAATATTTCTCACTTTGTCAAAATTATTATCTTTGTTATGGTGATCTGTGATCTTTGATGTTACTAATGTAATTGTTTTGGGACACCACAAACCATGCCCATATAAGGCAATGAACTTAATCAACAGATGTGTGTTTCTGACTCCACCAATGGGCAGTTCTCCCGTTCTCTATCTCTCCTCGGGCCACCCTATTCCCTGAGACACAATAATATTGAAACTGGGCCAATTTGGCCCTAAAATGGCCTCTAAGTATTCAAGTGAAAGAAAGATTCACATATCTCTCACTTTAAATCAAAAACTAGAAATGATTAAGCTTAGTGAGGAAGGCATGTCAAAAGTCAAGACAGGCTGAAAGCTAGGCCTCTTGTGCCAAACAGTTAAGCCAAGTTGTGCATGCAAAGAAAAAGTTCTTGAAAGAAATGAGAAGGACTACTGCAGTGAACACACGAATGCTAAGAAAGCCAAACAGCCTTATTGCTGATGTGGGAAAGTTTTAGTGATCTGGATAGATGACCAAACCAGTCACAACATTCCCTTAAGCATAAGCCTAATCCAGAGCAAGACTCTCTCTTCAATTCTGTGAACGCTGAGAGAGGTGAGGAAGCTGCAGAAGAAAAGTCTGAAGCTAGCAGAGGTTGGTTCATGAGGTTTAAGGAAAGAAGACGTCTCCACAACATCAAAGTACAAGATGAAGCAGCAAGTGCTGATGCAGAAGCTGCAACAAATTATTCAGCAGATCTAGCTAAAATAAGTAATGAAGATTTTCAACGTAGACAAAACAGCTTTATATTGGAAGAAGATGCCATCTAGGACTTTCATAGCTAGAGAGGATAAGCCAATGCCTGGCCTCAAGGCTTCAAAGCTTCAAGGACAGACTGACTCTCTTGTTATGGGCTAATGCAGCTGGTGACTTTAAGTTGAAACCAATGCTCATTAGCCATTCCAAAAATCCTTTGGCCCTTCAGAATTATGCTAAATCTACTCTATCTGTGTTCTGTGAATGAAACAACAAAGCTCAGATGATAGCACAACTGCTGACAACATGGTTTACTAAATATTTTAGGCCTACTATTGAGAACTACTGCTCAGAAAAAAAGATTCCTTTCAAAATATTACTGCTCACTGACAATGCACCTGGTCACCCAAGAGCTCTAATGGAGATGCACATTAAGATTCACGTTGTTTTCACGCCTGCTGACACAGCTTCCATTCTGCAGCCCATGGATCAAGGAGTAATTTCGACTTTCAAGTCTTATTATTTAAGAAATAGATTTCGTAAGGCTATATAGTAGCTGCCATGGATGACGGATCTGGGCAAAGTCAATCAAAAACCTCTGGAATTGGGGCTTCCCTGGTGGCGCAGTGGTTGAGAGTCCGCCTGCTGATGCAGGGGACGCAGGTTCGTGCCCCAGTCCGGGAAGATCCCACATGCCGCAGAGCGGCTGGGCCCGTGAGCCATGGCCGCTGAGCCTGCGCGTCCGGAGCCTGTGCTCCGCAACGGGAGGGGCCACAACAGTGAGAGGCCCGCGTACCGCAAAAAAAAAAAAAAAAAACCTCTGGAATGGATTCACCCATTCTAGACGCCATTAAGTTCATTCATGATTCATGGAAAGACAAAATACCAACATGAATAGGAGTTTAGAAGAAGTTGATTCCAACCTTCATGGATAACTGAGCAGTTCAAGACTTCAGTGTAAGAAGTAACTGAAGATGCGGTGGAAATAGCAAGAGAACTAGAATTAGAAGTAGAGCCTGAAGATGGGACTGAATTGCTACCGTCTCATGATGAAACTTAAACAGATGAGGAGTTACTTCTTATAGATGAGGAAAGAAAGTGGTTTCTTGAGATAGAATCTCCTTCTGATGAAGATGCTGGGAAGAATGTTGAAATGACAACAAAGGGTTTAGAATATTACATAAACTTAGTTGTTAAGGCAGTGGCAGGGCTTGAGAGGACTGACTCCAATTTTAAAAGAGGTTCTACTGTGGATAAAATGCTATCAACAGCACTGTGTGCTACAGAGAAATGGTTTGTGAAAGGACAGAATTGAGACAGCAAACTTCACTGTTGTCCTATTTTAAGAAACTGCCATGGCCACCCCTACCTTCAGCCACCACCATCCTGATCCATCAGCAGCTATCAACATCAAGGCAAGATCCCCCACCAGCAAAAAGATTACAACTGGTTGAAGACATGGATGATGATTGCCACTTTTTTTAGCAATAAAGTATTTTGAAATTAAGGTATGTACATTTTTTGACATAATGCTATTGCACACTTCACAGATTCCAGTAGAGTGTAAATGTAACTTTTATATGCACTGGGAAACCAAAAAATTCGTGTGACTTGCCTTACTGCAGTGGTCTGAAACTGAACCCTCCATACCTCCAAGGTATGCCTGTATATTCCTACACTGGAATACTACTTGGCAATAAAAAAGAGTGTATTACCAATACATGCTACAATACGGTTTACTGAAAATAATTATGGCAAGTGAAAGAAGTCAGGTACAAGAGAGAATATACTGTGTGGTTTCATTCATATGAAACTACAGAAGAAAACAAACATATAGCAGCAGAAAGCAGATCAATAATTGCCAACACTGGATGTTGATGAGGGGAGACTGAGTGAGAAACAACAGTGCATAAATTTGCAAAAACTAATAAAAATGTATGCTTCAAATAAGTACATTTTATTGTATGTAAACTATAAGAATGTTGATTAAAAAAGAAAATTTTTCTTAGAGAGGGCCTAGCAAAACTACATTCAAATCCAAAGGCATAAAGAAAAATATCAATCTTGTAATCTTGCTACAACAAAATGGATTTCCACACAAATACCACAAACATAGTAACAATACAAATAGTTAATTTGACAAGAAGATTAAGCTCCTCTAAGAACTCATACAAATCAATAAGAAAATCTTCACAGAAAAATAGTCATGGGGACTTCCCTGGCAGTCCATTGGTTAAGACTCCATGTTTCCACTGCAGGGGGCACAGGTTCAATCCCTGGTCAGGGAACTAAGGTCCCACATGTGTAGTGTGGCCAAAAAAAAAAAAAAAAAAAAAAAAAAGTTGGAAAATCAGAGAATCAACTACAGGAAATTTTAAAGAAATAAAAAATACTGTAGGGACTTCCCTGGTGGCGCAGTGGTTAAGAATCCGCCTGCCAATGCAGGGGACACGTGTTCAAGCCCTGGTCCTGGAAGATCCCACATGCCATGGAACAACTAAGCCCATGCACCATAGCTACTGAGCCTGTGCTCTAGAGCCCGCGAGCCACGACTACTGAAGCCTGTGCACCTAGAGCCTGTGCTCTGCAACAAGAGAAGCCACCACAGTGAGAAGCCCGTGCACCACAACCAAGAGTAGCCCCCGCTCACCGCAACTGGAGAAAGCCCCCGTGCAGCAATGAAGACTCAACACAGCCAAAAGTAAATAAATAAAATAAATAAATTAAAAAAAATACTGTAAGAGTGTAAATTGGTTCTACCTAATAAGTAAATGGATATACTCTTCGATACAGATAATTTAGTTCTAGGGTATTATCCTAAAGTTATAATTGCATATATAAACAGAAAAACAGTGGTATAACAGCAGAATAGGCTCTATGCGTAGGTACCTCCACTGCATCAATAATTAAGCAAGAAAGAGTGCTTGTACACTTATAACTAGGTGAGTGCTTGACAAAAGGAGAGGCTGCTGATCTTTTCTAAGTGAGCAGTACATAAAAGTAGCTACCATCCCTGCCCCTCAGTAGCTTGTGTTCCTGGAGTGGCTGGCTGGTGCCAAGGCATGTAGTGGGGACTTTGTTCTCCAAAAATTGAGGGTGCACTGTGGTTGGTCTGGTGGATTCCTGAGAAATCAGTGCCCATGCTCGCCTTAGTTTTTATTCACAGCAGCACTGGTGACTGACTTAAAAGGACAAAATCCTTTGCCACCAGCACTACCCTATTCAGAGCCAGACATTTAGGGAAATCTTTTTTAGGTCACATGCCAAATGCAGAGATAATGGAACAGAAATTTCAGTGACCACAAACAACAAGGAATATATATTTTACGAAAATAATTTGGAAAAGTCACAAATGAACAGCTATAGCCCTCAACAAGCAAAGAAATCAGTAATATATGAGGAGCAGGAGAATCAGATTTCCAGAGTTAACACTTTACACTACCTTGGCATGTCTAATTCTCAAAAAAAATTACAAAACACACAAGGAAACAAAAAACTATGGTCCATTCACAGGAAAAACAGAATTTGATAGAAACCATCCTGAGGAAGCTCAGACATTAGAATTACTGGCCAAAGACGTTAAATCAACTATCTTAAGTATACTCAATAAGTAATGAAAACCATGGACAAACCTAATAGCGATCAGGAAAAAGATGTATAAACAAAATGATAAAAGGTAATCAGTACACCTACCCTTCAAGAAATGCTAACAGGAGTTGTTCAAGGTGAAATGAAAAGACACCAAACAATCAAAGCCATAAGAAGAAATAAAGAACACTGGTAATTACATAGGTAAATTTAAAAAATATTATTGTACAGTTGTCCCTTGGTATCCACAGGGGACTGGTTGCAGAACCTAGAAATACAAAGGGCTGACTGCACCTTTGGTATGTGACTCCTCTTTTTTCCTTATATGATTCAAAAGAGAAATGAACAAAACAATATAAAGTGATACCAATGGGCACACATATAAAGATGTAACCTGTGACAATAAGAATATAAAGGGGGATGGACAGAGAAGTATAGAAGCAGAGTATTTGTACACTACTGAAACTAAATTGGTATTATTCAAATGAGGTTGTTATATATTTAAGATGTTAATTGTAACCCCCAAGAGAACCACTAAAAAACAAAACAAAACAAAACTTAAAAGTATACAGAATAGGAAAGGATATCAAAATAGTTACATTACAAAATTTCAAAAAAGGCAATAATGGAGGAATTCAGGGGGAAAAGACATTTAGGACACACAGAAAACAAATACCTAAATGGCAGAAGTATTCCCTACTTATCAGTAAGAACTTTAAATGTAAATGGCTTAAACTCTCCTCTTAAAAGGCAGACACTGGTGGGTTGAAAAAAAAAACAAGATTCATCCATATGCTGTCTATAAGAGATTCCTTTTAGATTCAAAGACATTGAAATTAACAGAACTGAAAAGGGTATTCCAAGCAAACAGTAATCAAAGTACAGCTAAGATGACTATATTATTATTATGCAAAACAAAGTCAAAAAAGGTTATCAGAGACAAAGGAGATTATATATTGATAAAAGGTTCAATCCAGCAAAAAGATAAAACAATTATAAACATACATGCATCTACCAAGAGAGCCACAAAATATGTAAAGCAAAAACTGACAGAACTGAAAGGATAGACAGTTCTGCAATAATAGAGACTTCAATAACCCACTTTCAATAATGAATAATAACAAAACAGAAAAGCAATAAACAGGGACTTCCCTGGTGGCACAGTGGTTAAGACTCCATGCTCCCAATGCAGGGGGCCCAGATTCGATCCCTGGTCAGGGAACTAGATCCCACATGCATGCTAAAACTTAGAGTTTGCATGCCACAACTAAGGAGCCCTCCTGCCACAACTAAGACCCAATGCAACCAAATAAATAAATAAAATAAAAGCAATAAACAAACAGGGAACTTGAATAACACTACAAACACTGACAGACAGTACTCTAAACACCAGAGTATATATTTTTATCAAGTGTACATGGAACATTCTCTATGAGAGACCAAAACTGGTTTTAATAAATTTCAAAAGACTGATATCTTACAAAGTATCTCCTCTGTCCACAATGGAATGAAACTAGAAATCAATGACAGAAGGAAAACTAGAAAATTCACAAATTAAACAACACACGTTCTTAACCAATGGGTCAAAGATGAAATCGCAAGAGAAATTAGAAAATAATTTGAGATGAATGAACACAAAAACACAACATATCAGAACTTACTGGATGTATTAGCCATAAAAAGGAACAAAACTGGGTCATCTGTAGAGATGTGGATGGACCCAGAGACTGTCATACAGAGTGAAGTAAGTCAGAAAGAGAAAAACAAATATCGTGTGCTTCCCTGGTGGTGCAGTGGTTGAGAATCTGCCTGCCAATGCAGGGGACATGGGTTCAAGCCCTGGTCCGGGAAGATCCCACATGCCGCGGAGCAACTGGGCCCGTGAGCCACAACTACTGAGCCTGTGCGTCTGGAGCCTGTGCTCCGCAACAAGAGAGGCCACAACAGTGAGAGGCCCGCGCACTGCGATGAAGAGTGGCCCCCGCTCGCCACAACTAGAGAAAGCCCTTGCACAGAAACGAAGACCCAACACAGCCAAAAATAAATAAATAAATTTTTAAAAAATCGTATATTAATGCATATATGCAGAATCTAGAAAAATGGTACAGATGAACCAGTTTGCAAGGCAGCAACACAGACACAGACGCAGAGAACATACATATGGACACCAAGGGGGGAAGAGGGGTGGGTTGAACTGGGAGATTGGAATTGACATATATACACTAATATGTACAAAATAGATAACTAATGAGAACCTGCTGTATAGCACAGGGAACTCCACTGTACAGCAGAAATGAAGACAACATTGTAAAACAACTATAACCCAATAAAAAAGAACTTACTGGATGTTATAAAAACAGTGCAAAGAGGGAAACTTATAGCTATAAGCACCTATGTTAACAAAGAATGATCTCAAAGCAATAACCTAAGCTACCACCTAAAAACTAGAAAGAAGCAAACTAAAACCAAAGATAGCAGGAGGAAATAATAAAGATTAGAATGGAGATAAAAAGAACAGAAAAATGACAGAAAAATCAATGAAACTGAACGCTGGTTATTTGAAAAAATCAAGAAAATGAACAAACCTTTAGCTAGACTGACTAAGAAAGGTTAAAGATTCCAATTCCTAAATCAGAAATGAAAACTAAAATCAGACCCAAATACTGATTTTACAGAAATAAAAAGAATACAAGAGAACAGTGTAAACAAAGGCAGATCAACATGTGGATAACCTAGACGAAACGGACAGATTCCTAGAAACACACAAACTACAAAAACTGACCCGAGAAGGTGGAAATTTGAATAAACCTTTAAGAAGGAGGTTGAATCAGTGATTTTAAAATTTCAAAGAGGCCATATGATCCAGCAATCCCACTCCTGGACATATATCCAGATAAAACTATAATCTGAAAAGATACATGCACCCCTATGTTCATAACAGCACTATTTACAACAGCCAAGACATGGAAACAACCTAAATGCCCATTGACAGATGAATGGATAAAGAAGATGTGAGACACACACACACACACGCACACATACACACGCACACACACGGAACATTACTCAGCCATAAAGAAAGAATGAAATAATGCCATCTGTAGCTACATGGATGGACCTAGAGATTATCACACTAAGTGAAATCAGTCAGAAAGAGAAAGACAAATAGCGTATGATATCACTTATATGTGGAATCTAAAATATGACACAAATGAACTTATCTATGAAACAGAAACAGAGTCATATATGTAGAGAGCAGACTTGTGGTTGCCAAGGGGAGGAGGGGTGAGGGAGGGTTGGATTGGGAGTTTGGGACTAGCAGATGGAAACTATTATATACAGAATGGATAGACAACAAGATTCTATTGTACAGCACAGGGAACTATATTCAATATCCTGTAATAAACCATAATGAAAAAGAAAAGAAAAAAATTTCACCAATCCTTCTCAAACTCTTCCAAAAAAGTTGAAGAAGAAGAAACACTTCCTAACTCATTCTAAGAGGCCAGTATTACTCTGATAAAACAGACAAAGACACTACAAGGGGTGGGTAAAACCTACAGGCCAATATCCCTTATGAATATAGATTTTAAAAATCCACAAAAAAATACATCTTGACCAAGTGGGATTTATTCCAGAAATGGAAGTGGGAGGGTGGGGAGGGAGGATGGGAGGTGGGGTGGTTCAACATAAGAAAATCAATGTAATATGGCACATTAACAGAACAAAGGAAAAACACACATGATCATCTCAATTGATACAGAAAAAGCATTTCAAAGAATTCCACACTTTCAAGGTAAGAATACTCAAACTGGGAAGGGAAGGGAACTTCATCAACATGACAAAGGCCGTATGTGAAAAGCACATAGTTGATATCACACTCAGTGGTAAAAGACTGATGGTTTTTCCCCTAAGATCAAGAACAAGACAAGGATGCCCACTTTTGCCATTTCGCTCAACATAGTATTGGGAGTTCTAGCCAGAGCAATTAGGCAAGAAAAAGTAATAAAAGACATCCAAACTAGAAAGGAGAAGTAAAATGATCTGTTTGTAAATGACATGATCTTACATGTAGAAAATTCTTAAAGAATCAGACCCCCACCCCCACCCCCCAAAAAAGTTAGATCTAATCAACTAGTACAGCAAAGATGCAGGATATAAAATCAACACTCAAAATGGTTGTATTTCTATACACTAGGAATGAACAATCTGAAAAGGAAATTAAGAAAATTCCATCAACAACAATATCAAAAAGAACAAAATACTTAGGAATACATCACCTATACAATGAAAACTATTACAAATTGCTGAAAGAAATGAAAAACCTAAATAAATAGAATGAAACCCATGTTCATGGATCGGAGGACTCAATATTGTTAAGATGACAACAATATTCAAATGATATACAGACTCAGTGTACTATCAAAGTCCCAACTGCATTTGCTTGGAGAAACAGAAAACTCCAACCTAAAATTCATATGAAATTTCAAGTGGCCCTGAATACCCTCAACAGTATTAAAAAAGAACAGTAAAATTGAACAGCTCATACTTCTCGTTTTCAAATCTTACTACAAAGCTACAGTAATTGAAATAGTGTGGTACTGGCATAAAGACAGACATACAGATCAATTAAATGGAAATAGAGAACCCAGAAATAAACCCAGCTCCTCCCATGGACACACCAAATTTACAAGTACTTACAGAACAAGTATCTATGACAACAACCTGAAGACTAGCAGAAAAGATTTTCCACAACTAAAGACATGAAAAAGGAAGCACGAGATGGGTAGAATGGGTGGAAATGAGACATAGTCAGGACCCAAACCCCCTGGTTGGTGACCCACAAACAGGAAGAATATCACAATTGTAGAGTTCCTCCCCCAACGAGCAAGGGGTCCAAATGCCACATCGGGCTCCCCAGGCTGAGGGTCCTAAAACAAGAAGATGAGGCGCCAGGTCTGGCTTTGAAAATCAGTGGAGCTTGCATACTGGACACTGAGAAGATTGTAGGAAACAGAGAATCTGCTCCTAAAGGGTGGACGCAAAAATCTCACCCACCCAGGACCAGACAGACGGCTACACAGGGGAATTCTACAAAACATTTAATGATGCATTAACACCTATTCTTCTTAAACTATTCCAAAAAATTGAAGGAGGAATGCTTCTGAGCTTATTCTATGAGGCCAGCATCACCTAGATACCAAAACTAGACACAAAAAAAGAAAACTACAGGCCAATATCACTGATGAACATGGATGCTAACATCCTCAACGAAATATTAGCAAACAGGATTCAACAATACATTAAATAGATCACACATCATGATCAAGTAAGATTTATCTCAGGGATCAAGGATGGTTTAATATCTGCAAATAAATCAATATGATATATCATTTTAACAAACTGAACATAAAAATCATATTATCATCTCAACAGATGTAGAAAAAGCTTTTGAAAATTAAACATTTAACATTTATGACAGGTATGTTCCTTATATACCCAATAAGTGGGTATATAAGGAACATACCTCAACATAATAAAGGCTATATATGACAAACCCACAGCCAACATCATACTCAATGGCGAAAAGCTGAAGCATTTCCAGTAAGTTAAGGAACATGACAAGGATGCCCACTCTTGCCATTTTTATTCAATATAGTACTGGAAGTCCTAGCCATAGCAATAACGAGGAAGAGAAATAAAAAGGATTCAAATTGGAAAGGAAGAAGTAAAACTGTCACTGTTTGTAAATGACATGATACTATATACAGAAAAGCCTAAGGATGCTATCAAAAATCTATTAAAATAAATGAATTCAGTACAGCTGTATGATACAAAACTAATACACAGAAATCTGTTGCCCTTCTATACATTAATAATGAACTATCAGAAAGAGATTTTAAGAAAACAATCCCATTTATAACTGCATCAAAAAATAAAATATCTAACCAAAGAGGTAAATGACTTATCCTCTGAAAACTATAAGGCATTGATGAAAGAAACCAAAGATGACACAAACAAACGAAATGGTACACCATGCTCATGGACTGAAGAATTAATATTGTTAAAATGACCAAACTAAGCAAGGCAATCTACAGATTCAAAGCAATCTCTATCAAAATATCAAGGGCATTTTTCACAGAAATAGAACAGTAATTCTAAACTCTGTATGGATACCAAAAGACCTCAAATACCAAAGCAATCTTGAGGAAGAAAAACAGAGCTGGAGGTATTTCGCTCCCAGATTTCAAACTATATTACAAAGCTTCAATAATCAAATAGTATGGTGCTAGCTCAAAAAGAGACACACAGATCAATGAAACCAAAGAGAGAGCCCAGAAATAAATCCACACATATTTGGCCTATTAATCTATGGCAAAGGAGGCAAGAATAAACAATGGGGAAAAGACAGCCTCTTAAAGAGAGCTGGGAAAACTGGATAGCTACATGCAAAAGAATCAAATTGGACTACATTCTCACACCATATACAAATGGGCAGAGGACCGGAATACAGACTTTTTATTCCCCCAAAGAAGACACACAGATGGCCACAGACAGAAAAGATGCTCCACATCACTAATAATCAGAGGAATGGAAATCAAAACCACAGTGAGATACCACCTCAAAACTGTCAGATGGCTATCATCAAAAAGACAACAAATAACAAGTGTTGGCGAAGATGTGGAGAAAAGGGAACCCTTGTGCACTAGTAGGATTGTAAATTGGTGCAGCCACTATGGAAAAACAGTATGGAGCTTCCTCAAGAAATTAAAAATGGAACTCCTATAGGATCCAGCAATTTCACTTCTGGGTATTTACCCAAGGAAATCAAAACTACTAATTCCAAAAGATATATGCACCCTTATATTCACTGCAGCATTATTTACAACAGCCAAGATATGGAAGCAACCTAAGTCCCCATCAATAGATGAATGGATAAAGAAGATGTGATATATATACACAGTGGAGTATTACTCAGCCATAAAAAAGAAATCTTGCCATTTGTGACAACATGGATGGATCTAAAGGGTAATTATGCTAAGTGAGGTAAGACAGAGAAAAGCAAATACCACATGATCTCACTTATATGTGGAAACTAAAAAATAAAACAAACAAAACAAAATGAAAACAGACTCATAGATACAGAGAACATTTGGGTAGTTGACGGAGGGGAGGGGGTTGTGGGGCAGGTAAATAGGTGAATGGAATTAAGAGGTACAAGCCTCCAGTTATACAATAAATAAGCCATGGGGATGTAATATACAGCATAAAGAATATGGTCAGGGAGTTTCCTGCTGGTCCAGTGGTTAAGACTCCACGTTCCCAATGTAGGGGGCCCGGGTTTGATCCCTGGTCGGGGAACTAGATCCCGCACGCGTGCCGCAACTAAGAGTCCACGTGCCGCAACTAAGAAGCCTGCATGCCGCAACTAAAGTCCGCATGCCACAATGAAGATCCCGCGTGCCCCAACTAAGAGCCAGCACAGCCAAAATAAATGAATGAATGAATGAATGAATATTTTTTAAAAAGAATATGGTTAAATAATATTGTATTAACTTTGCATGGGGACAGATGGTTACTAGACTTAACACGGTGATCATTTCATAATGTATGCAAATGTCAAATCACTATGTAGTATACCTGAAATGAACATAATATTGTACATCAACTATATTTCAATTAAAAGGAAAGGCTAATATTATAAAACCCTTAGAAAACATAGGGGAAACATTTCATGATCTTGGATTTGGCAACAATTTATGAAGTATGGCAACAAAAGCACAGATAACAAAAAAATTAATTGGACTTCATAAAAATTAAAAGCTTTTGAGCCTCAAAGACACTTCAAGAGAGTAAAAAAGATAATCCACAAAATGGGAGAAAATATTTTCAGATCACATATCTGACAAGAGTTTAATATCCAGAATATATAAAGATCTGGTACAGCTCAACAACAAATAACCCAATTTAAAAAATGGTCAAAGGATTTGAACAGACATTTCTCCAAAAAAGACATATAAATGGCAAAGAAGCACATGAAAAGATGCCCGATATCATGTGTCACTAGGAAAACGAAGCAGAAAACCATGATGAGATACCACTTTCTACCCATTAGGATGAGGGCTTTAACCAAAAAGCAAAAATAACAAGTGTTGTTAAGGATGTAGAAAAATTTGAATCCTCCTCCATTGCTGGTGGGAATATAAAAGGATACAACTGCTTTGGAAACAGTTATGCACTCCTCAATATGTTAAACATATAATTATCATATTACCCAGTAATTCCTAGTATATACCCAAAAGAGTTGAAAGCAGGGACTCAGATAGTTGTGCAGCATTATTCACAGTAATCCAAAGACAGAAGCAACCTAAGCATCCTTCAATAGATAATGAATAAACAAAATGTGGTATATACATACAATGGAATATTATTCAGCCAATAAAAAGTAATGAAGTTCTGACACATGCTCCACATAGATGAAGCTGGAAAATATTATGCTAAGTGAAATAAGCCAGATACAAAAGGACAAATATTGCATGATTCCATTTATATGTGGTATCTAAAATAGGTAAATTCAGAAAGACAGAGACTAGAAGGGAAGTTACCAGCAGCTGGGAAGAATGGGAAGTTATGGTTTCATGGGTATAGAGTTTCTGGGGATGCTGCAAAGTTCTGGAAATAAATACCGGTGATGGTTGCACAGCAATGTGAATGTACTAAACACCACTGGGTTAGCTGTACACTTAAAAATGGTAAATTGTATGTATGCATATTTTATCACAATAAAAAAAACTTTTAAAGAAAGCATATGTTACAAATTATTTGTAAATAGAACAACAACTTAATAATTAAATCACGGAACAATATTAAATGTATACCTGTAACAATGGTGAATGAAAATATCTATTATGAGAAAAGAATAGGCGTGTATATACTATATATTTCCATTCACGTAAAGACAGAAAGAAAATTCTTAGATAGGTGCAGAAAAAACTGCTCTCTCTCATCACCTCTAGGGAAAATGACTAGAGGAATCTGGGACAGGGAGATTTAATTAACTTATTTACTATAAATCATTTGACTTTCTTACCACATATAGGTATTACTTTCACACTTAAAATAATGTGGAGGATGGACTGTAAGGAGGGGAAAGCTGAAGGCCTAACAGCTAAAAGGCTATTCCAATTGCTCAAGCCTAAACAATGGTAGTAATGATTGAAAGAAGTTTTGAAGGCAGATTTCATAGGATGTGAGAACAGATTAGACATGTAAACTGTGAGCAAGTGTCATCAACGACAATTTCCTGGTTCCCAAATGGCTATTAATGCAGTGATGCAGTTAATTGAAATGAAAGTACTGAGAATGTTTTCCACCTTTGTTACTAAAAAATTATTCCTGCTCCTAAGAGCAGGATTGAGATCTATGATTATCTTACACATTGTCAATCAGCATCTAACTTAAACTTCATGCTGTCTGAAGTTATACTTCTAGAAGAAACTGCTGTTTACAAAGTATTTTGACATTCTATCACTAATTTCCTGAAATAGCATTTCATATGAGCCAGAAATTTCTTTAAAATCATTATGGGTTTTATAAAATGTTATTCATCTTTGTTTGTTAATAGACAGACAACAAAAACCTTCTTGTCTCATGATGGACTAACAAATGTTTCTTACCATGATTGGCTTGCCCTGAAATGTCTTAACTTCTTCTCTTAAGTATTTAAAAGCCTGTTAACAAAGCAGGAAGGAACTTTCATTAGCATTCAAACATTTCATTAAAGCCATCATTATTCTATCAAGAGAGTTTTGGTAATTGCAACTATCTCTAAACTAAACAATAAAAAATTCTGAAGGTGATCCCATTATGCAGGTGACAGGGAATGAAAAAGTAAAAATTTAAGACTTCGGCTACAGTTCACATTTATTGTATATTAAACTACTATGGATTACTACTGACACATACTCACAAAATTCAAAACAGACCCAAAATATCACTACATATCAATTTTAAAATGGGTTCGGAGGGCCTTCTAAGATGAAGAATTAAAAAAAAAAAATCAGTACAAGGTTTTAAAAGGCTATTATAGAAATTTTTGTTTCAAAGGAATATTACTTTTCTTATCTTTAAATAGGCCATGATAACGATTAAGAGTAAAATCATTATGTCAAAATACCAAGAATCCGAACGGAAGTTATATATATTGCAGGCCTACTCTGTAATAGAAATACTAACTACTGAGTACATAGTCTCTGATCCCCATGTTAATTTAAAAATTGTTAATATTTTTACTGATAGGAAACAAACTGTTCTTAAATTGAAACAAAAAAAGCTTTAAGAAGATCATCAAAAAGGAAACCAATTAATGAGCAACACCAAAAAGGTGAACAAGGTTCTCCAAAGTCTTTACAAACATTACTGTAAGCACACATTTTTCTCAATTAAAATATACACTACTGCTTTTATCACCAGGACTTCAAATCAGAAGAAAAGTTTTCTTCTCACCTGCTGCGCATCTGTGTCTGACTGGAAAGTGATATACCAGTTGCTATTGTGTGCAAATTCACAGCTTATCACCTTGGGGCAGTTTTCATTTTTAAACAAAGCTTTTACTTCCTAAAAAAGAAAATCTTCAGTTAACTCTAAAAATATATCAAAAATGGGCATTTTTTTTCCTCTTCATGTCTTTTGGTCTTTTCTATTTCTTTACTTAGTAACTGTTTACGCCTTCTGCCCATTTTTCTGTTGAGTAGAATTATACTCTGAAACAAGAACATGCATAGTTATAATGCAAATTTTGTGCATGATTTAGGGATGGAAGCTTATTTCATAATCAGCAAAACTGAAGTATTATTTCAATCCTAGTGGCAAGCTAAATTCTGCTTAAGAGTACAATCTTTCCAGTCCTGTCATTGTCCAAAAAAACAGGTGTGGGTGGGTGGGGGGACTGTCCTACATTAACATTTTCTAGGTGCGAAGTATTTTATGCATTTTCATTTACTCCAAATGCTCTGTCTACAACAGTCACAGACATGAACTGTGCACAGATATCTTGTTTTTCATAACTGATTTAATTAAAAACTCAAACTCAAAAAAATATATGGATTTAGAAAAAGATGATTATCAAAACTCAGAGGGACTTCCCTGGTGGCACAGTGGTTAAGAATCTGCCTGCCAATGCAGGGGACATGGGCTCGAGCCCTGGGGTCCGGGAAGATCCCACATGCTACAGAACAACTAAGCCCGTGTGCCACACTACTGAAGCCTGCACGCCTAGAGACTGTGCTCCACAACAAGAGAAGCCACCACAATGAGAAGCACATGCACCACAACGAAAAGTAGCCCCCGCTCGCCGCAACTAGAGAAAGCCTGCGCGCAGCAACGAAGACCCAATGCAGCCAAAAAAATAAACAAAAATAAATAAATCTATTAAAAATTACTGAAAATAAAATAAACAGTTTAGAATATTTAGCTTTAACAATACTAATGATTTACCTCTACTGGTGTTGTTTCCGGAATCTCTCTAAGAATTACAATACAACGCTTATGACTTGGTCTCACTTTCTCGCCCTTCTCATCAACTTGCACCATGGGAGAAGCTGAAATTTTAAAGAAGTTTCATTCAAAAGTGTAAAAATAGTGATATTAATAATTCCATTAAAAAACTATTCATTTCAATTTCCAACTGAATAAATTAGCAGAGGCTAACATCTTAAAGAAATTAAGTTGTAGAATCACAGATCACAGTTATAATAAAGTATCTTGAGACTGATATGCAAAGAACATTGTCCAATGTTATTCATTGCACAAATACTCAGTGTACTTATTTTGTGACGTGGCACAGTGTTGGAGTTGAAAAGAAGCCTTTAAGGAGTATACAATATTTATATCTCATAGGGCACTTCCCTGTATACAATTACCAAATTCTTTATTTCAAGTAAAATCAATGTACTGCATTAGCCAAACACTACTCTAGGGAATGTAATGAGCTTTGATATGTGAAAAAATTCTCCTTAAAATTAAAGTCTGAGAAACACTTAAAACCAAGAATTATATATAAATGATTACTATCTTTCTTTCAGATGCTGGTTTTGAGTTAATATAGAATGAAGGTAGTACCACAAGCCAAAACTTTTATTTCTAGTCCCTTCAAAGGATAATATGTCACATCTTCCTGTGCAGGTAAGTAGAGAGAATAAAAGTAGTTGTTAAGGAAGAAGGCCTGTGTATAAGTGCTAGGTTTCAGCCCTTGGAGGTAGGAGATTCTGTCTCTTGGCAAATTCTTTAAATGTTGACAAGACTGGGTCATTTTAAGATCTGGTCAAACCAGATCAAGACTGGTTTGATCTGTACAAACTGATCAGAGATTTCATAAATGTTTTTATCCCTCTGACAATGGAAATCCCTACTCCCATGTAAGTCTACTACTGGACTTGCTTTATTTAACTTTCAAACATTTCAACGAATTTCAAAAAAAAAGTGAAGATCCACCTTTACTCAAGTAGTTAACAAAACCTGTATAAGAGAGGTTACCAAGAAATGCTGATATAAGACACAAACACCACTAAAAATTCTTAAGCCTCAATCTAAAATATAAATTCTTTACCAAACTTTGGAACAGTGTTTGTCAAACTGCAGGTCGCAACTCTTTTAATAGGTTGTGAAAACAATTTTATAATAAAAGAAATGAACTCATTTCAAGCATTTAGTATTAATCTACTATTAACATTTCAGTTGTGTGTATTGGGTTGTGATATAAAGTTTACTTATTACTTTTGTTCAAAAGTTTGAAACAGATTGCTTTACAGGGTGTGATAATGACACATATAGCTTTCTAATAGCCCAGAAAACAGAGGTTTAATTGCTTATACTTGAGTAAATGGGTATCAAGATGAACAACCAAGGTACAGAACTGATATACAAGCTATATATGTACCAGTCAGTAAAAACAGATAAATTATTAGCACAGAATAGCAAAAAATATGGAGTTAAAAACAATTTCCTGCATGATCAGAAGTCAAAAGAATATTTAATCTTTGATTTTAAAAGTAAGCTAAAAGGTACGATTTACATACATCTCAACACTTCAAGAATTAGGTCAGGGTCTGTGGTCAGCTTTTTTATTTCTTCCATGTTGGCAACTGTCCAAATTGGGATGAACTGATCACTGTCCATTTGAGATATCAGGTAAAGATCCTTTGACAAATTTTCTCTGAAAGGAATAAGAGAAGCAACAGTCCTATAAAACAAACAAATCTTAAAAAGCACCTAAAGAAAAGAGATGCCTTATTAACTTTTGTCACTAAACCTAGGAAAACAAAATTATGCTATCAGAAATAACACAGTGAACTATGAAAATACGTAATATACAACAGATACATTCTAACAACTTCTGGAAAGTTTCTGAATCCCCAAATACATTGTGCCCAACAGTTTTGAACAAGGAATTTATGAAATTATATTGATGTGGAAAGAGGCTTAATATTAAAGTATATTACAAAATATTACATACAGTTTTGTTCCATCTTATAAATACCTTATCACTGATGTTAGAATATGCATATGGAGAAAATTGTAATGTAAACCATGAGTTGGATCATGGAGGATTTTCAGTTTCTTAATGTTTGCATTTTTTAATAGGTATGTTTGACTTTTTATTTAAATTTAAATAATAAAGTTAAAATAATAAATATAAAACATTTAAAATTAAGACAAAAGACTAAGATACATTTTTTAAAAAAGAAGATACAAATGCTCTATCTTACACATAAAATCTTGTTCAACAAACTGAAGGAGAATCAAATTCATGTCTTGTTATTTACATCAAACCTTTGAAGCAGTCTGGTTATAAACAGCTAGAAATCTTTGCTTAAAAGCCACCTTCTCAATGACCACCCTATTCTGAAACCACCCAAGTACTCCTGATTCCCCTCTTCCCTTGCTTATTCCGCTCTACTTTTTTCCATAGCACTTATCACCTAACACACTTCTAAGCTGCTTATTTATTATGTTTATTGTTTTGTCTCCCCCAGTCAGAATACAGGTTCCACAAAGGATCTTTGTCATTCAAAATGACAAAGCCTTAGTACCTGGCAAAGAGTAGGGTCCAGGCCTTTACATTCAAATTATACTAAAATAGAGTAGTAATTACCTTTTTAAGGTTACAATTGTCAACAAGTGGTGGTTATTTGTCTTGGGGGAAAAAAGAATAGAGAGGATACCAGTAACAGTTAAACTCACTTCTTCATAAAAGAAAGAACAGGGCTTCCCTAGTGGCACAGTGGTTAAGAATCCACCTGCCAATGCAGGGATCATGGTTCGAGCCCTGATCCGGGAATACCCCACATGCCGCGGAGCAACTAAGGCTGTGCTGCACCACAACTACTGAGCCTGCACTCTGGAGCCCACAAACCACAACTACTGAGTCCGTGTGCCACAACTACTGAAGCCTTGGTGCCTAGAGCCTGTGCTCCGCAACAAGAGAAGCCACCGCAATGAGAAGCCTGCGTACTGCAACGAAGAGTAGCCTCCGCTCGCCGCAACTAGAGAAAGCCTGCGCACAGCAACGAAGACCCAAAAATAAAATAAATAAATTTATTTATTAAAAAAAAAGGAACATACTAGTCAACCAGATATTCTTTAAGAACTTGAAAATAAGACAACTGTAAACATAATATTGTACAACTAAAAGGCTGTAGCCTAAATCAACTCAGACTTTCAGCCAGTCTCTCCTTTAAAACAGTATGACACACCCTTAAAGAAACTACCTTGTCAGAAGTAAGTCAAATTAATAGATATATAACATCGAGGATTATGACTAATACCTATTATATTCATGACTAATACCTAATATGTCTTAGTGGCAATTCTACTGAGCTACAAATGGCAATTACCCGGCTGGTTTGAACTGTATCGTAGTTCTGAGTAGGATGTGATAGATCATGATAAGCCAGAGCTCATGCTGCAACAACTAAAAAAACTTGGATAGATTACAAAAAAATCATGTTTTTGGAAATAAAAACTGTAGAAGCTACAAGGACAAAATGAAATTCCAGAAAGATAATCTTTCTTTTCCAAGGATATCTGCAGATCCTGGACCAGAAAGAAACTAGTAGAGCTTTATTTTAGGCAGTTGCACAAGACTGGTATTATGAATTGGAAGCTAAAGGAGCCCCCAATACACAGCTGATTTTCCTCTATATGACATTTACTGAGTTCTAAGGAGGAAGATGGAAGGCTGGGACCCTGAAAGATGGAAGGCTGAAAAAGGAGAGTAAAATCTTTGTGGTCTTGTGGAAGCCCCAGTAGAAGAAGCAACCTTGCATCAAACCTAAGACAGGTCTCCCTGACAAGACATTTGCCAGATTTTGAAGCTGTACAGGGTAAGAGGCTAAAGAGCTCATCTCAAACCTCTGAAGAACAGAACTAAATTTCCCTTGGTGTTTCACGACTGAGGTAACAGAAACCTGCCAACTTCTAAATCAAAAGCCTAAGAAGGTCATGCCTAAGGAACAGAGATAAATCAGAGGTCGATCGAGTCTAATTAAAGTTGCTGCTCAGCCCTGACTCAGCTCAATCCTTAACTGGATTGAAGAAATCAATCTGCTTCTGCTTACCAGAAGAAAGCTCAACTCTTGTCTAGAGAGAAAAATTATGACACTGCAGCTTTCTAGTTTCTTTTATTATGTAGTGCCCAGCATATGTAGTGTCCAAATTATAATCAAAATTTATAAGACATGCAAAAAGCCAGGAAATTGTGACGATCAAGAGGAAAAAACCCTCAAATATAAGCAGACACACAAATGATCCAGCTAGTCGGCAAAGATTTTAAAATAACTATGACAAGTATGGGAGACAAAATGAATTGCATCATAGGCACAACTGACTAGAAGGGTCTTGTTTTCATAAAACTAGGGCCTGTACTAGACTATAAAGGCAAAGAAGAAAAAGGTGGAGAAGAAAAGGGAGATATTCAGGATGAAGAATCAATTAAAACTGAGTCAAGACTGTATTATATGTAAGGAAATAAAGAAGTCTATGATAAAATCCAGGTTTCTAGCTTAAAAAATTGGTTTACTGGTCCTCCTCCAAAAAACAGAAGGTATTACATTTGCACACATATCCAAACTTCTGTTTATTTTGGAAGGGGCAGTTCTACATACTGAAGGTTTATACATCTAAGCTATAAATATACCTACATAATTCTTAATTCTTATCTGTAAATAAGGTATCTTGAAATGTTTGCCTGAAGGAACTCTTTATTTAATAGAAGCAACTGGTAATATAAATTCTATACCCATCCACATCTTATTAAAAATAACTCTATGCTCAAAGATTACAAGAGCAAACTACTAAAAACATAGAGAACCCTAAAAATGAATATGATTATAGGAAAAATATCCAAAAGAAATTTCATTATCTTTCTACTGGGACTAGACCCTTTACATAATCAACTGGAGACCACATCTTTAAATCTAGTTAAGAAATATACTGAAGAATGATACCAAAATACATCACCAAAGGAAATTAAAACCATTTTTCCATTCTATTTCATAGGTATTTCACATCTACTAATCAAACAATTCAAAACGGAGAAAGGTCAGTTTAAAAATGATAGTGTACCGTGAGAAACAGAATTCTAATTGTTTCTTCAAACATTCTTTTAGTTCTTCTGTAGAAATTGCTGAGTTGCTTTCTCCTGATAGTAGAAAACAAGAGGGGAAAAGTTAATATCTAATTACCATAGGTAGTAAACTTTACATATTGTTTTCAGAGTAAGCCACAAAGTATGCACAAATTAAAATCACCAGAAAACTGTATTTTTATTCTTTTTAGAATTCAGATACACACAAGGTCTACCTTTTAACCTATCTATTCTTCTTTCTTTAGACAGATTTCATATCAGTTTTTTTTTTGTTTTGTTTTGTTTTTTTTGCGGTACGCGGGCCTCTCACTGTTGTGGCCTCTCCTGTTGCGGAGCACAGGCTCCCGACGCGCAGGCTCAGCGGCCATGGCTCACGGGCCCAGCTGCTCTGCGGCATGTGGGATCTTCCCGGACCAGGGCACGAACCCGCGTCCCCTGCATTGGCAGGCAGACTCTCAACCACTACGCCACCAGGGAAGCCCTCATATCAGTTTTTAAATTACATATTTTATCAAGTAATTAACAAATCATCGGTAATACTAAAAGCACTTGGATACCATATTGTAAAACATTACCCTAAATACTTAAAAAAATGTGATAACTATTTATTCCTTTAATGAAAACTCAAAGAACAAAAGTAATAGTGGGGCTTCCCTGATGGTGCAGTGGTTGGGAGTCCGCCTGCCGATGCAGGGGACACGGGTTCGTGACCTGGTCATGGGCCCGTGAGCCATGGCTGCTGAGCCTGTGCGTCCGGAGCCTGTGCTCCGCAACGGGAGAGGCCACAACAGTGAGAGGCCTGCGTACCACCAAAAAAAAAAAAAAAAGTAATAGTAATCTAGGGGCTTCCCTGGTGGCGCAGTGGTTAAGAATCCGCCTGCCAATGCAGGGAACACGGGTTTGAGCCCTGGTCCGGGAAGATCCCACATGCCGTGGAGCAACTAAGCCCGTGCACCACAACTACTGAGCCTGCGCTTTAGAGCCCGTGAGCCACAACTACTGAGCCCACAAGCCACAACTACTGAGCCCTCAAGCCACAACTACTGAGCCCGTGAGACACAACTACTGAAGCCTGCACGCCTAGAACCTGTGCTTCGCAACAAGAGAAGCCACTGCAGTGAGAAGCCCACATGCCGCAACTAGAGAAAGCCCACACACAGCAACGAAGACCCAACGCAGCCAAAAAAACAAATAAATTTATATACATAAACAAAAGTAACAGTAATCTAAATTTGAAGACAGGAACTACACAAAGTGGGATATATATATGGCTCCACATCTGTACTATCGGTAGTAAATCTGATGTTAGTCACACTCCTTAAACTTCTATCTCTTAACAGACTTGTTGTTGCCAAGGGGGAGGTAGGGGAGGGGAGGGATGGATTGGGAGTTTGGGGCTAGTAGATGCAAACTATTATATAAAGAATGGATAAACAAGGTCCTACTGTATAGCACAGGGAACTATATTCAACATTCTGTGATAAAACATAATGGAAAAGAATATAAAAAAGAACGTGTGTGTGTGTGTGTGTGTGTGTGTGTGTGTGTGTGTGTGTGTATTACTGAATCCCTTTGCTGTACAGAAATTAACACATTGTAAATCAACTATACTTCAATTAAAAAAAAACCCACTTCTATCTCTTAATACTCTTTTCATTGCTTAATTTTAGAGCACTATATTTTCCTGTAAAGATAAATTTTGTGCATGATTTTACCACTACTTTGTCTTACTACTCAAGATTCAAAATATTAGATATTAAATTAATTTCATTAAAAATGAAATAAGAAGCATTCTATTTCTATGTAGTATATGCAACCCTTCTAATATAAAATTCATCCACCCAAATGCTGGCTAAATGAATAATAACTTCATTTAAGCTTTCAGTGTTATTACAGCAAACTTTTAAAAATACCAGTTGGTTGCCAATTCACTTAAACCAACTCTAAGTTCAAAGTAGGCAGGATAGGTATATTATAACAAGGAGGGAGCAAAACCTAACCACCTTAAATTACTATATGGAAATACCACCCCATTCTACTTCAGAAATCAACTTACAAGCTGACTGACCTTAGAAATCTAATCCAGATATATATAATAAATAAACTGAGAACAAAGGTTTATATACCTTGACTAATGCCAGGGAACTAAGCAGTGACAGAGATGCCTACTCCCTATTACACTTATTTTCCAAAGAAACCCTTTAGAACTTAGAAAAATAAAGTTAGGTAATCAGGTTCTACAGTCTATCTTTAGTTTCTTTTAAATTTTATCCATTTTAAGTCCAAGCAATTAATAATCCATGCTAATTAAATGAATGTGGAAAAAAACATATCTCACAAGTTGAACTGTAGTAGAACTATGATATAACACAACCTTTTTCTCAAAATTAATCCCTGCAATCTCACATTTATAAATGCATTTCACACTGACAAAAGTGATGGGAAAATTGACAGAACTTGTGTTGATCCCAACTAATAGATCAAGAAACTTGGACTCTGAAAGATTGTAATTTAGGTCTCTTTTTTAACTATATTGACTGTTTTCTCCTTTCATCTCTAATTTCACACTTTCCTTTAATAAGATCTTTAAAATAAACTTTTTTTTTAAATTACAATGTTCATGTTTGGCCATTTGAAAACAGTATTTATAAAAGTCACCTAATATTTCATTAACATAAACTTCTTTTCAAATAATAAAATAGACCAATCAATGCCATGTTTACTAGAACAATGATAAAAAGACTGGAGGGGGAAAAAGACTAGCATACTGCATTCTCATTTTAACAATAAAACCATAAAGTTTACCAGAAACATCATATATTTGGTAACTCAGATCTTCTGGTCCCAAAATCATTCCATCAGTTGATTCCTCAATGCCTGTAGTAGTTCTTGTGGTTTCACAAGATGAATACATTACTTCATATTCCTTACACATATCATCTGCAAGTTCTCTATTACCTGTATTAAAGAAAACATACTGGAAGTGAATAGTAATTCTTTAAAATCCTATCTTTAGGCACTCTGGGCACAACAAGATTTTAAAGAATTCTAGCAATTGGGAAAATATCCACAAGATTTTAAGTAAGAGTCCAAAGGAGGTAAGTTTGACCATTATGGATAAGCTAAAATGATTAACAACAGCTTAAACTTACATAGTACTATCTATGTATAAGACAGCTTCATGTTCTTTATTCACTTAATTCTCAGAAAAACCAATGCCAAATTAATTGCTATTGTTAATGTTTTACAGATGAAGGCAACAAGCATGGAGAGGTTAAGTCATTTGCCTAAGATCAAACAGTGAGTAAGTAACACTGGCAATGATGGTAGATCAAAACTAATTTAAAAATACCATATTGTACATGGGTTAAATGCTGAACCCAAAGATACAGCTACTGTCTAAAATTAGTGACAATCCATTCGTACTAGAAATAAACGAGAATGGTATACAAATTACATGTTAAACATTTATAAATATATTTTATCAAATAATCAAAGAATCTATTAAAAGTTCTATAAACTGGTTTGGCCATATGTTTAACCAAAATGTGATTCAATCTGATGAAATATTTACGACTTACCCTCAGGATGAGACCCTGATGTGGCTGCTGTTTCATGCCAAGAGCTTTCAGTTCCATGAGTTACTGGAGTGGCATCAGTATTTCCTGGAGGTATTTCTTGCCATACTTTGGCATTAGGATTTAAGCCAGTTCCTTTAGATGTTACCTGCTAAATATTAAAAGGATCCATTTGTTAATTTTAAAGGTCAGAGCAGGGTTTCCCTGGTGGCGCAGTGGTTGAGAGTCCGCCTGCCAATGCAGGGGACACGGGTTCATGCCCCGGTCCGGGAAGATCTCACATGCCGCGAAGCGGCTAGGCCCGTGAGCCATGGCTGCTGAGCCTGTGCATCCGGAGCCTGTGCTCCGCAACGGGAGAGGCCACAACAGTGAGAGGCTGGCGCACCGCAAAAAAAAAAAAAAAAAAAAAAGTCAGTGCATTAAAATTATAAATTTAGACAAAACTTTTCCATTACTTAAATGTGAAGAAAATCCCCAATAATATTATGTAATCTAATATTAAATAAACAATATTTTAAAGTTTTTGGCTCAACTTGAAAATATAAACCTTTTTAAACAGATGAACTTGAAATGTTTATATGTAAAATTTAGCTACCTATACAATAAAAACATATTTTTATAAAATACTATTAGTATAGAAATACTGCTTTACCCCAACCTACCTGCAAGTATTGTTAAATTTATTAAAACTATTCACATATCTTTGATGTTAGTGTGTGTTTGAGTACCTAGAACAAATTTTTGAGTTATCTACAGCAATTTTCCACAGTACAATTTTTATTGCCATCTAAGCTGTGATAGAGGGTCTGAATGATTCTGTAAGTGGAAATTTTTTCCCAAGTCAAAAACCGCATTCTGCCTTATGTTACAATGCATTATTTCATTTGTCCTGAAAGTGTATTTTCTTTTTTTTAATTTATTTATTTATTTATTTATTTTTGGCTGCGTTGGGTCTTTGTTGCTGCCTTCAGACTTTCTCTAGTTGCAGCACGCGGGCTTCTCATTGAGGTGGCTTCTCATTGAGGTGGCTTCTCTTGTAGTGGAGCACAGGCTCTAGGCATGTGGGCTCAGTAGTTGTGGTACGCGGGCTCAGTAGTTGTGGCGCACAGGCTTAGTCGCTCCACGGTACGTGGGATCTTACCAGACCAGGGCTCGAACCCGTGTTCCCTGCATTGGCAGGCGGATTCCTAAACACTGCGCCACCAGGGAAGCCCAGAGGATTTGTTTTCTTTCTGCTGGATGACTGCACAGTAAGACTACCAATCTGGTATCACTTAAAATTTTCAACGTGGGTTTCTGGAGAACAAGTAGGGAATTTTAGCCCTACTTTGCATCAAAGAGGATTTGTGGTTAGAATAAGACCCCTCCTTCCACCAACCCAGAGCCAAGGCTAAAGCTGACAAGTTTTCCCTTTTCTCTGAGAAAGCTGTTTTTTCCCCTAGTTTATCTTTTGTCCTGTCTCTAAGCACTGCGATGAAAATCTAAGCTCTGGGCCACTAAGGATCAACAGATGCATTAGGGGCAGGACCTAAGTTTAACACCTGCTTCTTTCTCTGGATTAGTACTTCCTGATTTTTTTGGTCTGAAGATTTCATTTGCTTTCTTACCAGCTTAAAGCTCTGCTTAAAACATAATTTTTAAAAATTAACCACCTTCCCAGTTGTTTTCCAAAATCTCAAATTCATATTTCTTTAAAAGTACCAATACTGTCTTAAGAAAGCTAAACTGGGGACTTCCCTGGTGGCGCAGTGGTTGGGAATCCGCCTGCCAATGCAGGGGACACAGGTTCGAGCCCTGGTCCAGGAGGATCCCACATGCCGCAGAGCAACTAAGCCTGTGCGCCACAGCTGCTAAGCCTGTGCTCTAGAGCCTGCGAGCCACAACTGCTGACGCATGGGCGCCTAGGGGCCATGCTCCGCAGTGGGAGAGGCCACCGCAGTGAGAGGGCCGCCGCGCACCACAACGAAGAGTGGCTCCTGCTCACTGCAACTAGAGAAAGCCCGCGTGCAGCAACAAAAGCCCAATGCAGCCCAAAATAAATAAATAAATAATTTTTTTTAAAAAAAGCAAAATTGAAGAGAAATTCCAACAATTGAGAGGCAACTATGGTATAACAGACAAAGATCAAGTTCACTCTTCCACCCAGTAACTGTGCAATCACTGACCCCAGTTTCCTTATTTTAAAAAATATAATGGGACTTCCCTGGTGGTGCAGTGGTTAAGCATCCACCTGCCAATGCAGAGGACATGGGTTCAAGCTCTGGTCTGGGAAGATCCCACATGCCGCGGAGTAACTAAGCCTGTGAGCCACAACTACTGAGCCTGAGCTCTAGAGCTCTCAAGCCACAACTACTGAAGCCGGCGCGCCTAGAGCCCACATGCTCCGCGACAAGAGAAGCCCCAGCAATGAGAAGCCCACGCGCCACAGTGAAGAGTAGCCCCTGTTCACCACAACTAGAGAAAGCCTGCGTGCAGCAACAAAGACCCAATACAGCCAAACAAAATAATAATAAATAAATAAAACCTTCATTAGGTAAAAAAAGTAAACAAGCAAGTTTTAAAAATATATATGTGTGTGTGTGTGTGTGTATATATATGTATAATGCCTATTCTACCAAAACTCCTTATAGTTTCTACACACCTTGGACACCTAACTTCATGTGTGTTGGTCACTACTTCCTCTTTCCCTCTTGTTATTTGTACATACTTCTATTTTGTTACCACTGTAATAGTTTATTTAAGTAAGTGTTCTTTGCAACCAGGCAGTGGGCTCAATGAAGAAAAGGTAGAAACTGGGTCTTCCTCTTCTATTTCAGCTATTAATATAAAACAGGCCAAGAGTACACTTTCAACTGTCTATTTGAATGGAACAGTAGAGGCATAGGTGCAAAACAAAACAAACAAAAGAACCCAACTAATGTTTAACTACTGTATTTACCCTTCTGATGTGCTAGAAAATCAGAGTTGATACAATCTTCCTTGTTTTCATGTGCCTGTTTAAAATGGAAGTCTTACATTGGAGTGGTTCTTGGCTTTTTGATTTCAGGGCTGCTAAAAGCTTTTACAATAAACATCAAAACCAATAACAAAATGTCAAACGTAGCAAGGGAGCAAAAGCATCTTTAAAGTAGCACCAAAGATGAATAACCAAAGCAACATCTTCGCTTAGAGATGTTAATTCACAACTACTTCATATCATTAATTAGCTCAGGGAATAAACAACCAATTTTCTTATAGTACCACCAGGTAGCCCCACCAGGACAGGTACCCAGGTATTATTTAAAAACCTCTAGGTATGTAATTCCTTGGCGCTCCAGTGATTGGGTCTCCACGCTTCCACTGCAGGGGGTAGGGGTTCAATCCCTGGTCGGGAAACTGGGATCCTGAAAGCCTCATGACGTGGCAAAAGAAACAAACAATCAAAAACACCTCTAGGTACCGGTTTTTTCTTTTTAAATATTTATTTATTTATTTATTTGGCTGCACCGGGTATTAGTTGTGGCACATGGGATCTTCTTTGCAGCATGCAGGAACTTTAGTTGCAGCATGCACGAACTTTAGTTGCGGCATGCAAACTCTTAGTTGCAGCATGCATGTGGGATCTAGTTCCCTGACCAGGGATCAAACCTGGGCCCCCTGCACTGGAGAGCGGAGCCTTAGCCACTGGACCACCAGGGAAGTCCCTATGTAGCAATTTTAGAATGCAAGTAAACTTTGCATTTGCCCCTATGTAGACATGTAAACAGGGCATGCTTATCAGTTAGAATTCAGAATCCACTCTGGCTAAATTAAACAGAAACGTAACTTATTCAAAGATAGTGTCAGGCTTCCCTGGTGGCACAGTGGTTGAGAATCTGCCTGCTAATGCAGAGGACACGGGTTCGAGCCCTGGTCTGGGAGGATCCCACATGCCGCGGAGCAACTAGGCCTGTGAACCACAACTACTGAGCCTGCACGTCTGGAGCCTGTGCTCTGCAACAAGAGAGGCCGCGATAGTGAGAGGCCCACACACCGCAATGAAGAGTGGCCCCCGCTTGCCACAACTAGAGAAAGACCTCGCACAGAAACGAACACCCAGCACAGCAAAAATAAATAAATTAATTAATAAACTCCTACCCCCAACATCTTTTTAAAAAAAAAAAAAAATGTTCCGGAAGTGCCCTGATGAGGAAATCACTAACCCTGCCACCACCAAGCAGTAAATGCCAAAATTCAAATCCATTACAACTTTTATTATTACCAGCACCAATGTCACTTCTCCATTAGGAACTAACTCAACCTTGTATTAACTCCACTTTAAGCTGACCGCCTCTACTGCCACTTCTGTCTATGAAATGGAAGTTATGAATAGAACCCTCATTTCCCTACATTGTATATTTTCAAAAAGAAGACATCTGTAGGTGTGGTCTGACTAGTGGCTCTTAGTAACATGCCTGCATCCATCCAGATACAAGGGAATCTGGGAATTTGCGTTTTGACTAGTACGTTCACTGGAGAGGCCTAACTCATAATATGGGCATTTCTGCAAATGTAGAAAGCTACTGAAGAATTGGGAGGTCCCAAATATGATAAAGAGATTAAGGCTAATATTTAACATACAAGATATATTATGCCACGTATACTTAATTTATAAATAAATACCCAATATTGGGGAATTATGATTAAAAAAACTTAACTTTTACTTACTGACGGGATGTACTATTTCACTAAGCATTAAATAATGACTCAAAATAATTAACTATATGCCTTTCAGCAGCATACTACCCATAAATCTGATGTCTCCCTTGCTAATGGTGCCAAGAATAATCAAAGTGTGAGGTCTATGGCATATAGACAAGCAGTACTCCTGGGCATGTTTATATTTTTCTCCAGACTAGTTAAGAGTATGCACTCTAAAAGCCATTAATGTACAGAAGAAGACATATACAAGAATGTATATTGCAGCCCTGACCCCATTAGTGAAAGACTGAAAATAACCTAAATATCCATCTATAGACAAATGGTTAAAAAAATGTAGTATATTTCACAACATAGAATACTATAAAAGTTTAAAAAAAAAAGGCCTACATACACTAATGTGGAAAGTGCTCCAAGGTATATTATTCAGTGAAAAAATTCAAGTTGCAAAACAATAAGCATTTTGGTTTTTACTCATATTAACAAACATAAAATCATTGTACAGATAAACATATTGGTATGTAAAAACAGAGAAGGTTTGGAAGGTTACTATTAACAATAGAACTGGGGACTTCCCTGGTGGTGCAGTGGTTAAGAATCCGCCTGTCAATGCAGGGGACACGGGTTTGAGCCCTGGTCCAGGAAGATCCCACATGCCGCGGAGCAACTAAGCCCATGTGCCACAGCTACTGAGCCGGCGCTCTAGAGCCCGTGAGCCACGACTACTGAAGTCCACGCACCGTAGCGCCTGTGTGCCGCAAGTAATGAGCCCACACCCCCCCACAACTACTGAAGCCCACACACTCTAGGGCCTGTGTGCCACAACTACTGAGCCCGTGTGCTGCAACTACTGAAGCCCATGCATCTAGAGCCCGTGCTCCACAAGGAGAAGCCACCGCAGTGAGAGGCCCGCACACCACAATGAAGAGTAGCCATTTCTCCGACTGGAGCAAGCCCGCCCACAGCAACAAAGACACAATGCAGGCAAAAAAAAGAAAATAAAACAATAGAACTGCAAACTAGTAAGAGATCTACCAAACAGGGAAAAGGTACAAAAACAAGCAGGAATAATTAATTGCAAAATGTCAATTTTAGGGAATTTCCTGGTGTCCAGTGGTTAGGACTCCACACTTCTACTGCAGGAGGCACGGGTTCAATCCTGGTCATGGAACTAAGATCCCGCATGCTGTGCAGCATGGCCCCCCACCCCCCAGCCAAAAAAAGTCAATTTTACCGGGACTTCCCTCATGGTCCAGTGGTTATGAATCCGCCTTCCAATGCAGGGGACACTGGTTTGATCCCTGGTCGGGGAACTAAGATCCCACGTGCTGCAGGACAACTAAGCCCACGTACCACAACTAGAGAGCCCACACACCGCAACTACTGAGCCCGCGTGCCACAATTGGAGAGAAGCCTGTGCGTTGCAACTAAGACCCAATGCAGCCAAAAATAAAAATAAATTAAAAAAATTTTTTTAAATGTCTATTTTACCTATTGAACTACTTAGTGCCATTTTGACAAGTATAAAAAGAAACAACTCACTGCTGTAATTCATATAACTTTGCTAAGAGTTGGCAATGTTTATCAAAAGCCTTAAAATTATATATTCTTTGGTCCAGAAATTCTACTTGTCAGATTTGCTCAAAAGAAAGATATACAAAAATATAAATACAAAGATGTTCATCACAATTTTATAATAGTGAAAAGTTAGAAACTTTCAACTGCTATGGTCTGAACATCTGTGTAACTCCCAACTTCATATATTGAAATCCTAATGCCCAATGTCATAGTACTGGGAGGTGGGGCCTCTGGGAGTTGCTTAAGTCATGAAAATGAATGAGATTAGTGCTCTTCTAAAAGAGAGTCCACAGACCTCCCTAGTCCCTTCCACCACTGAGGATACAGTGAAAAGGCACTATCTATGAACCAGAAAACCCTCACGAAATACCAAATCTGTTGGCACCATGATCCTGGACTTCCCAGAAATAAATTTCTGTTGTTCATAAGCTACCTAATCTGTGATATTGTTATAGCAGCCCGAATAGAACAAGACACCAACAAGAGAGTGAGGATTTGTTCAGTAACTGTAGTCCAGCCACATACAGAATATCCTAGAGCCTTAAAACCGGATTGTATATAAAACTGATGAGACCTGAATAAGTTCTGTGGACTGTATCAACGTAAATTTGCTTGTCTTTACATCATACTATGGTTAAGCAAGGTGTTACTACTGGAGGGACCTGGGCAAAAAGTACACGGTACCACCCTGTACATTCTGGAGACAACTTCTTGTGAATCTATAATTATTTCAAAATAAAGTTTTTAAAAATGGAGAAAAAAATATAGAAGACATGGAAAATGTTCACATTTTGAAGACACTTGGAAAAACAGTAAAGCAAGTTGCTATCTTATGGAAATGATTCAAGTGTGTGAAATAATGCACAAGCACAGAAAAAAGTGGAGAGGGAATTCCCTGGTGGTCCAGCAGTTAGGACTCCATGCTTCCACTGAGGGGGCATAGGTTTGATCCCTGGTCTGGGAACTAAGATCTGCTTGCCGCATGGCACAGCAAATAAATAAACAAATAAACAAACAAACAAATAAATAAGATCATAACACCTTTGTAAAGCAATATGTCAATACTGATGTGAAAAACTTTTAAAACATTCACTATTTGAGCTACCACAGAGAATATTAGCCTAACAGCTTTATACATAAGAATGTCTTTTATAGAATTACTCAATATAAAGAAAATTTGGAAACTGAAAATGTCCATCAAAAAAACTTTTATGTGGGGACTTCCTGGTAGTCCAGTGGGTAAGACTCCGAGCTCCCAATGCAGCGGGCCTGGGTTTGATCCCTGGTCAGGGAACTAGGTCCCGCACACATACCACAACTAAAGATCCTGAGTGCCGCAACAAAGACCCGGCGCAGCCAAAATAGATAAATTTTTTAATTGAAAAAAAAATTAAAACGTTGATGTTTTCATATAACAAATAATCTTTAAAATGACACAATAATGAATCTGACAAGTCAGTTTAACGAGAACAAAGACTTAATTTTTCATTTAAATTCTAGATAACCATGTTTGACTCATCTTTTGACTAAGTTTAATAAAGAAGCCCATAAAAATCCTTATCTCATTAAAAAAAAATCCTTATCTCTCCCACAGAACTAGAAGTAAGCCCTTGAGGCTACAGTTATATAAAACATCTATTAAAGGATGTAAATTATCCAAGTGCATGCTGAAACTATCTGCCAACATACACATATGCAGTATGTAAGCACAAAGATACTCTCAAATCACCACAAAAAAATTCAAATTGTCAGTCCATAAAACTAACAGATCAATACCTCTATCTCTAAGCAATATATGCCATTATCGAATAAGCCAAAAGCAGTCCTTATGATTGACCCATTTTATGCCAGTTCCTATCTGGGGAAAGATACAAATGAAAGGAAAAAACAGAAACATAAATTTCTTGGCAAAATGATATCTTCTGGTCATAAAAGAGCAGTTTTAAGGTAACAGAACCAAGAGTTAGGAAAAAGTCACCATAAATATGGCAAAACCATCTCTTTGGTCATATATAACTGTTTGTTTTACTTACCTATTTACTATCAGAAACAGAAATCCCATGCCACTTAACCCTACAAATGCTGAAAAACAGAAATAAAGTATAGAAATTGATTAAACTTATTTGCCTCATGGCAGATCAATCATCCAGGTTTAATTTTTACATCTCCAATACTGAGAGGACAACACCACAAGTACTTTAAAAAAAAAGTGGGGTGGAATTCCCTGGCGGTCCAGCGGTTATGACTCCGCAATTCCACTGCAAGGGGCACAGGTTCAATCCCTGATCAGGGAACTAAGATCCCACAAGCTGCAAGGCACAGCCGCCCCCCACCCCCCCAAAAAAATAAACACCTGTCATTTCATCCAGCATGAAACTTCAGAGTCCTACCAGAATATGCTTAGGGGCATTTTACAGAAAGTAAAAATGAAAAATGGGAATTTTTCACCCATTCTGACAAAGAAGGATAACTAACATTTATGGAACACTTAATTCATCTTCATAACAACTACATTTAAATTCTATCATCTACATTTTGTAGATAAGGAAAACCTTACATTACCTAAAGGTAATCTGCCCAAGGCTGCACAGCTAATAAAGACAGAGCCAGAATTTGAACCTAGGCACTCTGCAGAGTCTGCCACTATACTACAGTTGCCTCAGAGAAAACTTTAAGACAACAAGTTACATACTATTTAAGGAATATTACAAATCTCCTCACCAAGTCTGTAAAACAGTCCCTGGCCCCAGTTCCACCTACAGTGTCTAACAATACAGAAGAAATGGATATAGAAAATAGACACCAGATAAGAACTAGAGTACCCAGGGCAGAAGTCAATTCAGCTCTGCAATGATTTCTATCTTAGGACCATGGTACAGCTAATTTTCAGCTATTAAAAAAAAATTTTTAAAAAAAGGTAAGATCCATGGTAATTTATGCAATAAAATTTACCCCCTATTACAAAGCACTTACCCTAACTTGAATTATTTTGTCTGCAAGCTCCACAGTGGCAGTGACCTTGTCTATGGTTTACTCTTCTCTAGCACCTTGAACAGTAACTAGCACACAGGAGACCAATAATAAAATTTATATGCTATATGAGAGTTTCTTAAACTTTACTGTGCATAAGAATCATCTAGGGATCTTGATAAAATGCAGATTCTGATTCAGCAGTTCAGGGATAGGGCTAGAGAGTTTGTATTCTAACAAGCCCTGGGTAAAGAAGTTACTGAGGCTCACACTTTGAATAGCAAGGTAAATGGACCAATCTAAGTCATTTGCCAAATTGTCAAAAATCAGGATTCCCTTACTCCACACCTGGAAGGAAATCTTCAGTTTATTCATCAATAAAACTACTACTGCTGATCCTCTAATATCAGAGGGAAAGACAAGTTCCCCAAATTCCCACTTCCTCAGTCAGATGACAGATGATGAGTGCTTAAAACTCTGGGGGAGGGCTTCCCTGGTGGCACAGTAGTTAAGAATCCACCTACCAATACAGGGGACACGGGTTCGAGTCCTGGTCCCGGAAGATACCACATGCTGTGGAGCAACTAAGCCCGTGCACCACAACTACTGAAGCCTGTGCGCCTAGAGCCCATGCTCCGCAAGGAGAAGCCACCGCAATGAGAAGCCTGCGCACCGCAATGAAGAGAAGCCCCCACTCGCTGCAACTAGAGAAAGCCCGAACGCAACGAAGACCCAACGCGGTCAAAAAAAAAAAAAACAACCAACCACCTTTGGGGGAATCATGGATTGATCTGAAGATATAATCAAAATTAGACTTCTTCCTAAAAAGTTCTTCATATGAGATTCATAATCACCTTACTGTTAAAGACTAAGAACCCAATTAATAGATATTTAGCATTTAAATAGTCCTCAAAATACCAAGTCATTTTACTTCAAATTGGTCATCTGATAAAGCCAATAGCTAACTATACAAATGAACTCAAAAAACCTCAAACCTCAAATATCAGTACTAAATATCAAAATAATCCTTTTCAAAAAAGGGCACCTTTTAATTCCTAGTGTGTATAGCCAAGTCAGCAAACCGTTTGTTACGAAAACTGAAATGAGATATTTCATAAGTATACGTGAAAGCAGCAACTCACTTATGTTTATTATGTACCAGACACTAGGTGCTTTACATTGACTGTCAATCCTCTTAACAACCCTTTGAGATAGATAATAATTATAATATCTCATATATTAGTATTATCCTCAATTTACAGATAAGGAAACTGAGAAACACAAGTTAAACAACTTGCCCAAGGTCATACAACTAGAAAATTGCCTAACCTGAGCAGGCAGCCTGGCCCCAGAGTCCATGTTCTTAACCATTCTTTTATGCAACCTTTCATATAAATGTATCTTATTATTACTCAATCACTGCCCTCCTCTTTTTTTCCTTCCTCCAACTCAAAACGATAGAATAACCCTATTTGCCTTGGCTTGCTCAACTGCAAATTTTTGTAAATCCTATAAATTTACATTTCCCATAGCCAATTCAACAACAAATACTTTAGTACCAATTTAGTACACTATCTTCCCTTGTTAATGATATGGAAAAACAACAACCAGCCAAAAAGCACACAGTAAATCTCTGATCTCCTCTGAAAAATTATCATACAAACCAGGACATTTTTGAGAATAAAATGGGGTGCGACATCTGTTCCAGAAAACAGGTGTACACTATGACTGTCCAGGACAAAATGGGAGGTATGGTCACTCTACCCATTTTGTAGTTTGCACTACCTAGTGGTATGAAATACTGGCCAACTATGTACTATACAAACCCTGGATTACTCCTGACTTTTCTGCCCTGACAGAGAAAATGCTTTTCTCTTCCCTCAATAATATATAAATCAAACAAAACTTAATTCCTCATCCTTGGCTCTATGCCTATGTTCATACCATACTCCTAGTAATATTCATCTAAAGTACTCCTCTGTCTTTAATTTAGAGCCAGTCGTTTATAAATACAGAGATATTTTCTGAACTAAAGATTGGTTCAAATGTCCAGACAAGGCAACAGACGAGAGGAAACATGAGTATGTGATATTCAAGTTTCTTTTCCTTACATTTACTTACACTTATACATTAGAAAAAATATTTTTTTCCACAAGAGCAAATATAGAGTGCCGATTTGCACTCTATCATTTGTATTTCTTTAAATCTTGCATATAAATGAGTCTAAATTTTAACAGTCCGCAAGCTTCATTCTCATTTAAAAAGTTTTATTTGCCCAATTGATAATATGCTCAAACTATAAAAAATTTAAAGTAAGGTAATTAACCTGTTTGGCTTACAGCAAATCAATAACAATGCTGGGATTCAAACTCAAAGTTATACGTCTCTTAAATCAGTGCTATCTCACAGTAGCTTTTGCAATTAATAGTGCTACTATCATGTAGTTTTAATAAATTTCCCAGAAATACTTGCTGTGATGATCACATGATAGTGTCTGTCAAGCCTTTACCTAGACTGTATTACAAACAAGGCTTAATACATAAGCACCATGAACACAGGGCTTCCTTCCCTGGTGGTGCAGTGGTTGAGAATCTGCCTGCCAATGCAGGGGACACAGGTTCAATCCCTAGCCCGGGAAGATCCCACATGCCGCGGAGCAACTAAGCCCGTGCGCCGCAACTACCGAGCCTGTGCTCCAGAGCCCATGAGCCACAACTACTGAAGCCCACGCACCTAGAGCCTGTGCTCCACAACTAGAGAAGCCACCGCAATGAGAAGCCTGCGCACTGCAACGAAGAGTAGCCCTGGCTGGCCGCCACTAGAGAAAGCCCGCGTGCAGCAACAAAGACCCAACACAGCCAAACAAAACAAAAAAGAAAACAAAAAAACCCACCATGAACACAACCTAAACTGTCAGAAGAATCATTCTCAAATTACAGATAAGAAGTTGAGGATCAAAAAAAGTTGTCACTTGCCTCGGGTCATAGCTAACATTTGAACCCAGGATTCCAAAACCCTTACAGAAAACATAGCGCAAAACACAAAAGTTTACAATGTTTTCAAGACTGGAAACCTCCCTCAAGAATTGAACTTTAAAGAAAACACAACTTAAGCAAAACACAGACTATAGGAACAATAAATTAAAATCCTACAAGCACTATCAGAGCTAAAGAGTCACTTTCCATTTTCACTTAAGGATATTCGAAGTGGAAGTTTAAAAAAATTTTTTTAAGACTTCACAATGATAGCTGCATTCGTTTCCTAACTTCCTCTACTTTCCACTCCTCTGCAATACAGACATGGACCCCATCTCTACCTACAGGGCCTAAATCTTTTTTTAAGCTCTTAGGGAGAGACCAAAATTACAGATTTCAAATGTTCATGTCTAGTACTAAAGATCACTTCCATTAGCTGACAAGTAATATGGAGCTGACAGACAGCCTGAATTGATAGAAAATAGTTGAATATCAATATTTCTAGTTACTGGTTTTTCACATACTGTAATTTGAAGCACCATGAGGTACTTTTACATCTTTATATTCACTTCTGAGCATTTTATTCCACTTTTCACACTTTGAAAATAATTTCTACTTCATTTTCAGCCCATTATATTTGAAAATATTTCTTTGAAAATGTTTATCCATTTTAAAACTCTGTATCCAGCTCCAATAAATATTCCAAAATCAAATTGTTCAAAAATCACTCAGCTATTCACTTATTTATAATTCTTCTTGGCAATAATTTCACAATTCGTTAAGGCACTTTCTTCTTTTCAGTCATTTTTGAAAAGTCATTTCAACTAAGTCATATCTAATAACTTTTTATAAATATGTGATTATTTAAGCTAATGGGAAAAAACTGAGTACTATACTTGAGGTAAAAGGCACAATACTTCCCATGATTACTGAAATATAAAATCAATGAAAAATTATCTAGGCAAATATCTCACTTACTTCAGATTCTAAAGCTAACCTAAAATTTAAAACGTTATCACCTAAAAAAGCAGAAAACTTTAGGGACTTCCCTGGTGGTCCAGCGGATAAGACTCCGCGCTCCCAATGCAGGGGACACGGGTTTGATCCCTGGTCAGGGAACTAAGATCCCACATCCCACATGCCACACGGTGCGGGCAAAAAAAAAAAAAAAAGCAGAAAACTTTAGAAGTCAGATAAATTACTTTTAAAATTGTATAAGATCTGGGGGAAGAGGGATTTACTGTTTAATGTGTACAGAGCTTCAGTTTTGCAAGATGAAGCTTCTGGAGATGGATGGTGGCAATGGTTGCACAACAATGTAAATGTACTTAATACCACTGAACTGTACATTAAAAATGGTTAAGATGATACATTTTGTTATGTGTATTTTACCATAATTTTTAAAAATTATGTTAGAGTATGCATCCTAGGGTGCATAAAAGTCACTGCTACCTAAATAAGTAGTTATAAGTATTCATTTTTAGGGAAAAACTCAAATAGAGACAGAAATCCAATTAAAACATTGCCGAACAACTAGAGCAGACATGATTGGCTGGAAATACTGGAGGGAGAAAATGATCTGAAAAATGAATAAAATACTGGCAAACCATAAAAACACGAAAAGATTGCAAACTGCCTCCTTGGCGCTCAAAAACTTAAATAACTCTCTAGCAGCCAGAAGAACACAGCAAATTGCTGTTTCAAACTTTCAGAATTTTTTGTAACCGAATTTATGCTGGAACATGTTTGACAATTTGGTATATTATCCAAACGTTTTTACCTCTTCCCAGAGAGACAGACACGGTATGTGTCTCCTTCAGAACAGAGGTGAGATAAAGACAATAAAACTACTGAAGTCAGTATAGCCCTTTGTCTGCAAGACCAAGTTTTTAAAAAGTTACATCTAAGTATTACCTAAAATAGGATTCCTAGTCTGCCTATAGATTTCTATTGCAGTACACTGCAATTTAGAGTTCTAATTCCACCTTCAATATTCACTAGCTGTACGATCTTGGGCAAGTTTCTTAAATTTTCTGTGCCTTAGTTTCTTTATCTCTAAAATGGCGATAATAATGCTACTTACCTCATAGATAGGTTTGAGTTGATGTATATAAATGTATACATGCAAAAAGACTTAACAGGCCTGACATATCAATAGTGAGCACAATTCATGAGAACACAACTATTATTATATTATTATCATTACTATTATCTATCCCACTGATTCCAGTTATAAACTAGTTAAGCTGGGGTCTCTCCAGAAAAATGCACACAAATAAAAGATTTTGAACACAGCTGCAGAGGACTCATCAATCCCAGATTAGAGAAGTCTTACCAAAGCAACTTAGTTGGTAGTAAAGTGGTTATTAACCTCCCTCATGCCATGGACCTCTTCAGTAGTCCAATTAACCTATGAATCTCTTCTCAGAATGTTTTTAAGTATATGAAATACACAGGACTACAAAAAATCAATTATAGTATAGTTATGAAAGTATTTTAAAATTTCTAATTTAGTAATAAATGTTTCTTTACAAGTGCATTAAACAAGACTTTTTTTTACATATAATAAGGAGCAATGCATGTAAACATTTCAAGATATCTGCAAAAACTGTAATATGATATGAAAACACTTCTCTTGTTGCATCCATTGAAATGTCAAGAATTTTTAATTCTCTTCAATTCTAGATTTCAATTAGAAGCTAGTGAAAATAAACAGGCAAATTTTTTTTTCCTCAACCAAGTTCACGGACTTCCTCAATTCCATCTAGGGACCCAGATTAAGAACCCCTGGCTTATTGGAAAGTAAGTGCAAAAACAAGTTTTGGAGTCTGTGACTTATGTTCTAGAAGCCAGACTTCAGACTTTAGTCCCCACATTATTTACACCTGAATGACCTTAGACATCAAACTTCTGAACTTTGGTTCCCTCATTTAGAATAATTCCTACATCATGAGGTTACAAGGATTGAATATTAGTTAACAAAATGCCGAAAGACCAGTATGTTATATTTTATTGATTTTAATACCATATAATTAGACCCAAATATTTAATGCCATTGTTAATTTTCAGTAAAACTCATTATATGTGAAAAATTAAAAACCACATACTGATTTACAAAGAAAATGAAAATATTAACTATATGTAACATTTTAGTGAGAGCTATGATTTGGCTTCAGAATGACCTGTATCTAAATCCCAGTTCCACTACTTTAGTCTTACTAAGTTAAACTCTCCACCTCAGTTTTCTCATCTATAGAACACTGAAAGGTTGTTTTAGAAACGAGAGGATCTAGCTTAAACGGTCAATAAATGGAGTTATTATTAAAGTTCACATTTTAACAAAGCCAAAGCAATCAATTTGGACCTCAAAAGTTTATTCTGGAATTCATGTTTATACAACTACAACTTCACAGTCCTTTGCCCGGCAAAACACATACACACTTAAAACCTGCAGCATTTGCTTGGCATAACACTCCTAACACGAACTGGCACTGCTTGAAATCAGATATGATTTCTTATTCTGCCTAAGGAAAACAACGAGGATAAAAAACGATCAACAGAATGGATTCAATAATTTTAAATCTCTTCATGATTTACTTGGAATCTTTACTACCAAGGTTGGAATACTCTATAAGGTAGCTGTCTCTTTAAAACCCAATATAAAGATATCAAATTTATCAACTACATATTGTCGGTTAGATTAAAAAAAAGGCAGAAGCATGTGTCTACTTTATGCCGGAATACTATAGATTAAGATTCCCCCCTCCCCAAGTCCGTCTGAAAAAAACCCGCCATAGACTGGCTCCCGATCCATTATACAACCTGTAAATTCCTTCCCTCATTGAAAAGATTCTTTTTGTGGGCATAGTTAACAAGTGCCAAGCTGCGAAGTTGCAGCTTTGCTGGTTTGACGTTTTCACAATGCAAGAACAATATGATCTGGAATCTACTCAAAGCATTAGCCAGGCAGTCAGCTGATGCTCACTGCACACAAGAGAAAGACAGAAATAAGAGAAACTGAACCTCGTAAAACCACTACGTTTTAAAGCTAAAATAGGCCAACAGCAGATGTTACAGTTAAAGTAATAAAAGTATTTCTATTGTTAAAATAACAATTAAAAAAAACCCAAACAACCGGCTTTCCCCGAACTAGGTTTCGCTCGTTCTTGAAATTTTCCTTGTAAAGGGCTCTTATCCGTTCATAAAATCAGCTCCTCACCACAGAGCGGCTGCCTGAGTTAACTTTATATAGCCAAACCCTATTGGCTTCTCCTCCGTTCACAGTAACTCGCTTGCCACCCACAGAACGTTCCAGAGATCTAGGGACGGGGACCAAACAAAATTTGGTGGGGGTTGCTAAACAGAAGCTTTCAACTTTCTTTCCCAAACACTTCTACCTAATTTCACCTTCCTGCCTCCGCAGCCCCACATGTTGCTCGCCTGCTCCCAGAGGGCCGCGCGAGGCCTCGGTTCACCCCGGAACGCGCCCACCTGATTACCCTTTTCTCCGCAGACTCCGCCCTCCCCGCCCCCCTCCCCCCGCTCGCTCGCCTCCTCTAGAAGGTCCATATGGGACGCTTTCCCCTTCCTCCGATCCTCACGCCGCACCAGAGAAGCCTCGATACTCCACCTTCGGTTCTCCCCCGCCACGGCGCTCGCCTCTCACAGCCTCCTAAAGTGCTGCGAGCGCGCAAATCGGAGCCGCGGGCCTGCACGGCCCAGGTGCTGTGTCAGCCTATCTGCCGGTTCCGCGCCGTGTACGGCCTGGAAAGTCACATGGCGCTGGAACCGGCCGGCGCCTTCACACTCCTGCTCTCCTCAGAGCAGGACGAGAATCCCAAGTCCACTCACCTCCACGAAGAGCAACATGACTTTCTCCGCTCGGCCCAATCGTTCTCGCCGACGCGACTCCAACTGGCTTACAGGCCGGAGCCCCAATAGCTAGGATAAGGACAGTCGCCTGGCCCCTCCACCCGGCAGCGGACCCGGCTCCTCCCCCGCCGTCAGCCGCTGCGGCCTGACCCGCCCAGTCCCACCTCCCTTGAAACAGCAACTGTTTCCGGCTCTAGAGAACAATTGCTTCCGGGAGAAGAGAAAATCCTCGGCGCGCTCAACTTTTTGCGCTACCTTTTCCAGCCGCAGTATGGACTGTACTATCATGTGGCCGGGGGGAGTGGGGGCGGGGGAAGCGATCAGAGGAAGGCACCATTCTGTGCCACGGGAGTATGTAAAAATTTTACAGGCGCATTTTATCCCTGGCGAAACGGATAGCTACCATGGCCATAATAACTCCGCAGTTCTCGTGGCCCAAGACCTAGATCTGATAAAAAGCCGAGCTTGTGCAAAATGTACTGAAAAACAACCACCCCTGCCGAAAAGGCGGCGGCTCTCAGGGAAAAAGTAGAGAAGGGAAAAAAGCAGCAGTAATAGTAAATACATTAACAGCAACTGCTGTACATTAAAGGCCTACTACATGCCTGGCACTATTCTAAGTATTTTACGTGAATTAATCTAAACAATCCAACGCAATAATACTATTATCCCTATTTTACAGTTGAAGGAGCTCTCTAGAACACACTTTGCCCCAAGTTCCCTTGAATTAGGTACCCACATCTCTGCTCAATATAATTCTATTTGGTAGTACTTAGCCTGGATAGCCTCTTCATTGATGTTCTGCCATTAATTCAAATGAAATACAAAAAAAAAAATTTTAAATTATCTTTATAATTTTCTGTTAGATGATCCAAAATCCTTATTATCTTTAGCAACACTTACTAGGATTTATTCCTCCCTTATCAGTCCCACTTCTATATCCTAGCTCTGACACTCATCGTTTGAAACAGTCATGTCTTGATCTTCTCCAATGGATTTTTTCTATTCTATTATTTCAAAAAATCTTCCTAAATTGAAAGTTTCATTTTTACCGAACTGTTATTATTTGCTTTCAAGACCTTACCATTCTGATCCTATGTAATCTCCCTTAACCTCAAATGAATCCCTTCATTTTTCATTTAGATACCAAATTAATTTCCCCTTCGAATTGCTGATATTTCTGTCCCATACTCTCCTACTCTGATCTGCAGTAAACTCAACATTACCTCATCTCAATTAAACCAGTCTCCTTACTTTTTCCCTGAAATAACAAACTCTGCACTCACCTCCAAAGCCATGGCTTATTGAAAAGCCTATCTGAAATGCCTTCATTTGTCAGTCAATCTTCTCGCTCCATAAGATTCTCCCAAAGACTCTGCTCCTCACAGGTCTCTTCTTCATGTCCCTTGTTAGCACTTGAATATTATATTCTATCTTAAATTTTTTTTGGTTGTTTTTTAGTTTCTTCACAGGTCCCTATCATATATTTTTCACAGTCTAGTATAATGGTAGCCACATAGTAGTATCTCAACAAATGCTTGTCAGATTGAAGAGATTTTAAAATTTGCTTTAAAAAGCCTTCATTTCCAGTTGCTGATGAATTCCATGCTGCATAAAAAAATATGAAGGAGAGAGAGAGCACAATAATACTAAATTAGTTTTGTTGACAAGTATGTAGGCTGCTTTGTGAATGTCCACTAGGGTAAGCAATATAAAGAAATCAAGAGAAATTAACAGTTATTTAAGGATCTCACAATATAGTATTATTATCAACAAAGTAATTTAATAGATTAATTGATTATGTTGAGAAATGCTGGGTAATGATAGATATTTTAATGAAACCTCACATTTATATAAATAAATAATTCTCCTTAAATGTGGCCCTTTCACAGGAATGTACAGTGGAGAAAGGACAGCCTCTTCAATAAGTGGTGCTGGGAATACTGGACAGGTACATGTAACTGTTGGTGGGAATGTAAATTGATACAGCCACTGTGGAGAACAGTATGGAGATTCCTTAAAAAACTACAAATAGAACTACCATATGACTCAGCAATCCCATAATTCAAAACAAGCCATGTACCAAAATGTTCATTGCAGCTCTATTTACAATAGCCCGGAGATGGAAACAACCTAAGTGTCCATCATCGGATGAATGGATAAAGAAGATGTGGCACATATATACAATGGAATATTACTCAGCCATAAAAAGAGACGAAATTGAACTATTTGTAATGAGGTGGATAGACCTAGAGTCTGTCATACAGAGTGAAGTAAGTCAGAAAGAGAGAGACAAATACCGTATGCTAACACATATATATGGAATTTAAGAAAAAAAATGTCATGAAGAGCCTAGGGGTAAGACAGGAATAAAGACCCAGGCCTACTAGAGAATGGACTTGAGGATATGGGGAGGGCGAAGGGTGAGCTGTGACAAAGCGAGAGAGAGGCATGGACATATATACACTAACAAACGTAAGGTAGATAGCTAGTGGGAAGCAGCGGCATAGCTCAGGGAGATCAGCTCGGTGCTTTGTGACTGCCTGGAGGGGTGGGAGTGGGAGAGTGGGAGGGAGGGAGACGCAAGAGGGAAGAGATATGGGGATATATGTATATATATAACTGATTCATTTTGTTGTAAAGCAGAAACTAACACACCATTGTAAAGCAATTATACTCCAATAAAGATGTTTAAAAAAAATGTGGCCCTTTCAGAAAATATTATGAACTTCCTTGAATAAATAGACTTAATTGTGATTTATAGGAAAGGAGGGAGTGATATTTTATGACTGGGGGGGAGGGTGCAGTCTAACAATAAAAGAAAGTATGAAAGTATTCTGGGACTTAGAAAAGTTTCCATGAGGAGAGGAGTTTTCAACTATAATGAATATCCAAATTTTAGACAGTTTCCATGGAGGTACTGAGGAAGAATATGCCAAATGTTAGATAAAGAAACCTAAAGTACCGCATCTGGTTTTGAGAGGTTCACCAACTGGTGGATAGAAACAAATAATAAATAGTTACACTCAATGAGATAAGTGCTATAATACAAAGTTTACAAAATGATTTGGGAACACAGGGGAGGGAGTAATTTAGACAACAGGATCTTAGAAGGGAAAATATTTAACTTGCTCTTACATATTGATTAATATTTTTAAAAGACAATTACATTATGATCCCCTGTATCCCTTTCTCTGAAGGACTGAAACAAATTGTTTAAATTTACAAGTTTACAACAAGCACTCAACATAGGACTAAGTTACAATAAGGACTCAACATAGGAAGTTCTCATAGAGAAATTGTTATACATCCACAATTTATATAAAATCTAAAACATACAAAATGATATTACATAGTTATGAACACATACACCTGCAATAAAAGTATATAAACAGAGACTAGACACAAATACATCAAATTCATGCTTGTTATGGCCCTCTGAAGAGGGAAAAACAGGAAGGAAGGAGTCTGGGGAGAACACCAAAGGGGACTTCAACTTTATCTCTAATGCTTTCTTTTATTTAAAAATATCTGAAGCAAATATGACAAAATGTTAATATCTGTTCATTCTGGGTGGTAGGCACATGGCTATTTGTTCTATTTCTTTCTGTACTTTTCACATTTTTTTAAATTAAAAAATAATCTACACAACCAACAAAACCATCTGTCCTTTTAATTGCTCTAGTGTCCTAAATCCTTTCACCACCTCTACAATCAGAGGAGCTGCCCAAAGTACTCTTCTTTCAGTTAGAAAGCAGCCTCTAAGCGTTCCCTTCAATTTCCCAGCCAACTACAGAACGTCAAAGCCTTCTTCAGTCAGGCTTCTTGAAAAAATGAGCCACTAGGCAGTGCAAAGAGTGTGATCTTCATGCAAATACTATCTTCCAAGTTACTACAAGTCTAGGAAAAGTTGAAGGGCAGCTGAGGAAGTTGTAACACAATTATTCCATTACAAGCTTAAACATTCTTAAGCGAAACCTCAGGAGGAGAGAAGAACCAGAAATTACATTTGATACACTGGATCTTGAATTCTAACACCTAGATTTTAAGCTCATTTAAAGCAGGGCTTTAATTTCTTTTAGCGTTTCTTTTTATTTCTTTTAGCGTTCCTGTTTATTCTTTCCTTCCCTCCCTCCCCCCTTCACCCACTACCATCACAGCATATAGAATGCCTAATTCTCTGCATATAGTAAGCACTCTTTAAATGTTTGAGTCAATGATAACATCACAATGGGTCTATTATGACATCACCCGGACTGAAACACCACGGCTAGTATCAGGGTACACCACAGATTCTTAACCACTGTACCGCCAGAGAAGTCCCGCAATACCACAGTATCTTGATTACTGAGGTTTCATAATAATTCTTGAAATCATGTAGTTTTAATTCCTAAACTTTGTTCTCTTTCAATTGTGCCCAACTTCTCTCATCTTCCTTTTACTTCCTTTTCCTCTTCTTGGGCTTTTCTCTCAAGACTCAAACACTCATAATCTGAAACCTGTCTTTGAGACTTCCCTGATGGCACAGTGGTTAAGAATCCACCTGCCAATGCAGGGGACATGGGTTTGAGCCTCGGTCCGGTAAGATCCCACATGCCACGGAGCTACTAAGCCCATGTGCCACAACTACCGAGCCTGTGCTCTACAGCCCGCGAGCCACAACTACTGAGCTCACATGCCACAACTACTGAAGCCCGCACACCTAGAGCCTGTGCTCCGCAACACAAGAAGCCACCACAGTGAGAAGCCCGGGCACTTCAATGAAGAGTAGCCCCCGCTCGCTGTAACTAGGGAAAGCCCACGCACAGCAAGACCCAAAGCAGCCAAAAATAAATAATAAATAAATTTATTAAAAAAAATAAAAACTGTCTTTATCCACACTGCTTTCTCCCTTTGCTTTTCCATAGGATATTTAGAATCAATCTGTCAAATACTATTGGGGAAAAAAAAAAAGCCTACTGGTATTTTGACTGGGAATGTATTTAATTTGTAGATCAATTTGGGGAGAATTGAAATCTTAACAATATTGAGTCTCTGACCCTTGAATATAGCATATATCTCCATTTATTTAGGTCTAATTTTTCTCAGAAGTGCTTTGCATATCTTTTGTCAGATTTATCCCCAAGTAGTTCATATTTTTTATATTATTGTAAATAGTATTGTTCCTTAATTTCTATTCTCGAGTGTTCACAACTAACAAAGAAATACAATAAATTTTTGTATATTGATCTTGTATACTGAAACCTAATTTATTAGTTCTCATAGATATTCTTTGTACAGTCTTTGGATTTTCTACATAGACAATCCTATCATATACGAATAGAGACAGTTTTATTTCCTCCTTTCATATCTCTGTGCACTTAAACTTGGTTCTTGACTCATTGGTTAGGCTAGGACCTCCAATATCAAGTTGAATAAAAGTGATGAGACAACCTTGCTTTTTTCTTGATGTTAGGCTTTAGCGGAAAGCATTCAGTCTTCTACCATTAAGTATGAAACAGCTGTATATATTTTATGGCTCTTTATCAAGTTGGGAAATTCCTTCTTTTCCTAGTTTGGTGAGTTTTTTTTTTTTTTTTTTTTTTGTTTTCGGGGGGCCCCCCCTTTTTTTGGCTCTCCCCTTGCGGAGCACAGGCTCCGGACGCGCAAGCTCACCGACCATGGCTCACGGGCCCAGCCGCTCCGTGGCATGTGGGATCTTCCCGGACCGGGGCACAAACGCGTGTCCCCTGCATCGGCAGGCGAACTCTCAACCACTGCGCCACCAGGGAAGCCCCTGGTGAGTTTTTAATCAGGAATAGGCATTGGGTTTTATCAAAAGATTTTACCGCATCTAAGGGGATAATCATGATTTTTTCCCCCTATTTGAATCTGGCAATATAGTGAATTACATTAATGTTATGAATGTTAAACCAACCTTACACTTTTAGAGTAAATCCCATTTACTCATGATGTAACATTCTTTTTACTACGTTGTATTCGATTAGCTACATTTTTGTTAACTAAACTTTTTCATAACTAACTTTTTCATCACCGCAAACAGAAACACTGACCCGTTAAACAGTAACTATCCATTCCCCTTTTCCCCCAAACCCTGGCAACAACCATTCATCTTTCTGTCTCTATGAATTTGCCTACTCTAGATACCTTATCTAAGTGAAATCATAAAGTATTTGTCCTTTTGTGCCTGGTTTATTTCATTTAGCATGTCCTCAGCGTTCATCACTATTGCAGTATCTGTTAGAATTTCCTTTCTTTTAAAGGCTAACTATTATTCCATTGTATGTATATATCACGTTTTGTTTATCCACTCATTCACCATTGGACACGCAAGTTGCTTCCACCTCTCTGCCGTTGTGAATAATGCTGCTATGAACATAGGAGTACAAATATCTGTTTAAGTCCCTGCTGTCAATTCTTTGTATATCCAGGAGTAGAATTGCTGGATCATATGATAATTTTATTTTTCATTTCTTAAGGAACTGCCATACTGTTTTCCGTATGGCTGCACCATTTTACATCCTTATCAGCAGTGCACAAGGGTTCCAATTTCCTCACACTCTCACCAACACTTGTTATTTTCTAGGTTTTGGCTTTTTTTCTCATAATAGCTATCCTAATGGGTCTGAAGTATCTCACTGTGATTTTGATTTGCATTTCCCAAATGATTAGTGATGTTGAGCATCTTTTCATGTGCTTGCTTGTCATGTGTATATATTCTTTGGAGAAATGTCTATTCAAGTCTTTTGCCCATTTTGGAACTAGGTTTGTTCTTGTTGAGTTGTAGGAATTCTTTATATATTCTGGATGTTAATTACTTATCAGACATGTGATTTGCAAATATTTTCTCCCATTCTGTGTATTGCCTTTTTACTCTGTTGATAGTTGTGCCAATCAATTTTATGTGTCAACTTGACTGGGCCACAGGGAGCCCAGACATTTAGTCAGATATTCTGGGTATGTCTGTGAAGATGTTTCTGGATGAGATTGACACTTGAATCAGTAGACTGAGTAAAGCAGAATGCCCTCCCTAACGTGGGTGGGTCTTATCCAATTAAAGACCTGAATAGAACAAAAAAAGTCTGAGTAGAAGGGAACTCCACCTGTCTGACTGCCTTGGGCTGGGACTTTTCAGTCTTTAGGCTTGAACTGAAACATCAGCTCTTCTTGGGTCTTGGACCTGCTGGCTTTTAGACTGGAACTATACCTTGGGCTCTCCCGGGTCTCTAGCTTGCCAAGTAGAGATCATGAGACTTCTTAGCCTCCACAATCATGTGAGCTGATTCATTATAAGAGAAAAAAAAGATATATATATCAACTGAAAAAAATGCACAACCTAAAAGTTGAGAATTATGTTTTATTTGGTGCACTTGCTGAAAACTTAAGCCCAGGAGACAGCCTCTCAGATAGCTGTGAGGGACTGTTCCAAAGAGGTAAGGGAGGACCAAGGATATATAGGATGTTTTGCATTAAAAAAAAAAAACCAACAACAACAGGTAGCTGGAACATCAAAAAAGATTATTGTTAATTAAAGAAAACCAGATATTTCAAGTTAATGAATTTCGCACTTCTCTAAATTCATTAACTGGGAAGATGCAAGAATCTGGGCTCATTGAAATCATTCCTTTGACATGCACCTTAACTACTTAGAGCCAGTATCCTGTTTATCTCCATCCTTGGCATGATCTGGCAATTAAGATATGCAAAATGTCACCATTGGATATTCCTAATGCACTGCTTATAAGAAGCAAGAACCTGGGTGACTGTGTATATGACACTTTCAAACATTTTTGGCAAATTAACAAATATAATGAGATTGGTTGGTTGCTCCTAATGTCACTGAACAAAGTGGGGAAAGAAAAGGATGAGCTCAGGGAATCAGATTCCCAGCTCAAGTGCCACATAAATGACCTGAAAGCTTCTGTGTGTGCCTTAAAGGAGACCCTTAATCTCCTGTAGCTCCAGGCTAAGACTGATGAAAATTAAACGAAGAATCTCATTCTCTGACTAACTGAATTACAAGTTGATCTCCCAGCCTCACTGGGTGGCTAATGTTAAAGTGAGGGCATTGGGACTACCCTGGTGACACAGTGGTTAAGAATCCTCCTGCCAATGCAGGGGACACGGTTTGAGCCCTGGTCCAGGAAGATCCCACATGCCATGGAGCAACAAAGCCTGTGTGCCACAACTGCTGAGCCCGCGTGCCACAACTACTGAAGCCCACGTGCCTAGAGCCCGTGCTCTGCAACAAGAGAAGCCACTGCAATGAGAAGCCCGCACACAGCAACGAAGACCCAATGCAGCTAAATATAAATAAATAAATTTATAAAGTAAGGGCATTGACTGAAAAGGAATGGGATCCTGAAAGTTGGAATGGGGATGTGTGGAAAGACTTCGTTAAAGCTTGGGATGTTGAAAGCTCTAAATTCTGATGAGTGTTCTTTGCCAGGGGAGCGGCCTCTTCACCCAACACCAGTGGGAATGGCCACTCCACCCCTGTCTGAGAGTATTAACCCTGCATTGCCTGAGGAAACTGTACTGACCTCTCCTGAGGCAGTTGTCATGCAAGACAAGGCTGAGTTTCCTCAGGAACCACTCCCACAGTATTTCTTTGTTTCTAGATCTATAACTAGATTCAAATGCCAGTAGGCCACTAAAGGTGAGTTACAAAGAGTGACTCATGAGGAGGTACACTAGACTCCAGAAGAACTACTTGAGTTTTCTAATTTTTACAGGCAGAAATCCAGGGAATATGTGTGGGAATGGATGTTAAAGATGTGGGATAATGGTGGAAGGAACATAAAGTTGGATCAGGCCACCTGATGTAGACTCACTAAGCTGAGATTCAGTATTTAACATTTCAGCTTGGGGAATCAGAAAAGGTTCTAACAGTTTGGTTGGTTGACTGAAACATGGACCGAAAGGTTACTCACAGTGAATAAGTTAGACATGCCAGACTTGTCTAATGTAGGGGAAAGAATTAAAAGGCTTAGAGAGATTGGAATGTTAAAGTGGATTTGTCATTGAAGATCTGCTCATCCAACCTGGGAGAGTCCAGAAGACATACCTTTCATCATGACTGTGAGAAACAGATGTACGAGAGGAGCCTTGGCATTCTTGGAGAACTCTGTTATCACTCTTCTCTGTAGACCAGACCTTACAGTGGGAAATCTAAAAACAATGGGAGTGATTGGATCCTGAGATGCCAAGGACCAACTGGTGGCAGTCAACCATCAAAGGCCAAGTGGGCATGGTTACCATAATGGACAGCAGAGTCAAAGCATCAATGAGAATAGTCTGACTTATGAAGAACTATGGCATTGGCTAGTCGATCACGGTATTCCTACTAAAAGTAAAATAGTTAGGAACCTACTAAATTCTTACCTGATCTGTATAAGTGGAAAACTTCTAGGTCAAGTGAACAAAAGTCTAACCTGAATCGTAACAACAGAGAGTCATGGCCCCTCAATCAATTCCCAGACTTAAGCCAGTTTACAGACCCAGAACCCCTTGAGTGAAGGGGAGGTTGGGTTTCCTTGCAGAAGGACACTGTCAAAATTTTATACTATTAATCCTTCTCCAAGCCTTCTCTGAAGAGAACTGGCCTTTTACCAGGATAACTGTGTATTGGAGAAAAGGAAATAACCAGACCTTTTGGGGACTACTGGCTCTGAACTGACACTAATTCTAGGAGATCCAAAGTGTAATCTATGGTCTACCAGTCAGAGTAGGGACTTATAGAAGTCATGTGATTAACAGTTTTAGCTCAGGTCCATATCACAGTGGGCCCACTGGGTCCCTGAACCCATCCTGTGGTTATTTTGCCAATTCTGGAATATGTAAAAGGAAAAGACATACTCAGCAGCTGGTAGAATCCCCACACTAGTTCCCTGACCTGTGGAGTGAGGGCTATTGTGGTGGGAAATGCCAAGTGGAAGCCACTAGAACTGCCTTTACCTAGGAAAGTAGTGAACCAAAAACAATACTGCATTTCTAGAGGAATTGCAGAAGTAAATGCCACCATCAGGGAAAGATGCAGGAGTGGTAATTCCCACCACATCCTCATTCAACTTGCCTATCTGGCCTGTGCAGAAGAGAGATGGACCTTTGAGAATGACAGTGGATTATTGTAAAATTAATCAGGTGGTGACTCCAATTGCAGCTGATGTACCAGATGTGGTTTCATTGCTTCAGCAAATTATCACACACACTGGTACCTGGTATGCAGCTACTGATCTGGCAAATGGCTTTCTCCATACCTGTCAATATGGACCACCAGACGCAATTTTCTTTCAGTGGGCAAGGCGAGCAATACACTTTTACTGGTCTACCTCAGGACATACCAACTCTCCAGTTTGGTAGAATTCACCAGTGAAGCCACCTGGTCTAGGACTTTTCTTTGTTGGGAGGTTTTTTATTACTGGTTTGTTCTCTGTTCTAGTTATGTATCTATTCAGATTTTATATTTCTTTGTTATTCAGTTTTCATATGTTTTGTGTTTTCAGGAATTTTTCCATTTCATCTAGGTTAACAATTTGGTGGCATACAATCGTTCATAGTACCCTCTTGTAATCCTACTTTTTTCTTTAAAAATTTTTAAAATTGAAGTATAATTGATGTACAATATTTTATGTTATGGGTGTACAATATAGTGATTCATAATTTTTCTTCCACCCACCCAACCAGCTATCCACCCATCCATCCACCCACCCACTCATTCATCTACCCATCCACCACCGATCCACCCATCCATTCACCCACCCATTCCGTGATTCACAATTTTTAAAGGTTATACTCCATTTATAGTTATTATAAAATATTGACTATATTCCCTGTGTTATACAATATATCCTTGTAGCTTCTTTTATACCTAATAGCTTGTATCTCTTGTTCCCCTACTGCTATACTGCCCCTCCCCCCTTCCCTCTCTCCACAGGTAACCACTAGTTTGCTCTCTATATCTGTGAATCTGCTTCTTTTTTGTTATATTCACTAGTTTGTCGTATTTTTTAGATTCCAGATATAAGTCATATCATACAGTATTTGTTTTTCTCTGTCTGACTTATTTCACTAAGCATAGTACCCTCTAGGTCCATCCATGTTGTTGCAAATGGCAAAATTTCATTCTTTTTTATGGCTGAGTAGTATTCCATTGTGTGTGTATGTGTGTATGTGTACATTTTCTTTTCTTTTTTATTTTTTTTGGCCACACCACGTGGCATGTGGGATCTTAGTTCCCTGACCAGGGATCAAACCCACACCCCCTGCAGTGGAAGCACAGAGTCTTAACCACTGGACTACCAGGGAAGTCCCTATGTACATCTTCTTTATCCATTCATCTTTATCCATTCATCTGTTGATGGATGCTTAGATTGTGTCCATCTCTTGGCTATTGTAAATAATGCTGCTATGAACATTGGGGTGCATGCATCTTTTCGAATTTGTGTTTTTGTTAATCCTGTTTATTTCTGTAGAATCAGTAGTAATGTCCCCACATTGATTTCTGGTTTAAGTAATTTGAGTAATCTCTTTTTTTGTCAGTGTAATTAAAGGCTTGTCAATTTTGTTGACTTAGGGGGAAAAGTCAACTTTTTGTTTCATTGATTTTCTGTATTGATTCTCTAAACTCATTTATTTATTTATTTATTTGGGACTGTGCCATGGGGCATATGGGATCTTCGTTCCCTAACCAGGGATTGATCCCGTGCCCCCTTCAGTGGAAGCTTGGAGTCTTAACCACTGGACCACCAGGGAAGTCCCTATACTCTTTTTTTTTTTTTAAGTCTGCTCTAATTTTTCTAATCCTTCTTTCTGCTAGCTTTGGGTTAATTTTTCTTTCTCTAGTTCATTCAAGGTATAAAGTTAGGTTGTTGACTTGAGACCTTCTTTTTTTCATGTTTATTCCTATAAATTTCCCTCTTAGCACTGCTTTTGCTACATTCCATAAGTTTTTTGTTTTTTGTTTTGGCTGTGTTGGGTCTTCGTTGCTGCACGAGGGCTTTCTCTAGTTGTGGCGAGCAGTTCACAGGCTTCTCATTGCAGTGGCTTCTCTTGTTGCAGAGCACGGGATCTAGGCGCATGGGCTTCAGTAGTTGCAGCGCATGGGCTCAGTAGTTGCAGCATATGGGCCTTAGAGCATGTGGGCTTCAGTAGTTGCAGCACATGGGCTCAGTAGTTGCAGCATATGGGCCTTAGAGCACACGGGCTTCAGTAGTTGCAGCACACAGGTTCAGTAGTTGTGGTGCACAGGCTTAGTGGCTCCGCAGCATGTGGGATCTTCCTGGACCAGGGATTGAACCTGTGTCCCCTTCATTGGCAGGCGGATTCTTAACCACTGCACCACCATGGAAGTCCCCCCATAAGTTTTTTTTTTAATTTATTTATTTATTTATTTATTTTTGGTTGCGTTGGGTCTTTGTTGCTGTACAAGGGTTTTCTCTAGTTGCGACAAGCAGGAGCTACCCTTCATTTTGGTGCATGGGCTTCTCACTGTGGTGCCTTCTCTTGTTGCAGAGCTTGGGCTATAGGAACGCAGGCTTCAGTAGTTGTGGTTCACGGGCTCTAGATCTCAGGCTCAGTAGTTGTGGTGCACAGGCTTAGTTGCTCTGCAGCACGTGGGATCTTCCCAGACCAGGGGAAGAACCTGCGTCCCCTGTGTCCCCTGCATTGGCAGAAGGATTCTTAAACACTGCACCACCAGGGAAGCCCTCCCCCCATAAGTTTTTGTATGTTGTGATTTCATTTTCATCTCTTAGAATTTTTTAATTTCCTTTGTAATCTCATCTTTGACTCACTTGTTTAAGAATGTGTTAATTTCCACATATTTGTGAATTTTCCAATTTTCCTTCTGTGGTTGATTTATAATTTCATCTCACTGTGGTTGGAAAAGATACTTTGTATAATATATTTTTAAATACATTGAGATTTATTTTGTGGCCTATCCTGGAGAATGGTCTATCCTGGAGAATGCCCCACATGCAGTTGAAAAAATTGTGTATTCTGGGTTTTTTTGTTTGTTTTTGGCCACATGGTAAGGCATGTGAGCTCTTAGTTCCCTGACCAGGGATCAAACCCATGTCCCCAGCATTGGGAGTGTGGAGTCTTAACCACTAGACCACCAGGGAAGTCCCTTTTCTTGTACTCTGTTATTTGATGGAGTATTCTGTATACATCTGTTATATCTAGATGGTTTATTGGTTGTTCAAGTCCTCCATTTCCTAATTTATCTCTGTCTAGTTGTTCTGTCCATTACTGAAAGTGAAATCTCCCCTTATTGCTGTAGAACTATCTATTTCTCCCTTCAAGTCTGTTAATTTTTGCTTCTTATATTTGGAGGATATGTTATTAGGTGTGTACATTTTTATAATTGTTATATCTTCTTCCTCTATTGAATCTTTTTATTACAGTCTCTTGCAATCTTTTAAAAAATTTAAAGTCTATTTTGGGGGACGGAGTCAAGATGGCAGAGTAGAAGGACATGGAGTTCGCATCTCCTCACAACTAGGGCACCTACTAAGTGCTGGTGGGGACCTCAGACACCTAAGGGGACAGGAGGAATCCCCACGTGACCAGGTAGGATGTGGGAGGGAGAGGGGAAAGAAAAATGGAGGTGGGGCTGTTACAGAGGAAGAAACAGAGAGAAGTTAGAGTTTCACAGAGACCAGAGTGAGTCATTCTCCCAGTCACTGCTTGGACATTTGCCCAGGAAACAAACTTAAAGACAAGCGAGAGGGGAACCAAGATGGCAGAGTAGAAGGACGTGCTCTCATTCCCTCTTGAGAGAACACCAGAATCACAACTAGCTGCTGGACAATCATCGACAGGAAGACACTGGAACTCACCAAAAAAGATACCCCATATCCAAATACAAAGGAGAAGCCACAATGAGACAGTAGGAGGGGCACGATCACAGTAAAATCAAATCCCATAACTGCTGGGTGGGTGACTCACAGACTGGAGAACACTTATAACACAGAGGTCCACCCACTGGAGTGAAGGTTCTGAGCCCCAGGTCAGGCTTCCCAACCTGGGGGTCTGGCAACGGGAGGAGGAATTTGTAGAGAATCAGACTTTGAAGCCTAGTGGGAATTAATTGATTGCAGGACTGGGAGAGGACTGGGGGAAACATAGACTCCACTCTTGGAGGGCACAGACAAAGTAGTGTGCACACGGGATCCAGGGGAAGGAGTAGTGACCCCAGGGGAGACTGAACCAGACCTACCTGCTAGTGTTGGAGGGTCTCCTGCAGAGGCGTGGCGTGGCGGGGGGTGCTGTGGCTCACTGTGGGGCCAAGGACACTTACAGCAGAAGTTCTGGATAGTACTCCTTGGCGTGATCCCTCCGAGTCTGTCATTAGCCCCACCAAAGAGCCCAGGTAGGCTCCCGTGTTGGGTTGCCTCAGGCCAAACAACCAACAGGGAGGGAACCCAGCCCCACCCATCAACAGTCAAGTGGATTAAAGTTTTACTGAGCTCTGCCCACCAGAGCAACAGTCAGCGCTACCCACCAACAGTCTCTCCCATTAAGCCTCTTAGATAGCCTCATCCACAAGAGGGCAGAGTGCAGAAGCAAGAAGAATTACAATCCTGCAGCCTGTGGAACGAAAATCACATTCACAGAAAGACAGACAAGATGAAAAGGCAGAGGGCTATGTACCAGATGAAGGAACAAGATAAAAGCCCAGAAAAACAACTAAATGAAGTTGAGATGGGCAACCTTCCAGAAAAAGAATTCAGAATAATGGTAGTGAAGATGATCCAGGACCTCGGAAAAAGAATGGAGGCAAAGATTGAGAAGATGCAAGAAATGTTTAACAAAGACCTAGAAGAATTAAAGAACAAAGAGGGATGAACAATACAATAACTGAAATGAAAATTATACTAGAAAGAATCAATAGCAGAATAACTGAGGCAGAAGAATGGATAAGTGACCTGGAAGACAGAATGGTGGAATTCACTGCTGTGGAACAGAAAAAAGAAAAAAGAATGAAAAGAAATGAAGACAGCTTAAGAGACCTCTGGGACAACATTAAATGCAACAACATTTGCATTATAGGGGTCCCAGAAGGAGGAGAGAGAGAGAAAGGACCAGAGAAAATATTTGAGGAGATTATAGTCGAACACTTCCCTAACATGGGAAAGGAAATAGCCACCCAAGTCCAGGAAGCGCAGTGAGTCCCATACAGGATAAACGCAAGGAGAAACACACTGAGATACATAGTAATCAAATTGGCAAAAATTAAAGACAAAGAAAAATTATTGAAGGCAGCAAGGGAAAAACGACAAATAACATACAAGGGAACTCCCATAAGGTTAACAGCTGATTTCTCAGCAGAAACTCTACAAGCCAGAAGGGAGTGGCATGATATACTTAAAGTGATGAAAGGGAAGAACCTACAACCAAGATTACTCTACCTGGCAAGGATCTCATTCAGACTCGATGGAGAAATCAAAAGCTTTACAGACAAGCAAAAACTAAGAGAAGTCAGCACCACCAAACCAGCTCTACAACAAATGCTAAAGGAAGTTCTCTAAGTGGAAAACACAAGAGAAGAAAAGGATCTACAAAAACAAACCCAAAACCATTAAGAAAATGGTCATAGGAACATACATATCAATAATTACCTTAAATGTGAATGGATTAAATGCTCCAACCAAAAGACACAGGCTCACTGAATGGACATGAAAACAAGTCCTACATCTATGCAGTCTACAAGAGACCCACTTAGGACCTAGGGACAGATATAGACTGAAAGTGAGGGGATGCAAAAAGATATTCCATGCAAATGGAAATCAAAAGAAAGCTGGAGTAGCAATACTCATATCAGATAAAATAGACTTTAAAATAAAAAATGTTACAAGAGACAAGGAAGGACACTACATAATGATCAAGGGATCAATCCAAGAAGAAGGTATAACAAATATAAATATATATGCACCCAACATAGGAGCACCTCAATACATAAAGCAACTGCTAACAGCTATAAAAGAGGAAATCGACAGTAACACAATAACAGTTGGGGACTTTAACACCTCACTTACACAAATGGACAGATCATCCAAAATGAAAATAAATAAGGAAACAGAAGCTTTAAATAACACAATAGACCAGACAGATTTAATTGATATTTATAGGACATTCCATCCAAAAACAGCAGATTACACTTCTCAAGTGCGCATGGAACATTCTCCAGGATAGATCACATCTTGGGTCACAAATCAAGCCTCAGTAAATTTAAGAATATTGAAATCATATCAAGCATCTTTTCTGACCACAACGCTATGAGATTAGAAATGAATTACAGGGAAAAAAAGTAAAAATCACAAACACGTGGAGGCTAAACAATACGTTACTAAATAACCAAGATATCACTGAAGAAATCAAAGAGGAAATCAAAAAATACCTAGAGAAAAATGACAATGAAAACATGACGATCCAAAACCTATGGCATTCAGCAAAAGCAGTTCTAAGAGGGAAGTTTATAGCTATACAAGCCTACCTCAAGAAACAAGAAAAATCTCAAATAAACAATCTAACCTTATACCTAAAGGAATTAGAGAAAGAAGAACAAACAAAACCCAAAGTTAGCAGAAGGAAAGAAATTATAAAGATCAGAGCAGAAATAAATGAAATAGAAACAAAGAAAACAGTAGCACAGATCAATAAAACTAAAAGCTGGTTCTTTGAGAAGATAAACAAAATTGATAAACCATTAGCCAGGCTCATCAAGAAAAAGAGGGAGAGGACTCAAATCAATAAAATTAAAAATGAAACAGGAGAAGTTACAACAGACACTGCAGAAATACAAAGTATCCTAAGAGACTACTACAAGCAACTCTATGCCAAGAAAATGGACAACCTGGAAGAAATGGACAAATTCTTAGTAAGGTATAAACTTCCAAGACTGAACCAGAAAGAAATAGAAAATATGAACAGACCAATCACAAGAAATGAAATTGAAACTGTGATTAAAAATATTCCAACAAACAAAACTCCAGGACTAGATGGCTTCACAGGTGAATTCTATCAGACATTTAGAGAAGAGCTAACACCCATCCTTCTGAAACTCTTCCAAAAAATTGCAGAGGATGCAACACTCCCAAACTCATTCTATGAGGCCAACATCACCCTGATACCAAAACCAGACAAAGATACTGCAAAAAAAGAAAATTACAGACCAATATCACTGATGAATATAGATGCAAAAATCCTCAACAATATACTAGCAAACAGAATCCAACAACACATTAAAAGGATCATACACCATGATCAAGTGGGATATATCCCAAGGATCTAAGGATTCTTCAATATACACAAATCAATGTGATACATCATATTAACAAATTGAAGAATAGAAACCATATGATCATCTCAATAGATGCAGAAAAACCTTTTGTCAAAATTCAACACCGATTTATGAAAAAAACTCTCCAGAAAGTGGGCATAGAGGGAACCTACCTCAACATAATAAAGGCCATATGACAAACCCACAGCAAACATCATTCTCAATGGTGAAAAACTGAAAGCATTTCCTCTATGATCAGGAAAAAGACAAGGATGTCCACTCTCACCACTATTATTCAACATAGTTTTGGAAGTCCCAACCACGGCAATCAGAGAAGAAAAATAAATAAAAGGAATACAAATTGGAAAAGAAGTAAAACTGTCACTGTTTGCAGATGACATGATACTATACATAGAGAATCCTAAAAATGCCACCAGAAAACTACTAGAGCTAATCAAGGAATTTGGTAAAGTTGTAGAATACAAAATTAATGCACAGAAATCTCTTGCCTTCCTATACACCAATGATGAAAAATTTGAAAGAATAATTATGGAAACACTCCCATTTACCATTGCAACAAAAAGAATAAAATACCTAGGAATAAACCTACCTAGGGAAAAAAAAGACCTGTATGCAGAAAACTCTAAGACACTGATGAAAGAAATTTAAAATGATACCAACAGACGGAGAGATATACCATGTTCTTCGATTGGAAGAATCAATATTGTGAAAATGACTATACTACCCAAAGCAATCTACAGATTCAATGCAATCCCTATCAAATTACCAATGGCATTTTTTACAGAACTAGAACAAATCATCTTAAAATTTGTATGGAGACACAAAAGACCCTGAATAGCCAAAGCAGTCTTGAGGGGAAAAAACGGAGCTGGAGGAATCAGACTCCCTGACTTCAGACTATACTACAAAGCTACAGTAATCAAGACAATATGGTACTGGCACAAAAACAGAAACATAGATCAATGGAACAAGATAGAAAGCCCAGAGATAAACCCATGCACCTATGGTCAACTGATCTATGACAAAAGAGGCAAAGATATACAATGGAGAAAAGACAATCTCTTCAATAAGTGGTGCTGGGAAAACTGGACAGCTACATGTAAAAGAGTGAAATTAGAACACCCCCTAACACCATACACAAAAATAAACTCAAAATAGATTAAAGACCTAAATGTAAGTCCAGACACTATAAAACTCTTAGAAGAAAACATAGGAAGAACACTCTTTGACATAAATCACAGCAAGATCTTTTTTGATCCACCTCATAGAGTAATAGAAATAAAAACAAAAATAAACAAATGGGACCTAATGAAACTTCAAAGCATTTGCACAGCAAAGGAAACCATAAACAAGATGAAAAGACAACCCTCAGAATGGGAGAAGATATTCACAAACGAATGAATGGACAAAGGATTACCTCCAAAATATATAAACAGCTCATGCAGCTCAATATTAAAGAAACAAACAACCCAATCCAAAAATGGGCAGAAGAACTAAATAGACATTTCTCCAATGAAGACATACAGATGGCCAAGAAGCAGATGAAAAGCTGCTCAACATCACTAATTATTAGAGAAATGCAAATCAAAACTACAATGAGGTATCACTCCACACCAGTTAGAATGGTCATCATCAAAAAATCTACAAACAATAAGTGCTGGAGAGGGTGTGGAGAAAATGGAACCCTCTTGCACTGTTGGTGGGAATGTAAATTGATACAGCCACTATGGAGAACAGTCTGGAGGTTCCTTAAAAAGCTAAAAATAGAATTACCATATGACCCAGCAATCTCACTACTGGGCATATACCCAGAGAAAACCATAATTCAAAAATACACATGCACCACAATGTTCATTGCAGCACTATTTACAATAGCCAGGACACAGAAGCAACCTAAATGCTCATTGACAGATGAATGGATAAAGAAGATGTGGTACATATATACAATGGAATATTACTCAGCCATAAAATGGAATGAAATTCAGTCATTTGCTGAGATGTGGATGGATCTAGAGACTGCCATACAGAGTGAAGAAAGTCAGAAAGAGGAAAACAAATATCGCATATTAACGCATGTATGTGGAACCTAGAAAAATGGTACAGATGAACCGGTTTGCAGGGCAGAAGTTGAGACACAGATGTAGAGGACAAACGTATGGACACCAAGGGGGGAAAACCGCAGTGGGGTGGGGATGGTGGTGTGCTGAATTGGGCGATTGGGATTGACATGTATACACTGATGTGTATAAAATTGATGAGTAATAAGAACCTGTAGTATAAACAAACAAACAAACAAACAAAAAAGACACTAATACTAAACTTTCTTTGGGTTATTTGTATGGAAATATGTTAATATAAATGTTTCAGACATTACATGAAATTTCTAAAAATCTTATATGTTCTGGTATAATGTTATAAGTCATAATTCTAGTTATTATTTTAAAATGTATATCTCAGAAATAACTAAATTTCCTTGTCAATTGCATTATTATGAACTTTCATCAAATCTTTATCCGTGCTCATTTTTAAGTCTTTTGTCATTTACAGACAGTTCTGGGTGTACTCTGATACTTTTGCAAAAACGTTCCTATAAAAGTGTTTCATCTTCAAGGAATTCATGGAAAAGACTGACAAATACAGGTTTCTGGTAACTGACTATACTGCTGAACTGAATGAATAAGCATTTTCAGAACTCTAATGGAAAACTGATGAATTCATAAAAGTGTTAACAAAGATCAAGATGAAAAAAAATTAATTACATGGGACTGAGTGAACTGATGAGGATGATTATAATATTTGTGACTTTCTGTTTCAATAAAAACAAAAAAAATCCCACAAGGACTCAGAGGCAAAAAATATACAAATCAATTTTCACTGCAAAGTAAAGGAGCTGTTACAGTGGAGGATTACTGGACTGAATGTCAATATTATGACATAGTATGAGTGTGCTTCCTGTTTGGTAATTGCAATCATTGTTGCTTTTATTGTGGTCATCCATTTACAATGCTTGGTGTCAGTTTATTTATATCTTGTAAAAATAAAATACAGTGTGTGTGAAAAAAAAAAAAGCAGAGGTGGGATGGGACCAGCACCCCTGAGGGGGGATGGGGGATGGGAAATGTTCCCATGCTCAGAGGTGCCCACTCATGGACATGGGACAGTGGGGACGAAGAGGGACCTTCAGGGGATTGGGGGATCGAAGGGGAATACTTCTCACCCGCCTGCTCAGGCCCCAGCAAGCCTGCTGGGGTCCCAGGCCTGAACCCCCACCCATCTGAGGCCCCCTCCGGCTGTGCTGGTCCTGGGCCTGAGCCCCCCCCACCAAGCCTCTTCTGAGTGCGTGGGTCCTGGGCCTCAGCTGTGCCTCCTTTGGCTGCTTGGGTCCTGGCAGACCTGAGTACCGCCCCCAACAAGGCTTCTGTGGGTCATGCTGTTCCCAGCGGCCTGAGCACAGCTCCCCCACAAAGCCTCCATGGGCCACACAGATCCTGAGCGACCGTGAACTGTCCCAACAAAGCCTCTCCCAGACGAGGGCGTCCTGGGCCTGAGCCCCACCCCCACCAAAGCCTCCTCTAGCCACGTGCGTGCACGCAGCCAGAGTGCCGCCCCTGACAGGGCCTCCTCTGGCTGTGCAAGTCCAGGCGGGCCAAGCACCGCCCCCTTCCAAGGCCTCCTCTGGCTGCACCAGCCCCTGTGGGAGAGGAACACATACAGAGGTGGGGCTGATACAGCAGGTCCAGAGACCTACCTAGAGGTCTTGGAGGCCTACTGGGGAGGTGGGAGGAAGCTGTAGCTCACCATAAGGGCAAGGACACTGACGAGGAGGCATCAGGGAATTTTTATTTTTTAAATTTTTTTATCTTATTTTTTTATCTTTTATTTTTAAAAATATTTTTTATTTTCTTTATTTTATTAAAAAACTTTTTGCTGTTGTGGTTCTGCTTTGTTTTGTGGTTGTTTCATTTTTATTGTTATTTTTTTCTAATATATTTTTTATTTTTCTTATTTTATTTTATTTTATTTTATTTTATTTTTGTGTGCGTGTGGTATGCGGGCCTCTCACTGTTGTGGCCTCTCCCGTTGCGGAGCGCAGGCTCCAGACATGCAGGCTCAACGGCCATGGCTCATGGGCCCAGCCGCTCTGCGGCATGTGGGATCTTCCCGGACTGGGGCACGAACCCGTGTCCACCGGCATCGGCAGGCGGACTCTCAACCACTGCGCCACCAGGGAAGCCCTAATTTTATTTTATTTCTTAGTCTTTGTTATTGTTCTGCTCTTTTCTTTTTGTTGATTGATTTTTTTTACCACGCTGCACAGCTCGCAGGATCTTGGTTGTCAGGCCTGAGCTCCTGTTGTGCAAGCGCCAAGTCCCAGCTGCTAGACTAACAAAGAACTGCAGGTCCCAGGGAATATTACTTGGTGTGAGGTCTCCTGGAGGTCCTCATCTCAGCACCAAGAGCCGGCCCCACCCAACTGCCTGCAAACTCCAGTGCTGGACACCTCAGGCCAAACAACTACCAGGACAGGAACACAGCCCCACCCATCAAAAAAAATAAGATAACAAAAAAATGTCACAGACGAGGATTAAGGTAAAAACGTGTAAGACCAAATAAACGAAGAGGAAATAGGCAACCTACCTAAAAAAGAATTCAGAGTAATGATAGTAAAGATGATCCAAAATCTCAGAAAGAGAATGGAGGCACGGATCAAGAAAATATGAGAAATGTTTAACAAGGACCTAGAAGAAGTAAAGAACAAACAAAGAGTGATGAATAACACAATAACCGAAATGAAAAATACACTACAGGAATCAATAGCAGAAAAACTGAGACAGAAGAACGAATAAGTGAGCTGGAAGATAGAGTGGTGGAAATAACTGCTGAGAAGCCGAATAAAGAATAAAGAACGAAGGGACTTCCCTGGTGGCATAGTAGTTAAGAATCTGCCTGCCAATGCAGGGGACACGGGTTCGATCCCTGGTCTGGAAAGATCCCACATGTCATGGAGCAACAAAGCCCATGTGCCACAACTACTGAGCCTGTGCTCTAGAGCCCACGAGCCACAATTACTGAGCTCACACTCCACAACTACTGAAGCCCGCATACCCTAGAGCCCATGCACCACAACTACTGAGTCCACGCACCGCAACTACTGAAGCCCACACGCTAGGTCCCATGTGCTGCAACTACTGAGCCCGCATGCTGCAACTATTGAAGCCTGCGTGCATAGAGCCTGTGCTCTGCAATAAGAGAATCCACCACAATGAGAAGCACATGCACCGCAACGGAGAGTAGCCCTTGCTCGCCGCAACTAGAGAAAGCCCACGTGCAGCAATGAAGACCCAACACAGCCAAAAATAAATAAATTAAAAACTAAAGAAAAAAGAATGAAAAGAAACGAGGACAGTCTCAGAGACCTCTGGTACAACATTAAATGCACCAACATTCAAATTATAGGGGTCCCAGAGGAAGAAGAGAAAAAGAAAGGGTCTGAGAGAACATTCAGAGAGATTATAGTTGAAAACTTCCCTAACATGGGAAAAGAAATAGCACCCCAAGTCCAGGAAGCACAGAGAGTCCCATACACAATAAACCTAAGGAGAAACATACCAAGACACATATTAATCAAACTAACAAAAGTTAAATTCAAAGAAAAAAATATTAAAAGCATCAAGGGAAAAGCAAAAAATAACATACAAGGGAATCCCCGTAAAGTTATCAGCTGATTTTTCAGCAGAAACTCTGCAGGCCAGAAAGGAGTGGCAGGATGTATTTAAAGTAATGAAATGGAAAAACCTACAACCAAGATTACTCTACCAAGCAAGGATCTCATTTAGATTTGATGGAGAAATCAAAAGCTTTACAGACAAGCAAACTCTTAGAGAATTCAGCACCATCAAACCAGCTTTACAACAAAATGCTAAAGGAATTTCTGTAGGCGGGAAACACAAGAGAAGAAAAAGATCTACAAAAACAAACCCAAAACAATAAAGAAAATGGTAATAGGAACATACATATTGATAATTACCTTAAATGTAAATAGATTAAATGTTCCAACCAAAAGACACAGATTGGCTGAATGGATATAAAAACAAGACCTGTATATATGCTGTCTATAAGAGACCCACTTCAGACCTAGGGACACGTACAGACTGAAAGTGAGGTGATGGAAAAAGATATTCCATGCAAATGGAAATCGAAAGAAAGCTGGAGTAGCAATACCCATAAGAGATAAACTAGACTTTAAAATAAAGGCTGTTACAAGAGACAACGAAGGACATTACATAATGATCAAGGGATCAATCAAAGAAGAAGACATAACAATTATAAATATTTATGCACCCAATATTGGAGCACCTCAATACATACAGCAAATGCTAACAGCCATAAAATGGTAATTGACAGTAACACAATAAAAGTGGGGGACTTTAACACCCCACTTACACCAATGGACAGATCATCCAAACAGAAAATAAATAAGGAAACACAAGCTTTAAATGACACATTAGACCAGATAGACTTAATTGACATTTATAGGACATTTCATCCAAAAGCAGCAGAATACACTTACTTCTCAAGTGCACACAGAACATTCTCCAGGATAGATCACATCTTGGGTCACAAATCAAGCTTCACTAAATTTAAGAAAATTGATATCATATCAAGCATCTTTTCCCACCACAACACTATGAAATTAGAAATCAATTACAGGAAAAAAAAACTGTAAAAAAAAGCAAACACGGGATTCCCTGGTGGCACAGTGGTTGAGAGTCCGCCTGCCGATGCAGGGGACACGGGTTCGTGCCCCGGTCTGGGAGGATCTCACATGCCGTGGAGTGGCTGGGCCCGTGAGCCATGGCCACTGAGCCTGCGCGTCTGGAGCCTGTGCTCCACAACAGGAGAGGCCACAGCAGTGAGAGGCCCACGTACCGCAAAACAAACAAACAAACAAAAAAACCTGCAAACACATGGAGGCTAAACAATACGCTACTAAATAACCAAGAGATCACTGAAGAAATCAAAGAGGAAATCAAAAAATACATAGAGTGTCCGGAGTGGGTGCTGAGGCCTGAGCCTTGGGACCCTAGTGAAGGCCTCCCCAAGGTCGCTGGGCCCAACCAGGTTGCCCTAGCTGCCACCAAGGGTATCAAAGTTTTAGAAGTTATCAAACCTTTCTGTGCAGTTCTACCAGATACTCAGAAACCTGAAAGGAAAATCCAGTTTAGAAAAAAGGTACTATGGACTCCTATAACTTTCTTCATCTTCTTAGTATGTTGTCATGTTGTCAGATACCACTATTTGGAATCATGTCATCAGATTCTGCAGATCCTTTCTACTGGATGGGAGTTATTCTTGCATCCAACAGAGGAACTTTAATGCAATTGGGTATCTCCCCAATTGTAACATCTGGTTTGATTTTGCAGTTGTTAGCTGGAGCCAAAATCATTGCAGTTGGAGATACACCCAAAGTTAGAGCCCTATTCAGTGGAGCCCAGAAAAATGAGCTTCAATAAAATTAAAGACCCTTTTCCAAATTTGAAAAAAAAAAAAGAAACAAATGACAATGAAAATATGATGACGCAAAACCTATGGGATGCAGCAAAAGCAGTCCTAAGAGGGGAGTTTATAGCAATTCAATCCTACCTCAAGAAACAAGAAAAATCTCAAATAAACAACCTAACCTTACACCTAAAGCAACTAGAGAAGGAACAAAAAAACCCAAAGTTAGTAAAAGGAAAGAAATCATAATAACCAGAGCAGAACTAAATGAAATAGAAATGAAGGAAATAATAACAAACATCAGTGAAACCAAGAGCTGGTTATTTGAGAAGATAAACAAAACTGATAAACCTTTAGCCAGACTCATCAAGAAAAAAAGGGGGGAAAAAAAGGAGAGGATTCAAATCACTAAAACCAGAAATGAAAAAGGAGAAATTACAACTGACACTGCAGAAATAGAAAGGATCATAAGAGACTACTATAAGCAACTATATGCCAAGAAAATGGACAACCTAGAAGAAATGGTCAAACTCTTAAAAAGGTACAACATTCCAAGACTGAACCAGGAAGAAACAGAAAATATAAAGAGACTAAATCACAAGTAATGAAATTGAAACTGCAATTAAAATCTTCCAACAAACAAAAATCCAGGACCAGATGGCTTCACAGGCGACTTCTATCAAACACTTAGAGAAGAGCTGACACCCATCCTTCTCAAACTCTTCCAAAAAATTGCAGAGAAAGGAACACTCCCAAGCTCATTCTACAAGGCCACCATCACCCTGATACCAAAACCAGAAAAAGATACTACGAAAAAAGAAAATCACAGACATATATCACTGATGAAAATAGACGCAAAAGTCCTCAACAAAATACTAGCAAACAGAATCCAACAGCACATTAAAAGGATCATATACCATGATCAAGTGGGATTTAACTGAGGGATGCAAGAATTCTTCAATATATGCAAATCAATCAATGTGATACACCATATTAACAAATTAAAGAAGAAAAACCATATGATCATCTCAATAGATGCAGAAAAAGATTTTGACAAAATTCAACACCCATTTATGAAAAAAACTCTCCAGAAAGTGGGCATAGAAGTTATGCCCTACCTCAACATAATAAAGGCCATAAATGACAAGCCCACAGCAAACATCATTCTCGATGGTGAAAAACTGAAAGCATTTCCTCTAAGATGAGGAAGAAGACAAGGCTGTCCACTCTCACCACTATTATTCAATAGAGTTTTGAAAGTCCTATCCACAGCAGTCAGAGAAGAAAAAGAAGTAAAAGTAATCCAAATTGGAAAAGCAGTAAAACTGTCACTGTTTGCAGATGACATGATACTATACCTAGAAAATCCTAAAGATGCCACCAGAAAACTACTAGAGCTAATCAATGAATCTGGTACAGTTGCAGGATAAAAAATTAATGCACAGAAATCTCTTGCATTCCTATACCCTAACAATGAAAAATCAGAAAGAGACATTAAGGAAACAATCCCATTTACCATTGCAACAAAAAGAGTAAAATACCTAGGAATAAACCTACCTAAGGAGGTAAAAGACCTGTACTCAGAAAACTATAAGACACCGATGAAAGGAATCAAAGATGACACAAACAGATGGAGAGATACACCATGTTCTTGGACTGCAAGAATTAATATTGTGAAAATGACTATACTACCCAAAGCAATCTACAGATTCAATGCAACCTTATCAAATTACCAATGGCATTTTTCACAGAATTAGAACAAAAAATTTTACAATTTGTATGGAAACACAAAAGACCCTGAATAGCCAAAGCAATATTGAGAAAGAAAAATGGAGCTGGAGGAATCAGGCTCCCTGACTTCAGACTATACTACAAAGCTACAGTAATCAAGACAGTATGGTACTGGCACAAAAACAGAAATATAGATCAATGGAACAGGATAGAAAGCCTAGAGATAAACCCACACACCTATGGTCACCTAATCCATGATAAAGGAGGCAAGAATATACAGTGGAGAAAAGAGAGTCTTTCAATACCTGGTGCTGGGAAAACTGGACAGCTACATGTAAAAGAATGAAATTAGAACATTTCCTAACACCATACACAAAAATAAACTCAAAATGGATTAAAGACCTAAATGTAAGACCGCACCCTATAAAACTCTTAGAGGAAAACATAGGAAGAACACTCCTTGACATAAACCACAGAGAGATCTTTTTTGACCCACCTCCTAGGGTAATAAAAATAAAACCGAAGATAAATAAATAGGACCTAACCAGCTTTTGCACAGCAAAGAAAACCATAAATGAGACAAAAAGACAACCCTCAGAATGGGAGAAAATATTTGCAAATGAAGCAACTGACAAGGAATTATTCTCCAAAATATACAAACAGCTTATGCAGTTCAATATCAAAAAAATAAGCAACCCAATCAAAAATGGGCAGAAGACCTAAATAGACATTTCTCCAAAGAAGACATATAGATGGCTAAGAGGCACATGAAAAGCTGCTCAACATCATTAATTATTAGAGAAATGTAGATCAAAACTACAATGAGGTATCACCTGACACCAGTCAGAATGGCCATCATCAAAAAAGCTACAAACAGGGCTTCCCTGGTGGCGCAGTGGTTGAGAATCTGCCTGCTAATGCAGGGGACACAGGTTCGAGCCCTGGTCCGGGAAGACCCCACATGCCGCGGAGCAACTGGGCCCGTGAGCCACAATTACTGAGCCTGCGCGTCTGGAGCCTGTGCTCTGCAACAAGAGGGGCCGC